>NC_050578.1:180275018-180648768 GCF_011100635.1 Trichosurus vulpecula | reverse complement strand
AATCGGTCCTCTTCATGAGGCCCAGAGAGTAAAGTGATCATTCATGTTTCCCTGTGAAATTTTTTTAGGTCCAGAGCAAGGTCAATAGATTTTACCCTGACTCACCTCTCTCTCTCTCTCTCTCTCTCTCTCTCTCTCTCTCCATACATACATATACTTTTAAAAACCATACTTACTGACCATAAAGGTAATAAAATAGATACTAAATTGCTCCTTCAGAAAAAAAAGTCACTAAGACTGTTGTTACTTGAAGACAATTCACTTATTATTAATCTGAAAGATTTCATTTAGCTTCTTTGATAAAACTGGCTTCCTTCACTCCCCAAAGCTCCTCCATCTCCAGCCCAGCCCACACACACACACACCCACACACACACACACACACACACACACACACACGCATACACACACCACATGATCTCTCCTGTAATTACTATTCTGGGATAATAAAGACATGAGCTTGATCAGGCAAAAAACATGCTGCCGTTGATTCTGTGCATTGTTCTTTTGTCATCCCCTCTGTTTCCTGCTGTGATACAAATGATTCGTTTCTGTTTGCTGACAGTGATATTTTGCTTTAGGCAAAACTGCACCAAGGAAAATGTTTGTTATCTCAACATATTGCATGAGCCATCCCATTCAACATTTGTCAATTTCACACAGCTCTAATACTATGCACAAGCACGTCCTACTCTCCCATTGCACAGTGTTCCTATTGCTCCTTTCTGGACTAAAGTTAAAGAAAAGATGTAATATGGAAAACACAACATTTTGGGTTTGAAATAAATCAATGGTATCAAATATTCTAACTCTGGATAGCAGTAACATGAGACAAATGTATTGTTTCTTTCATTGATTTGTCTACATATATTTTATAGTGTTTGTTTATTGCAGGGGGGATGTCAGGGCAATTGGGGTTAAGTGACTTGCTCAAAGTCATACAGCTAGGAAGTGTCTGAGGCCAAATTTGAACTCAGTTCCTCCTGACTCCAGGGCCAGTGCTCTCCTCACAGCACCACCTAGCTGTCCCTATAGTGTTGTTATACCAGCATATTCCAAGATAATATGTGAAGGTTGCATACCATAGGTATTATTATATGAAATATAATTATAGGTTATGTATTGCAAATTTTATTTTCAGACTTTTGACACTTTTGCTAACAATTTTGCCCTTTCACTAAGCTGTCTTATTGAGACAACAAAGTACTCTAATGAGTTGAGGAATACTTGATGTAATGGTTTATGTCTTATTCAGAGTCATTAGGAGATGTATCATTACAGGGGGAGAAAAATAGAAATCTTTTCTCCTTATTTTGATCAATATCTACCATTTCATCTATTCATGGATTCCCTGTGCGCAACCATCCTCCATTGTGCAAAAAGATTAAACCCCTAATTTCTAGTCTTAAGAAGTTACCCCAGGGCATTGAGCCATTATAGCCCCTCATCTATGAGAAGACAGGGAGTAAGTTGTAGGAACAGGAGTTAAACTCAGTTGTTTCTTACTCTAAGTCTAAAATTCTATCCTTTGTTCAATGATGTCTCCCTTTCTACCATTAAGGCAGCAATTATAATTCATTAGCTACTTCTAATGTTTCCAAATTATAGTATGAGCTCTTCCCACTCTTGCTCAAAAGGTTTATGTTTGCCAAGTAATCAGACTTCATTTCCAGCTGAAATACAAGAACCATATAATAGTACAGGTGAAAAATAATTTCTGAACTAAAAATAAATAAAATTCACAAAATGAATATTAAAAATAGTGATATAATCAAAAAATGCTATTGAACCAAACAAACAAAAATTCACCCTTCCCAAATGGTTTTCAAAGGTTTATAATCAATCAACTATATTGTTCCCCCTCAAAATCTAAGACAAAAATATAAACCAACCTGAGTATTCCAACAGATATAGGTTTCTTTTTGATCTGATTGGAATTAAACACTTTTGTAAGTGTTAAGCAGTAGGTCTTCTAACAGGAGGAAATTAATTAGTTTAGCAATAAAGGAGAATTAGCTAGAAAGTGAACTGGAGGATTGAGATCTAAGAGGGGTAAATACTCCTAGGTAGTTGACCTTTTCTAAGTCTGAACTAAAAGAATTGGTTCTTAGAAATATGGAAGAAGTTGAGAAGATGGGAGATTTTCTCATTAAGAAGATAATTACCCAAATAGGGATGCAATTACCCAATGATGAAGAGTTAGAAAAGATTGATTCAATTTTACTAGCGAAAATTGAAAAACTGTCAGACAGGGTTCCAGAGGGAACAAAGGAAACACTCACTATGATCAGTGATATAAACTATTGTTAATGACTCCTAAGAACATTTTGTCTTTAAGGAGAAAAATATCCACTGAGCCATAAAATGGTAAAGAGGTCTGGGAAGAATGGCTGCCTTCGAATATTTAGGGCATTTAGGGTTGATAGATTGAAGAGATGAAGTAGGAAGCAAGAGAAATGGTTAGCAGCCCTTGCCTACTCTATCCTAAAATGTATCTTATTATCCCTAACCACCTAATCCTCACTCTTTAGTAACTGTGATCTCTCCTCCAAAAATCCTCCATCTTTCTTTTTTTTTTTTTTTTGCCTATTTCTTTTTTTTTTTTAAAGGTGTTTTATTTATTTTTAGTTTACCACACATGGTTCTACATAGTTTTGAGTTCCAGTTTTTCTCCCCTACCTCCCCCCTCCCTCCCCAAGACGGCATGAAGTCTCATATAACTGTCATGTATAACTTCACATTGAATTAATTTATGCTCTAGTCAAGTCGTGGAGAAGAATTTTGACCAATGGAATGAATCACTTTAAATAAGAAAAATAACAAAAAAAAAAAAAAAAAAAACAAACTATATAAAAAAAAAACCCAAAAACAAAAACAAAAGAGAAGCAGAAAAGGCGAGTATGTAGTGTGCCTCAGTCTGTATTCAAACTTCGCAGTTCTTTCTCTGAATGAAGATAGCATTCTCCATCGTGAGTCCCCTGGAATTGTCCTTGCCCCTTTAGGTTGCTGAAAGAAGCGCAGTATGTCAGGGTTGGTCCTCACGGAATCCACATATCTGTGGCTGTGCACAACGTTCTCCTGGCTCTGCTCCGCTCACTCAGCATTATGTCGTGTAGGTTTTTCCAGGTTGTTATGAAGTCTGCATCATCCCCATTTCTTATGGCACAATAGTATTCCATCACCTTCATATACCACAGCTTGTTCAGCCATTCCCCAATTGATGGGCATCCCTTTGCTTTCCAATTCTTGGCTACCACAAAGAGAGCTGCTATAAATATTCTTGTACATATGGGTCCTTTTCCCGCTTGCATGATTTCTTTGGGATACAACCCTAGAAGTATCCTCCATCTTTCTAATACTTCACCAATCATTGCAATCTTTTTCAATTTATTTCTTCTGACCATTTTAATAAAGCTCTCAAGGACAAAGGGGGAAATAGCTTAAATAAAACAACAATAAAGTACCCAGATAGAAGAGGATTTTCTTTTTATCTTAAATATTTTAATTACATGTAAAAAGTGTTTTAAATTTTTTTTAAAACATGATTTCCAAGTTCTCTTCTTCCTTCATGACCCTCTCCCTGCAGTGAGAAAATAGCCAATTTAATATAGATTACACATGGACAAACACAGAAACATATTTCCATGTTAACCATGTTGTGAAAGAAAATATGAAACAAAGAGAAAAAAACTTAAAAATTAAAAAAAAAATTAATCTACCTTCAGGCTTCATCAGTTCTTTCTCTGACTGGGGGTAAATTTTTCATTATGAGTAATTCAGGTTTTTATTGCATCATTATATTGCAGGAAAGGCTAAGTCATTCACAGTTTATTATCATACACTGTTCTGGTTCTGCTCACTTCACTCTGCATCATTTTATGTAAGTCTTTTCAGGTTTTCCTGAATGCATGCTGCTCGTCATTTCTTATAACACCATAGTATTCCATCACAATCATATGACACAACTTATTTAGCTATTCCGCAATTTAGGAGTATTCCCCGGATTTCCAATTCTTTGCCACCACAAAAAGAGTTGGCATATATATTTTTGTACATATGTGTTTTTTTTTTTTCATTTAAAAAAATCTCTTTGAGATACAGACATAGTAGGGCTATTCCCAGGTCAAGGGTATACATAGTTTTATAGCTTTGGGGGCATAATTCCAAATTGCTTTCGAGAATGGTTGGATTAGTTCACAAGTCCACCAACAGTGCATTAGTGGCCTATTTTTTCCCCAAAATCCCCTAGTTGCTTTCCTTTTCTGTGATATTAACAAATCTGATAGGTGTCAGATGATACCTTAGAGTTATTGTAATTTGCATTTCTCCAATCAATAGTGATTTAGAACATCTTTCCTATGATTATAGATAGCTTTAATTTCTTCTGAAAATTGCCTCATTATATACTTTGATTATTTATCAATTGGGGAATGACTTGCATTCTTATAAATTTGACTCAGTTATCTATATATTTAACAAACAAGAGCCTTACTGTAAAATTTCCATCATTTTTTTCTTTCATTCTAATCTTGGTTGCATTGGTTTTGTTTGTGCAAAACTTTTAATTTAATGCCATCATATTTATTCATTTTACATCCTATAATGCTTGATCTCTTGTTTTGTCACAAATTCTTCCCTTATCCATATATGCAGTAGGTAAACTATTCTTGCTTCCCTAATTTGCTTATTATAGTATCATGTTTTGTATCTAAATCATGTACTCATTTTGACCTTATCTTGGTATATGATGCAAGATATTGGCCTATCTATACCTAGCTTATGCCATACTGCTTTCCAGTTTTCCCAAAAGTTTTTGTTTGTTTGTTTTTGTTTTCTGTCTTGAGTGATTTTGTGTTTTGTGTTTTTATTTTTGTAAAATAGTGAGTTATTATCCCAGATGCTTGGATTTTTAGGTTTATTAAATATTAAATTACTATGGTCATTTACTATCCTGTATTGTGTACCTGATCTGCACTGACCGAACACTGCATTTCTTAGCCAGTATCAGATTATTTTTTTGAAATACAGTTTGAATTCTGGTAAAGAGGGCTTTTCTTTAGTGGATGTATTTGCATTTCCTAAAATTCTTGTGAGATCTATTGGCATTGAGCCATGAAACATAATCTTTTCTCCCCTAAATATTATTTATATTTTCTACATACCTGACAGATATTGAGACTCTCTATAAAGCCTTAAAAAGAAGCACTCAGTAGGTTTTCTAAAATAGAAAAAGAAGAAGAGAATAATTTCAATTACTGAACTGACTTTAGGCAACTTTACAAAGTTTTTGACTTCTGTGTTATATCTTGTCATAGGACTTTAAAGTATCTTGACAGAATTCTTAGTGCCTTTCTGCATCCTTTTTTTGCCCAGAGTACATCCTTCTGGTGCCCCATATGAGATTGCCCTCCCCAGACAGTGTCACATGATTGGGACCTATCAGTATCTGAATTCTGAACTAAGAACACCTGGAGTTCCACAGGCACCATAATAGCAGCACCAGCAGCCAAACTAACAGCAGTGGGACCTGAAGCAAGGCTCCAAGGCTGGGACAATCCACCAGTGGGGCCCCACCCTCCTGCAAACCAGCAGCCCCCTAGGCAAGTGAGCAGTCTGTACAGCACAGCAAGGCCCCTACCCCAGGGAATGCACCCTCACAGGAGCCATTAGCCACCTCTTGACTCCATCACTGACCAGTAAAAAAGCCCCTTCTCAGGGCTCACCAACAGTGAGACCCCACCCCTGGGGCCTCACAGCAAAGAGATTCTGTTTCCATAGCAATGCAGGAGCAGGGCTCAACCCCTATGTCAGACTAGTAACACGATTATTCCTCATAGGTTCCATAAGTGGGTGAAAGGGTCCCTTGGGGGTACTGGAATGATTCAGATGGGCAGTAGTAGCCTAGCATGTAATTGGGGGGCATTGAATAAAAATTAGGGGGTGGTAGATAAAGGAAAGAAAAGAAGAGAAGAAAATTTTGAAAAGCTATTCATACGTATTTTACTTATTGCATAACAAAGATAAAGTCCTGGTGATTGCATTATTTTTGCAAATAAATATACAAAATTCAAGTTATAATTTTCAGTGGTGAAGTCCACCCACAGGTCTATTTTTAAAAATAAATTTATTTTTAATTTTTCAAAGCTCAGTTTAACAAGTTTTTGGGTTCCAAATTTTCTCTCCCTCCCTCATCTCCCACATCCCCCACAAAATGGCATCTAGTCCAATATAGGTTCTACATAAACCTTCACATTGAACTTATTTACATAAAAGTCCAGTTGTAAAGAAGAATTATAACCAATGGAATGAATCATGAGAAGGAAGAAATGAAACCAAAAAAAAAGAAGGAAAAAAAAAAAGAGAGAGCAAATAGTTTGCCTCAATCTGCATTCAGACTCCACAATTCTTTCTCTGGATGTGCATAGCTTTTTTCCATTATGAGTCTTTTGGAGCTGTCTTTGAGCCTTGCATTGATGAGAGGAGCCAAGTCTACCAAAGTTAGTCCTTACAGATACCTTGCATGCTGATCTCCTGGTTCTGCTCCCCACACTCAACATCAGTTCATATAAGTCTTTCAAAGTTGTAATGAAGTCTGTCTGACCCTTATTTCTTTTTTTTCAAGTGATAAGTATTTATTAAGCACTTACTACATGCAAGATGCTGTGTTAGGCAGAGACATATAAATAAAAAGAATTAATTATCCTTACTCCAAATGATATTAGTTCTAATGGAAAAATAAGATGTACACAAAAAGATAAATACAGCATAAAGAACACATTAATAAATACATATATATATTCATTACATATTAGCAAAATTTTTATTTTTGCATTTGTGTTGGAAATGCTCTCATTTTTTTTGGAAAACTAATGTTGATTTCTTTAATATTTTTTAAAATCTATTTAGTTTTTGAATCTTTTTTTTTATTTGAGTGGGGAAGGCAGGGAATTGGGATTAAGTGACTTGTCCAAAGTCACACAGCTAGTAAGTGTGTCAAGTGTCTGAGGCTGGATTGATCCTTATTTCTTACAACACAATAGTTTTCCATTACATTCATACATCATAATTTGTTTATCCATTCCCCAATTGATTGGCATCCCCTTGATTTCCAATACTTTGCCATCACAAAAAGGGCTGCTATAAATATTTTTGTACATACTGGTCCATTTCCCACTTGTATGATCTCTTTAGAGTACAGTCCTAGAAGTGGTATTGCTGGGTGAAAGGGGATACACAATTTTGTAGCCATTTGGGCCTAATTCCAAATTACTCTCCAGAATGGCTGGATCAGTTCACAACTCCACCAACAATGTAACAATGTTCAAATTTCCCCATATCCTCTCCAGTATTTATTATTTTTTCCTGTTTTGTCATGTTAGCCAATCTGACAGGAGAGATGTGTTACCTAGGAGTTGTTTTGATTTGCATTTCTCTAATCCATAGTGATTTAGAGCATTTTTTCATATGACTATAGATATCTTTAATTTCTTCCTCTGAAAACTGCTCTAGGGAAAATAACTACCTAAAAATAGAATTGGCCAAATGGAAAAGCAAATACTCACTGAAAAAGCTCACTGAAGAAAATAATTCCTTAAAAATTAGAATTGGGTAAGTGGAAGTTAATGCACATACTCATGCCCAACCCTCCCCCCCCCCCCCTTTAAATAGCTTCCCAGAGCAGACCGTGGAAGAATTGAGCCAGTGGAAAGATGGGGTAAAGCAGTCTTTTGGTCCTGGAGACTTATAGGATCATCAAAAAAAGATCCATATCACTCAGGTAAAAGAAGAGCACAGTCCAGGATAGGAGGCATCCCAGCAAGTTGATGGCAGGCTCCATTTCACCAAACTAGCTGGAGATCCTCAACCCAAGAGAGGTGGAGCAGGCAAACATCAACACCAGGACCCTCCATTTGCCTTAGCATAGCCAGGGGAACCAGCAGACTCCAGCTCAGAGAACTACCACATGCACCTGGGCAGGCAGTGATCTTCCAGCAGCCAGACCACTCAGTGCTTCAGCACAGTCCAGGGCAGGGAGGCATCCTACAGCAGCCAACCTTCACATGCTTGAGTACAGGTGGGAAGAGGTCTTCTAGAAGCCTGACCTCTCCATGCTTCTGCACAGCCATGGGTAAGCAGGCAACTTCCAGCGGCTGGACCTAACTGTACTTCCGCACAGCCCCAAGAGTGCAGGTGTCTTCCAACAGCAGAACTCCATATGCTACAACGTAGCCTAGAGAAATGCAGAAAAACCCCACCGTGCCTCATCACATGGAAAACATCCCCACTAGGACTCAAGTTCAGAAACAGGTAAGCTGCCAGACTACTACAGCCTCCAGTTGCCAGACTACTACAGCCTCCAGCTGCCAGAACGTGAGGCCCCAGGACAAAAAAGCTAGTGACCAGGGTCCTGGCCTCCACTACAAGAATCTTAGGAAAGTGCATTCTGTGCTCCAGGAGAGCTCAATTTTAAAAGCCAAGAAATAGGCAAACATGAGCAAAAAGCAAAAAATGAACACTGAACATAGACTACTTCTTTGGGGACAGAGAATATCACAATGCATACTCAGGACAACACTGTCAATATATCTATATCAGAAACACCAAAGGGGAATATGAATTGGTCTCAAGCCCACAAAGCCTTCCAGGAAGAGCTCAAGAAGGATTTAAAAGTCAAATAATAGAGGTAGTGGAAAAATTGGGAAAACAAGTGAGAAGTATGTAAGAGAGAGTCAATAGCTTTAGAAAAGGAAGGACAATAAATTACTGAAGAAAAATATCTCCTTAAAAAAGTAAAATTGGCCAAATGGAAAAGGAGGTATACCACCTAACTGAAGAAAATAATTCCTTACAAATTAGAATTGGGCAAGTGGAAGCTAACGACTTGTAATATTAATTAAGTTGGGACTTTTTAATGTTTTAGAATGCTAAATTGATTAAGTTGCTTTGATTGAGCCTTACCAGGTGCAGAGCCCCAGGCCCAAACCCCTATTTACTAGATGCTAAGTCAATGTGTGTGTGAAGCCCCCAGGGCTCTACAGGGAGTTACTAAGACCAGAGCCAATAGTAGGTACCTAAACTCTGGTGGCTCAGATTATGTTTGATGAAGTCCAAAAACTGTATAAAAAGAGAGAATGGAGCTATTTGCTGGAGGCTCTCACTCCTGGAGGAGTATTAGCTTGGGACTCTGCGTAGCAGCCACTCCAAGAGCCTCCTAGCTCATCAAGCCAGATGTTGATGGCTTCTTGGTAACTATGAATTGTATTTGGTCTGTTTATAATGTATATTTGTAATTTGTTTGTGTTTGCTTAGTAGATAGGGTGGATTGTATGAGATTAATATGTATTGGCCAGGATCCTGTAGTTCAGCAAGCATTTAGGGATTATCATCAGCAAGAAGACAGTGATAGCAGGACTAATCTGTTGGCATTAGCTGCTGAGGGATGTAATAAAAAAAATATCCTACTGATTCTATGTGGCCCACTGGGAATAAACCTTGGTAGTCACTTAGAGATTGTATCATAAAACTACTGGAGGAGGTAATGAAGACTGCTACCACAACAGGAACCACAGATACATATTATGATGATCCCTTGGGAGTCTCTCATAGGAATTTAATAGTTAAGACAGATCCTCCTGCTTGTAAATCCTAACTATGACTCTGTTACTCGGGGAAATAGGGAGCTGTCTTTCAACGGTGATAAATAAGATTTTACAGTTAAATGACTTAGGAGACTGGGGAAGAGATAGATCTCCTTGAGAGAGGAGAGTGACTACCCAGCAAATTCTGCACCAAAATAAAGTGATGAGAAAAGAAATGTTCACTGCTCTGTTGAGAGCAGGAGTAGACTTTGAAATGATAGATGACATTCCAACCAATAAACTATACAGAATGTACCGAGATAAGGGACTTGATAACAGACCAAATAGAGAAATAAGAACTGCTCCTGTAGATGCTACAAACCCTGAACCCTCACACCCATGTGACACATGTTTGGGGAGACTAGGAAATAGGCTGAGTCCCAGTCCAGATTAAGGAAATACACAGGCTGGATTGCAGACACCACATTAACTTGACCATATATTGGAAAAATGGGTCAAGTATGGTAAGTAGGGCGTTAATGGACACTGGAGCAAAGGCCACCCTTATCTATGGAAATCGGGACAAGTTCAGGCATGGAACTCCTATTACCATCACAGCATAAGGAGGGGTTGAAACATCAGCCAGACAAGTTAAACTGATGGTGAAAATTGGACAATTGCCCAAGAAAGAATATACTGTGGTTATTGTGCCTATTCCTGAATGCATCAGATGTATTAAACAGATGTATTAAAGGGTGCAAACTTGAATTTACCTGAAGGGAAATACCAATTTGCCATGAGGAAAATAGGTGTTAATGCAGTTTTAGAGGGGAAAATAAAGATGGATCCAATCACTTTGCCCAAACCTTCTGAAGTAATTACTTTGAGGCAATATCGTGTGCCAGGTGGGCAAGATGAAATTGCCAGTGCTATAAAAAGTATATGTTGAAGCAGGAGTGTTACTCCCTACAGCCACTCAATGGAACAACCCTGTCTGGCCAGTTTGAAAGTCAGATGGAATGTGGAGGATGACAGTAGCTTATAGACAGTTGAACACAGTGACTCCTCCCCTGTGTGTGGCTGTTCCATACACTGTTACTTTGATAGAGAGAATACAGAAACAAGAGGGGACTTGGAATACAGTTATTGATTTAGCCAATGCCTTCTTTACAATCCCAACAGACCCCAAGAAATGGGACCAGTTTGCTTTTACTTGGCAAGGCCAACAGTATACACTTACATACCTGGCAAAAGGATATCTTCATAGCCCAATTATTTGTCACAGGATTGTAGGTGAGCATTTAGACAAATTAAAGTTACCTGGTGTACAGCTTACCTACTACATAGATGACATCATGATATGGGGAGAAAATGTAAAAGAAGTGGAGAAGAGTTTGACACTATTAATTGACCATATGAAAAGCAAAGGATGGGAAATTAACTCTGCAAGGTTCAAGGGCCATCTCAAACTGTAAAATTTTGGGGGATATAGTGGAATAAAGGACTGCGAGAAATTCTCCCACAGGCTGGACAAAAAATCCAGGATTTTCTTACCCCTACTGATAAGAAAGTGGCCCAAAGTTCATAGGGCTATTTGGTTATTGGATATGATGGACTAACTGAGGAACAGAAGAAACAGGCTTGGTTTCTTGATGGGACAGCAAAATATTTGGGACACAAGAGACATTGGGAAGCAGTAGCCTATAACCCCTGTACTAGGCAAACTCTAGAAAGTTCTGAGATAGGTGGAAGTAGGCAATATGCTGAACTGATGGCAGTACATCAAATCATCAAAACAGAGACAGGAGGATAGTGTCACATTTTTACTGACTCATGGTCTGTAGCTAATGGGTTAGCTTTGTGGATGCCTATATAGAAGAATCAGAATTGGGAGATTCATGGCAAACAAGTTTGGGGTATAGATTTATGGGGAAAATATGTGGGATATGTCTCTGGTTACAAATTTGTCAGTTTTTCATGTTGATGCTCCTGTGACCCTGACAACACCAGAATGTGAGTACAATGTACATGCGGATTGGCTAGCAAAGATTGCTACTAAACATATTGTGCCTATTCTGACCCCCACTTATGACCCAGCATTAGCAAAATGGGTCCATCAGACAGCAGTCCATTTAGGGGTTCATGCCACCCATCAATGAGCAGCAATGATAAAAACTGATTTTAGGAGTTATATGGGCATAAGGCTAAACAATAATAACAAACTTTATCTGGAAGAATTAAAGTTCAAGGGTATCAAGGGAATCAATGAAAAAATGCGAAAGAAGATTGCCTAGCCATACTAGATATAAAAATATATCATAAAGCAGTAATTATCAAGACAATCTGGTACTGGGTAAAAAATAAGAGTGGTAGATCAATGGAATAGATTAGGTACAAATTATGTTATAGTAAATGACCATTATAATCCAGTATATGATAAACCCAAAGATCCAAGTTTTTAGAACAAAAACTCATTATTTGACAAAAACTGCTAAGAAAACTAGAAAGCAGTATGGCAGAAAGCATGTATAGACTAACATGTTACACCATATACTAAGTTAAAATTAAAATTGGCATGTGTTTTACTCATAAATTTGGATACCACAAGTAAATTAAGGGAGCATGGAATAATTTATCTGTCAGATTTATGGACAAGCAATAATTTATGACAGGAGAATCTACAGAGAACATAATTAAATATAAAATAGATAATTTTGATTATATAACATTAAAAAGTTTTTATAGAAACAAAACTAACAACCAAAATTATAAGGAAAGCAGAAAACTGGGGAATATTTTTGTGACAAGTATATCCTGATAAAGGCCTCATTTCTCAAATATATAGAAAAGCGAGTCAAATTTATAAAAATACCAGTCAGTCCCTAATTGATAAACAGTCAAAAAATATGAACATGTAGTTTTGAGATAAAGAAATCAAAGCTATCTATAGTTATATGAAAAAAAATGTTTTAAATCAGTATTGATTAGAGAAATGAAAATTAAAACAGCTCCAAGGTATCACTTTATACCTCTCAGAGTGACTAATATGAGAAAAAAGGAAAATATTGGATATTGGAAGGGATATGGGAAAACTGTGACACTAATGCACTGTAAGTGGGGTTGTGAACCGATCCAACTATTTTGGAGAGCAATTTGAAACTATGCCCTAAGAGATATTAAACTTTGCATACCTTTTGATTTAGCAATACCACTGCTAGGTCTATATCCCAAAGATATCCAAAAAAAAGGGGGGGAACCTATTTACACAAAAATATTTATAACAGCTCTTTTTGTGGTGGCTAAGAATTGGAAATCAAAGAAATGTCCATCACTTGAGGAATGGTTAAACAAGCTGTGACATAATTTTAATGTAATATTATTGATCTATAAGAAATGACAAACAAGATGATATAAGAAAAAACCCTAGAAATACTTTCATAAACTGATGCATAGCAAAGTGAACAGAACCAAGAGAACATTGTACAGAGCAACAGCAATATTGTTGGATAAAGAACTGTGGATGACTTAGTTTTTCTCAGTAATACAATGATGTAAGATAATCCCAAAGGACTGATGATGAAACATACTGTCCACCTCCAGAGAAAGAACTGAAATGGATTGAATACAGACTGCAGAATGCTACTTTTCACTTTCTTTCTTTCTTTCTTTCTTTCTTTCTTTCTTTCTTTCTTTCTTTCTTTCATTTTTCCATTTCTATTTGAGTCTTCTTGTACAAAGTGATTAATATGATTTTTTTTAACATACTTGCACATGTTTAATCTTTATCTGATTGCTTACCATCTGACAGGAAGAGTGGGGAGCAAAAATAAAATTTGCCACTTAAAACTTCAAATAAAAATTTTTAAAATAAAAAAATAAGTGATTGTAACATGGCTGTAAAAGTTCTTATGGTAGCCTCTTCTACTTATTTTCTGGGGATTACTGTCTCATAGCTTCCTTGAGGTTGCTTCAGAAATTCACCCTTTCATCCTTAGCCTTTGTTCATTAAAGCTTTGACATCCACACTTCTTGGCTTTGAAAACTACCAGTGCTCTTTTATAAGCATTGTTGGGAGTAACATACCTGGGCACCAATCTGCACATTCAAGCCATTCAACTTAGAAGACACGATATTTTTATTGATGGACTGATTTTTCCTGATTACATCCACATCAATGGGAAATCTGAGAGAATTCACTTCCAACTGACCTAGGGAAAAGAATTACCTTTAACAAAGAATTTAAATGATGTTACAAATTGGCTAGGTGCTCTCATAAGTTTATGGAGGTACTTGGGAACATAGGAACTGGTGTCCTCTATTTCTGTTTCCATAACCCATGCTCCTGACCCTTTTAATAGTCCTTAATTCCTTGATCTCAATGGGACAGTTTATAAGTAAATAAAAACTGTGAGAGATACAATATCTTAACTATCCCAGATTTAAATCTATAATCGTATGATTCATGAAAGCCACAGAATGATTTTAATTGTAGTCACTATTATAGCTGGTGGGTGTATCTTGAAGCAGATGAATCTTTTGTAGGCTTATATAAATCATGCTATATAGGAAAACTGCCATGTAAGGATGTAAGGCTTACTGACTCTATTGTGGTGGAATCGTTTTATATGGGACTATTCCCCAGTGCTAAAGTTACTGAGTAGTTTCAGTGCATGTGATCCCTAGTATCTTTGTTAACAGTGATAAAATGTTCTGGTGTAGTTCTTAGAGGTTATAGAGAGGATGATAGACATAAGCAATATTAAAATATTTAAAACTTTGAGTTAATGACTAAATATGGGGAATAGTGAATGAACACTCTCTCCTATTTGTTAGAAAAAATATCCTTCCCCTAGGACAGAATGTCCTTATGAGGACATTCCTTATGAGATTTTATTTTCCCCCATTTCCTCTCAGTTTTAATCCCCTCTATTGTTACTAAGGGTTCAAACTTTTAAATCTATCACATCTAGGATCAAAGACATTGCTAAAAGGGACATCAAAGGTCATCTAGCCGAACCTCTTCATTTTATGGACAAGAAAACTGAAAACCAGGAAAAAAAAAAAAAACTAAGTGAGCTAACATCAGAAGCCAGGTTTCAATGAAGGTGCTCATAGCCAAAAGCTAAGATACTTTCCACTGTACTATAGTAACTAGTAGTTATAGTACGTGTTTCCATAAACCTTAGTCTTGATTATTCTTTAAAACATAGCTGTATTGAGATAAAAGTTATTATTTCATTTTGTTCATGAATTCCTACCCCTCTTGGCTTCATTACCACATTTTTTCTGCTTATTTTCAATAGTACCCTCTATGTAATTAAGTAATGTCTTGAAAGAAAGGTGGGGTTAACTCTTTTTTTAAAGAAAAACAGCATTATAGTGTCTTCATCACTGTAAATATTATGAAATTCAGAGGAGGTAGAGCCAAGATGGCAGAGTAAAGTCAGAGACTCAGCTGAATTCTACTCTGAAACTTTCCAAATACCTTTAAAAGTAACTATAAACAAATTATAGAGGAGCAGAATCCACAAAAAGATGGAGTTAAACAAATTTCCAGCCCAAGACAACTTGGAAGGTCAGCAGGAAAGGTCTCAGTTATCAGGGTCAGAAAGGAGCATAGTCCAGTACAGACAGTGCCAACACAGCCTGGCCACAACAAAGCAGGAGTAGGCCTTGGAAGTGACTGAGTCAGCAGCAGCTATGACTGCTTCCAAAGCCCTCAGCTGATAGAGGGTAAGAGGGTCAAACAATTTTTCAGAAGGAGATTACAGAGGTCTTTTTGCAAGGACTGAGGGAGGGGCTTGTAGCCACAGTGAAGACAGGGACACTCCTCACAGTTCCAGGGCAGAAAAGAGAGCTTGTGGTCTCTCACAGATCAGAGCACAAGCCAGGAGAGTAGTAAACACCTCTCCTTAGGACATACTACCTTGGAACAACTGAAAACTTACAAGTCCCTAGAAGTATCTCTGAAAATAGAAACACAAAACCCATTAAGCTTGGGACAGTACACCCTTGACCCTAAAAGCAGAGCCCCACATTAACAAGCAATTAAAAGTCAAGTAATAGGCTGGAAAAATAAGCAAACAATGGGGGAAAAACTGACTATAGAAAGTTACTATGGTGACAAGGAAGTTCAAACCACACAAAGTCAAAGCTCCTACATCCAAAGGCTTAAAGAAAAATATGGATTGATCTCAGGCCATGGAAAACCCCCAAAAGATTCTGAAAATCAAGTAAGAGAGGTAGAGGAAAAATAGGAAAGAGAAATGAGAGTGATGCAAGAAAACCATGAAAAAGAGTCAATAGCTTGGCCAAGGAGATACAAAAATACTGAAGAAAATAACACCTTAAAAATGGACTAGGCCAAATGGTAGAAGAGTTCTAAAAAGCCAATGAGGAGAGGAATGTGTAAACAAGGCAGAATTGGCCAAATAAAAACAGAGGTCCAAAAGCTCACTAAAGAAAATAATTCCTTAAAAATTAGAATTGAAGAAATGGAAGCTAATGACTTTATGAGAAATCAAGAAATAATCAAACAATATGCAAAGAATGGAAAAATAGAAGACAATGTGAAATGTCTCATTGGAAAAACAATTAACCTGGAAAATAGTTTGAGGAGAGATTTTTTTTGGAGGGGGGAAGGCAGGGTAATTGGGGTTAAGTGACTTGCCCAAGGTCACACAGCTAGTAAGTGTGTCAAGCGTTTGAGGTCAGATTTGAATTCAGGTCCTCCTGACTCTAGGGCCAGTGCTCTACTCACTCCACCACCTAGCTGCCCTGAAGAGAGATAATTTAAAAATTTTTTGGACTATGTGAAAGCCATCATCAATAAAAGAGCCTAGATATCATCTTTCTAGAAATTATCAAAGAAGACTGTCATGGTATTCTAGAACCAGAGGGTAAAATAGAAATTGAAATAATCCACAAATCACCTCCTGAAACAGATCCCTAAATGAGTCTCCCAGGAATATCATAGCCAAATTCCAGGGCTCACAGATCAAGGAGAAAGTACTGCAGGCAGTCAAAAAGAAACAATTCAAATATCATAGAGCTAGAGTCAGGATTACACATGAATTGGCAGCTTTCACATTAAAGAAATGGAGGGGAACTGGAGGAATATGATATTCTAGAGGGCAAAAATGCTAGGATGCAAACAAGAATCACCTACCTAGCAAAACTGAGTATAATTTTTCCGGGGAAAATTGGATATTCAATGAGATAGAGGACTTTCAAGCATTCTTTACCAAAAGACTAGAGTTGATTAGAAAATTTGACTTTCAAATGCAAGAATCAAGAGAACATAAAAAGGAAAGGGAAATTATAAGGAAATTAATAATGTTAAACTGTTTACATTCCTACATGGGGAGAAGAAACATAACTCATAAGACATTTCTCATAATTATGGTAGTTAGAAGGAGTGTAGATAGAGGACACGAGTGTGAATTGAATATGAATAGATGATATCTAAAAATAAAATTAAGGGACAAGAGAGGAATGTACTGAGAGAAAGAGAAAGGGAAGGTGGAATGGGGTAAATTATATCACACAGAAGAGTCAAGGAAAAAAACTTTTACAGTGGAGGGGAAAAAGGGGAGGTTAGGGGAAGTGAGTGAACTTTAATCTCATCAGAATTTGCTCAGAAAGGTAATAGCATACACATTCACTTGGGTATGGAAATCTATCTTACTCCATAGGAAAGTAGGAGAGGAAGGGAATAAGCAAAGGGTATGGTGGTGATAGATGGGAGGGCAGATTGGGGGAGGAGGTAGTCAGAAGTAAAACATTTTTGAGGAGGGACAGGGTTAAAGGAGACAGAGAATTAAATAAAGAGGTTGAGGGTGATTGGATGGAGGGAAACACAGTTACCAATACTAACTGAAAAAAAATTGAAGCCAGTGTCTCTGATAAAGGCCTCATTCTCAAACATAGAGAGAACTGAATCAAATTTATAAAAATAAGAGTTGTTCCCCAATTGATAAACGATCAAAAGATAAGATTAGTTTTCAGATGAAGAAATCAACACTATCTACATCTATATTAAAATAAATAACAGTATTGACCAGAGAAATGCAAACTAAAACAATTTTTTGGTATTATCTCATACATGTTAGTTTGTCTAATAGGACAGAAAAGGAAAATGACAAACGTTTGATGGGATGTTGGAAAAATGAGACATTAACACACTTTTTGGTGGCATTGTGGATTGAATGAACTGTTCTGTTGAGCAATTTGGGACTATGCCCAATGGGCTGTAAAACCATGCATATTTTTGTTCTAGCAATACCACTACTAGGTTTGCATTCCAAAAGAGATAAAAAACAAAAAAAGGAAAAGAACTCACATGAACAAAAATATTTATAGCAGCTTTTTTCTGGGGCAAAAAAATAGAAATTGAGGGGATGCCCTTCAATTGGGTAATGGATGAACAAATATGTTCCATCATATCATCATTCTTTGGCCCTTTCTTTAAGCCACATTGGCTCTCAAGTAGATGACCACGTTCCATTTGAAGGATCTGTCTTTTAAGGAGGACTCTGGCAAAAGTCTTGCCACCAGTGACTAAGAGAGAGACCCTCCCTGTGATTGTCACAGGACAATCTATTTCTTTTTCCTTTATAGAGATGGACAATGGAGGCATCCTTCACCTCCTGATGGATAGCCTCCTGAAAAACTTCAGTCATTTTTGTTCTTTTTTATGTACAATGGACTCCCCACCTTATAACTCTCAGCTGGAATATAATAAGCACCAGATACTTTGCCACAGGAAGGGATACTAATTACATTCACCACTTCTTCAGTTGGATCTTCAGTTATGGATAGATTGACTTCAACCTGAGGTAAATGGTCAATGACTTCAGCATTGATTGATGATGGTCTGTTAAGAACACTAAGGGATTGTTCAGCCCTTGTCTCTAGGATCATATCTTTATCACTAACCAATGTGGCTCCATCAGCACTGAGATGTACCATATGTTTTTGCCCCACAAATAGCCTTTAGGGCATCATAAAAGTGCTTTAGATTATTATTATCAACATAAAACTGAATTTCATTTGCCTCCTTCCTGAGTCAAGAATCCTGCATCTTTCTAAGCTTCATTTGTACTTTACTTTTGATGGAATTAAATGCTGCCTTCTTAGAGATGGATGAACTATTCTGCTGGTAAACCCTGTGAGTTTTTTTTTCATTTAGCTGTGTCTGAATTTCCCCATCATTTTCATTAAACTAGTCTTGATGTTTGAAAGTGTTCTGACCCAGATGAGAAAATGCAGCACTGCGCACCAAATCTCTGAAGCTGTGCCCTTCTTTTCTGCTCCCCTGTTGCCACCTGAGTTTTGGCTCAACTTTCTCTCCAAATTTGCAACGAATTGTTGCTGCTCAGAGAAGCACTATAATTTGTTGACATTAATTCTTCTGGTAATCATTTTGCCTTGGCCCTTATCTATTGTTGAATGTGAATATTTAGCTTGGAGAGGATAAGTCTATAATAACAGTCTGGCACTCTCTGCCACACATCACCTTTGTCACTCTCACATCCTGTCTTTTCTCCTTACAATCATGTAGTCTATTAAATGCCAGTGTTTGCTGTGTGGGTGCATCCAAGAAGTTCTGTCGTGTTTAGGTAAACAGAAGACAGTGCTGGTGATGAGGAGGTCATGAGGTGCATGAGTCTTTAGTAGGAAGTGACCACTGCTGTTGCTATTTCCAATTTCATTCCACGCTAGGACCTCTTGCCGTGTCTGGTACTCTGAGATTAGTCCAGCATTAAAATGACTCAGAAATATAAGTTTGTCCTCTTTCGGTACATTATTGATAAGTGTTTCCAAATCTTCATAATCTTTTTTGTCAGGATTTGTAATGGTGGGAACATAGGCACCGATGATGGTGGCATGGTATTTTCCTGCAAGTAGCAATCACAGTGTGATGATCCTGTTATTCTCTCCTTTTGGTAGGCATAGAAGCTTGTTGACTAGTTTTAATTGCAAAACCTACACTAGCTTCACAGTGCTCCCCTTCACTGCGGCCACTCTACTCAAAAAAAAAACCATATCCTGTGCCAACTTCAGTAAGCTGGCCTTCATTTGCCAGCCTTATTTTACTCAGGGCTGCTATTTGGATATAATACCTGCTGAGTTCCCTCACAAGAAGAGATGTTCAAATTTAAAGTCTACTGGATTTTGTGTTGTCTATAAGTGTGCATGCATTCCATGTACCAATGGTGAGTGGAATCATCTTTGCAGAAGTTTTTGTACTGTGTGTGTGTGTGTGTGTGTGTGTGTGTGTGTGTGTGTGTGTGTGTGTTTTGACTATACGGTGGGATCCCTGCCTGCCATGTAGGGTTGGGTAAACAGACATTTTTAAGGCACTTTTTCTAGTCCCTTCCTCACACCAGGAGGTGAGCAGCACGATTCTTAAAAGGCTGCTCAAACTTCCAGTGAGAAGATAACCCTATGTCCTAGGCCACCTGTGTACAGGGTTGTGACTACAGCTCCCAGTGTATCCGTTCCTGCTACTTTGTCACTTACCTGTCACCACAGGACTTTGAGATAGGTAAAAATGGTAAAATGGTATAGGTGAAGTCTTTTGATTTGTGTGTAAATCGGATTTAAGTGAAACAAAGTTGCACAAAGTCATTGACCTCATTTTCTTCCAGAGTCATTACAGTGCAGTGGCAGGACAGAGTCAAGATAATTGGTGATACCTTGAGATGCAGTGGGTGACGTTACTGTCTTTGATGTTCAACCAAGCTCTAAGGTTCCGTAGCACCTGCTTCAGCTGCCTTTACGGCAATTGGAACAAATTGTTATCTTCCACCTTTTCCACTAGGGGAAGTCTTCACATGCTTGAGGTTGACAACTCCACCCCCGCCCCCCCACCCCTGCCAACTTAATGGGTTTGAAAGCCCTCAGTTACCCTCAACCTGGTTTAGCCCATCTGCTGAAACAGTTTACCGCAGGTGAGTTAGGTGAATCAAGTGGACACCAAAGGTGGAAAGCACCCCTGAAAAGAGCTCAATTGTCCTCAAACCAGAGCCACTAGTCTTCCCTGAACACACCCGAAACACCTGAGCAATGAGCTGTCATGGGGAAACCTTATTAATGCATCTTGTTAGGCTTTTATTGTTGTTGCTTCTTTAGGGCTGGGTTGTTGTTTGTGGAGGTGGTAGCTCTTCCTGGTAGTATTAGGAGAGTGTGATGGGTAAGAGGAACTTTAGAGAATATAATGGGAATTCAATAACAGTGACATATCTTGAGTATAGTCGAGATAATTTTCTTGCCCAAAGAATGTATACATATTTGTTCTAATTGGCTGGGCTGTCCTCTTTGAATAGATTATTACTGTTGTGATTTGTCACAAGTTAATGTAGTGACTGAATTAGAACAAGAAGATAATGCAGAAAAGAATTTCCTATGTGGAGGCATGATTATATAATAGACATCAGGACTTGGGATTAAGAGTTATACTTTCAAGTTATGTCTGTATACTTACTGGCAGTGTGACTGCCCAAAAATCAGCAAATTAATTGTTAAGAACCTTATTCTGTGATTCTATTTATTTTAATTATAAGGATTGTAGAGATCTAGATTCTCTTTTTACTTCCATTATTCATCAATCTTTCCTCCTTTGAAGTTCTTAGTATCAATATAGTAGGTGTCCCTGCCTGTGCCCACTGCAGTCCAAACCGAACTTAGCTGTCAAAGTAATATTCCTAAAGGTCTGACCATGTTAATATCCTACTCAATAAATTTGCAGTGGCTTATTTTCACCTCAAGAATCACATACAAAGCCTAGCTATACCAGATATTATACTGTATTATAAAGCAGCAGTCATCAAAACTATTTAGTACTGGCTAAGAAACAGAGTGGTGGATCAGTGCAATAGGTTAGGTATACAAGACGCAATAGTACACGACTACAGCAATCTACTTTTTGATAAACCCAAAGAATCCAGCTTCTTGGTTAAGAATTCACTATTTCAGAAAAACTGTTGGGAAAACTGGAAAATAGTATGGCAGAAAGTCAAAATTGGTTCATGATTTAGGAACAAAGGCTGATACTATAAGCAATTTGGTAGAGCAAGGAATGGTTTTTCTGTCAGATTTATGGGAAAGGGAAGAATTCATGACCCAGTAAGAGATAAAGAATGTTACAAAATCCAAAATGGATAATTTTGATTATGTCAAATTGAAAAACTTTTGTACAAACAAAGCCAATGCTACTAAGATTATGAGGCAAGCAGCAAACTGTGAAAGAATCCAGTTACAACCAGTGTCTCTGATAAAGGCCTCATATCTAAAATGTACAGAGAACTGAGCCAAATTTATACCAATACAAGTTATTCCCCAGTTGAGAAATGGTCCAAGGATATGAACAGGCAGTTTTCAGAGGAAGAAATTAAAGATATCGATAGGCATAAGAAAAAAATGCTCTAAATCAATACTGATTAGAGAAATGCAAATAAAAACAACTCTTAGATATCACATCTCTCCTGTCAGATTGGCTTACATGACAATACAGGATAATGATAAATGCTGGAGAGGATGTGGGGAAATTGGAACATTGTTAAATTGTTGGTGGAGTTGTGAACTGATCAAGTCATTCTGGAGAGAACTTTGGAACTAGGCCCAAAGGGCTTTAAATGTGCATACCCTTTGACCCAGCAATACCAGTTCTAGGGATGTATCTCAAACAGATCACACAAGTGGGAAATGGGCCAGTATGTACAAAACATATTTATAGCAGCTCTTTTTGTGGTGGTAAAGAAATGGAAATCAAGTTGATGCCCATCAATTGGGGAATGGCCAAAAAATTGTGGTATATAAATGTAATGGAATGTTATTGTGGTCTAAAAAATGAGGAGCAGACAGACTTCATTATAACCTGGAAAAACTTATATGAATTGATGCTAAGTGAGGGGAGCTGAATCAGGAGATCAGTATGCACGATTACAGACACATGGTATCTGTAAGGACTAACGTTTATAGACTTGGCTACTCTCATCAATGCAAAGTTCAAAGACAGCTCAAAAAAACTCATGATGAAGAAAGCTATGCACATCCAGAGAAAGAATTATGGAGTCTGAATGCAGATTGAGGCAAACTATTTGCTTTCTTTTTTTTCCTTCTTTTTTGGTTTCATTTCTTCTTTCTCATGATTCATTCCATTGGTTATAATTCTTCTTTAGAACTGGACTATTATGTAAATAAGTTCAATATGAAGGTATATGTAGAACCTATATTGTATTACATGCCATTTCGGGGGATGTGGATGGAGAGGGAGGGACAGAAAATTTGGAACCCAAAAACATACGGAACTGAGTGTTGTAAACTAAAAATAAAAAATAAATTTATAATTTGTAAAAAAGAATCAAATGCAAAATTCTTTGTTTGATGCCCGAAAGCCCTTTATGATTTCCCCCACCACTTTCATTCTTCTTACATCTTATACACCAGTAACCCTTGCCTCCTTGAACAAAACATTCCATTTCGTGAGTCTGGAATTTTTCATTGGCTATCTACTCTTCTTGGAATGCTCTTCTTCATTATCACCAATTCCTACCTTCAAGTCTCAACTAAAATCCCAACTTCTAAGGGAAATCTTTTACAATCCCTCTTAATCCTGGTGCTTTTTCTCTGTTGGTTATTTACAACATATAGTTTGTTTGTACATAGGTGTTTTCATGCTGTCTCACACATTAAAGATGGAGCACTTTGAGAACAGGGACTGTCTTTTAATTTTCTTTGTAAGTCCAGTGCTTACTGCAGTACCTGGCAAATTGTAACTACTTAATAAATGTTTAATGACTACTGACTAGCTCCAGATGTTGTGGCATTTACATTTAACCTCTGTATGTATTACCATATTGCTGAATGAGTCTAAAGGAAGTCAATAAAGTTACCTGGATCCACCACAAATTTTTCAAATTGCCATTTGACCTTCCCTTTGGCAAAGCAATGCTTTCACTCCTCACTCACTGAGTCTCTATCTGACATTACCAGCAGCCATTTTTCCAAACCATCCTTTTCTTCAAATAAGTCCTTCAATGCCAAAGCCTTCTTCATCCCTCAGCTAAAATCACATTCTCTAGATCCCACCACTCCTCTAGTTATAGTTTTATACATCTTCCATTCTCAGTTAAACTTTTTGGGAAAAACTACAAACCTGTGTATAGTCCCTGCCATGATTGCCTTTCCCGCCATTCTCACCACTTTGCACCCTGACTTCTGATCTCATCACTCTCTGGTTTTACTGAGAAAATAGAGTCCATTTGCTCCAAACTTTCTCTTCTCCCCTTTGCTGAACCTCAGAATTCACCGACTTTCCTGACTCATCTCTTCATTTTTCTTCAGTGTCTTATGGTAAAGTGGCCCTTCTCTTTGCCAAAGTTACCTCCTCTACTTGATTCCATTGCCTCCAATCTTCAACAGATGGCTTCCACACTGACACTCCCTCACTAATCTAAAGAGTAGAAACTAAAATGAATTTGTTACTTCCATTCTACATACAATAGCAAATTACTAAATTTCTCATGTGCTTTAAAAAAATCTTTTCTAGAACATACTACTCCTTTCATTCTAATCTTACACATCTTTTATATTCAGCCAAATTTCTAGGGAATAAAATAACAACAATATATGCCCCTTCTTTCTGCCATGACTGTCTTTCCTCTGATTTCTTTTTGCTTCTAACCTCATCACTTGCCTCTCCATTTTTTCTTCAAAGTCATCAATGACCTAGTTGTTTAATCTAATGGTCTTTTCCTCAGTTCTCATAGTTTTTGACTTCCCTGTCACTATTTTCACTGTTGAACTAATCTGGATATTCTCTATTCTCTGGGATTTTGAGACACTATTATCTCTTGGCTCTCTTACCTTTCTGATTTCTCTTTCTTATTTTCCTTTGCTGAACCACCATTCATATAATAGCCATTAATTGTGTTCTCCAAAGCTCCGGCCTGGGACTCATATTTTATTTATATATTACCTAACTTGGTGACCTTAGAAACTCTCTTAGGTATGTTCTTCATCATTCATTTTTAAGAGGACCAATGACATCATGGGACAATGTTTTGGCTTGTTCATGAACTTAATGTAAGCGAAGCAGAGTTTCACAAAGTCCTCAGCCTCACTCTCTGGGAGAGTGACTGAAATCCAGTTGCAAGACAAAAGTTGAGATGACTGCTGATGGCTTGAGATGTAGTGGATGACCTAGCTGTATTTGATGTCTGACCAAGCTCTAAGCACTCCCCAGCACCAACTTCAGCTGCCTTTAAGACCATTGGAACAAATCGTTTTCATCTGCTCATTCCACCAGGATACGTTTTCACATGTTTTCCTCTAACTGATGGGTTTGAGGTCAGTTTGTTACCCTCAAACTGGGTTACCCCATCTTCTGAGATGGTTTTACTGGAGTGTGGCAACTTCACATAGAACAGATTCTTGGAACCACAGGTGAGAATTTCATGAAAGGAGAACACCAAAGATGAATGAATAACTCTGAAAAGGACCCTTAGCTAGGCCTCACATGACAGGGCTAGTCTTCTTGAACATCCGTCTCCTCGGTAGAATTATTATTAAATGCCAATAGCCCTAGGGACTTTCCTGACCTTTTGTCCTACATCAACAATTACCTATCAGACATTTTGAATTAGATGTCACATAGGCAACACATAAAATTTATACAAAACAGTACTTAATTAATCCTTTTGCCTAACCAACTGCTGTTCTAAACTTTCCTTTTTCTGGTGAAGGTATCCACATTCTTCTAGCCACCCTAGTTTGCAATTTGAGTATCATCTTTGACTTTTCATTCTTACTCTTTATATCCACCAGCACCTGAAGGTCCAATCTCTACTAATTCCACATTCATTCTCTTTTCCCCATATGGTTACTACCCTAGATCAGTTCATCATCTCTCACCTACACTAATGTAGTAACATGTAACCATTCACACAGCTGCCAGTATGATTTCCCAAGAGAATTCTGAATAGATAACTCTATTTAATAAATTCCACTATATCTCTAATACCTCTAGGAAAGAATTTTTTTAAATATATGTGTGTGTTTGTGTGTGTGTGTGTGTGTGTGTGTGTGTGTGTGTGTGTGTGTATGTATGTATATCTTGGACTTAATTGGTAGTCTGGTGAATCATAAGGGTCTTCTTTCCAAATATTTTTAAATGAATTAAATAAAACAAAAAGACTGCAAAGGAAACTAATGAATTAAATGAATTAAAGGAAACCAATTACACTGAAACATAGTTACCAAAATATAAGAAGTTCACAGATTCCAAAAAATCTATATATGACCCCCTGAACATATATAGATTCTACTTTAAGCACCTCTGCTCTGAGATCAAATAAAAATTCTTCAGGAATTTAAAGCTCTTTAGAACACGAACTTTAACCTAAATTTTCAAGTCTTACTGCAAATTCCCCCCTTTATGATTACTGTTTTTCCAGTCAAACTAGTTTTCTTACTGTTTTTTTCTATGAAATTCTCTTTTTTCGATCCCTGAACCTTTGAAATAATTGACTATAACACTCCTCATCTCTACCTCTCAGACTCTGCAGTCTCCATCAAGATTCAATTCACATGATCACTTCTAAATAAGTGCTTTCTTGATTCCCCTATCTACTGGTGCCCTTCTTAACAATTATCTTTTATAGATCTTCTTTATATTTTGCATATTAATGTATGTTCATGGTGTATCCTCTGATAGAAGGCAAGGTTCTTCATGGAAAGGAACGTTTCCCTTATATTTTCGAATCCCCAATGTTCAGCACAATTCCTGACACATAAGAGGTACATAATAAATACTTGTTGGTTGATTATCTAGTTTTCAAATATTACTTTTAACTACATTGATTTTAGTCTGTCAATTTTTCATGGTAACAAATAAGATGATTCACTACTCAAGAAAAGAGACTATAGTCCCTGTGTACAAGGAGTTAATATTCTTATATGTTAATAAGAAACCAATACAGATAATATTATCTAAATGATTTGCAAAATCCACCTAATTCTTCCATCTTCACTTCTCCTCACACCATGTATACAATTTGTTGCCAAACCTTGCTCTACAATATTTCTCTCAGCTTTCTTCTTTTCTCTACTCACTTGGTTACCACAGTGGTTTTCATCCTTATCACCTCTAATTTGGAAAAGTGTCTCCTAATTGGTTTTCCATGATTTTTACCCTTCACCATTCTGATCACCATACAACACAGGTGTGATTATGCCAACTCTCGCCCACTAAACACTATTAGTTCCTTTTTACCTTTAGGATAAAATACAGACTCTTCTGTTTTGCATTCAAAATCCTTTAAAACTTAGTCTCAAACTATTTTTTCTAGGTTTATTATATATTAATTCCCTTCACCTTCCACCCTCCAGCCAAATTTGAACAAAGACCATCTCCATGTCAAGGCTGTCCCTCATGCCTGAAATATCTTCTTTCCCCTCCTACAAACCTCTGGTTTCCTTCAAAGCCGAGCTCTATTGCAATCTGCTAAATGAGATCTTTCCTAATCCCTGACATTATTAGTATCTCTCTGACAAAATTACCTTTGATTTATTTTGTAAGTCTGACACTGAAAGATTTTTCAGCTTCAACTAGAAATGGACCATAAGAGTAAGAGGGAGAGAGTACTAGCTGGCTTTTGTACATCTGGTGTTTCATAAATTCATTCAATTTAGCAACCCTTTAGAGGACTCTTCATCATCTCCCACTGTAAGACCTTCAGTGATGTATCACTAAAGCATCCCCAAAGCTTCCACATGAACAATCAAGAGCAGACAGTACACACACTCTGTACAATAAATCTTAGATGGGGCCAAGATGGCAGCCGAAAAGCAGGGACTAGCGTGAGCTCCCCATCGAGTCCCTCCAAAAACCTATAAAAAATGGCTCTGAACCAATTCTAGAACTGCAGAACCCACAGAAGAGCAGAGGGAAGCAGGGCTCCAGCCCAGGACAGCCTGGATGGTCTCTGGATGAGATCTATCCCGCACAGAGCTGGGAGCAGAGTGGGAGCAGAGTCCAGCATGGGTGGCGCAGACCAAACAAACCAGGAGCCGGGCGGAGCATGCCCTAGTGCCCTGAATCAGTAAGCTGCAGCAGCTACCAGACTTCTCAACCCACAAACACCAAAGACAATAGAGAAGGTTAGTGGGAAAAGCTGGTGGGGACAGAGTGTAAGAAGGAGTTTGGGGTTTGGCCACCACCCTGGGGGCAGCGGAGGTGGGGTAGCTACAGAAGTATAGTTGCAGTTGCTTCTGGCCCCAGGCCCACATGGTGGGATGAATTAAGTGCTGTATCAGAGCAGGAGTGCACAGCCTGCTGAAGATCTAAGCCCAGTCCGGGTTGGGGGTTCTTGGGGAAGGAGGAGTGTTGGTGTGGCAGAGCTGGCGTATCCCCCCAAGCATGGAACATAGAATTCTCTAGTCTACAAGCAGGCATAACCTGCTGAAAAACTCAAGGGTCAAATTAGTTGGTTGGGAATATGGCCCAGGCAGCGAAAATGCACCCAGATTTAGTCTCAGACTCTGGAATCCTTCTTTTGTGACAAAGAAAACCAAAACATACAACCAGAAGAAGTCAACAAAGTCATAGAGCCTACAACAAAAGCCTCCAGGAAAAACATGAACTGGTCTCAGGCCACGGAAGAGCTCAAAAAGGATTTGGAAAAGCAAGTTAGAGAAGTAGAGGAAAAATTGGGAAGAGAAACAAGAAGGATGCGAGAAAACCATGAAAAACAAGTCAATGATTTGCTAAAGGAGGCCCAAAAAATGCTGAAAAATATCCTGAAGAAAACAACACCTTAAAAAATAGACAAACCAAAATGGCAAAAGAGCTTGAAAAACCCAATGAGGAGAAGAATATCTTGAAAGGCAGAATTAGCCAAATGGAAAAGGAGGTCCAAAAGACCACTGAAGAAAATACTACCTTAAAAATGAGATTGGAGCAAGTGGAAGCTAGTGACTGTATGAGAAATCAAGATATTATAAAACAGAACCAAAGGAATAAAAAAATGGAAGACAATGTAAAATATCTCATTGGAAAAACCACTGGAAAACAGATCCAAGAAAGATAATTCAAAAATTATTGGACTACCTGAAAGCCATGATCAAAAAATGAGCCTAGAAAAAAATTTCAATTTAACATAATCAAAATAATCCATTTTGCATTTTGTAATGCTCTCTATCTCTTGTTGGGTCATGAATTCTTTTCTTTTCCATAAATCTGATAAGTGAACTATTCCTTGCTCTCCCAAATTACTTATAGTATCAGCCTTTACTCCTAAATCATGAACCCATTTTGACTTTATTTTGGTATATGGTGTAAGATGAGAGCCAATGCAACAAAAATTAGGAGGGAAGCAGAAAATTGGGAGAAAATTGTTACAGCTAGTATCTCTGATAAAGGCCTCATTTCTAAAATATACTGGGAACTGAGCCAAATATATAGGAATACAAGCCATTCCCCAATTGAGAAATGGTCAAAGGATATGAACAGACAGTTTTCAGAGGAAGCAATTAAAGCTATCTATAGGCATATGAAAAATGCTCTGGATCACTATTGATTCGAGAAATGCAAATCAAAACAACTCTTAGATACCACATCTCTCATGTCAGATTGGCTAAAATAACAAAGCAGGAAAATGATAAATTCTGGAGAGGATGTGGGGAAATTGGAACATTGTTACATTGCTGGTTGACTTGTGAGATGATCCAGCCATTTTGGAGAGTAATTTGGAACTACACCCAAAGGGCCATAAAAATGTCCATACCCTTTGACCCAGCAATACCACTTCTAGGGTTGTATCCCAAAAAATTACACAAGCAGGAAAGGGACCCATATGTACAAAAATATTTGTGGCAGCTCTTTTTGTGGTGGCCAAGAATTGGAAATCAAAGAGATGCCCATTGGTTGGGGAATGGCTGAACAAGCTGTGGTATATGAAGGTAATGGAATACTATTATGCCATAAGAAATGGGGATGATATGGACTTCATAACAAGCTGGAAAAACCTACAGGACATAAAGCTGAGTGAGCGGAGCAGAGCCAGGAGAACATTATACACAACCACAGATATATGGATTCTGTGAGGACCAACCCTGACAGACTTCACTCTTCACAGCAACACAAGGTACAAAGAGAACTCCAAAGGATTCATGATGGAGAATGCTATCTACATCCAGAGAAAGAATGATGAAGTTTGAATGCAGATTGAGGCACACTTCATGCTCGCCTTTTTCCCCCTTTTTTTCTCCTCCTTTGTTTTTGTTTTTGGGTTTATTTTTGGTTCTGTTTCTTCTTTCTCACGATTCATTCCATCGGTCATAAATCTTCTCCATAACTTAACTAGTGTATAAATTAATTCAATGCAAAGTTATACGTGGTAGTTATATGAGATTCCATGCCATCTCGGGGAGGGAGGGGGGAGGGAGGGGAGAAAATCTGGAACACAAAATAATGTAGAACGATGTGTTGTAAACTAAAAATAAAAATTAAAAACAAGAGCCTAGACATTATCTTTCAAGAAATTATCAAGGAGAATTTCCCTGATATTCTAGAGCAACAGGGCAAAATAGAAACTGAAAGAATCCACTGATCGCCTCCTCAAATAAATGCCGAAAAGAAATCTCCTAGGAATATTGTTGCCAAATTCCAGAGCTCCCAGATCAAGGGGAAAATACTGCCAGCAGCAAGAAAGAAACAAGTTGAGTACTGTGGAAACACAATCCAAATAATACAAGATCTAGCAGCTTCTACATTAAGAGATCAAAGGGCTTGGAATACGGTATTCCGGAGGTCAATGGAGCTAGGATTAAAACCAAGAATCACCTACCCAGCAAAACTGAGTATCATACTCCAAGGCAAAATATGGATTTTCAATAAAATAGAGGACTTTCAAGCTTTTACTAAAGTTGAACTGTTTTGTTTACATTCCTACATGGAAAGATGATGTGTATGATTCATGAGACTTCATTATTAGGGTAGCTGAAGGGAATATATATATATATATATACATATATATATATATATATATATATATGTGGGTGTGCATGTATGTATATGTATGTGTGTATATATATATATATATACATATATATATATATATGTGGGGAGAGAGAGAGAGAGAGAGAGAGAGAGAGAGAGAGAGAGAGGGCACAGGGTGAGGTGAAGATGAAGGGAAGATCTATCTAAAAGAAATAAAATAAAATTAAGGGATGAGAGAGGAATATATTGAGAGAGGGAGATAGGGAGAGATAGAATGGGGTAAATTATCTCGCATAAAAGTGGCAAGAAAAAGCAGTTCTGTAGGAAGGGAAGAGAAGTCAGGTGAGGGGGAATGAGTGAATTTTGCTCTCATCAGATTTGACCTGAGGAGGGAGTACCATACATACTCGATTGGGTAACTTACCCCGCAGGAAAAAAGGAGGAAGAAGAAGATAAAAAAGGGGGTGTGAGAGAAGGGAGGGAAGATGTGGTGGAGGTAATCAAAAATAAACACTTTCAAAAGGCGACAGGGGCAAGGGAGAAAATTCCATAAAGGGGAATAGGTTAGGAACACAACATGAGTATTGTGGAAGGGTTATACCTAATGATACCCATGTGGCCTATGTTGAATTGCTTGACTTCTTTGGGAGGGTGGGTGGGAAGGGAAGAGGGGAGAGAATTTGGAACTCAAATTTTTACAAACAGATTTTCAAAAACCAAAAAAATGTTTTTTGCATGCAACTAGAAAATAAGATACACAGGCAATGGGGTATAGAAATTTATCTTACCCTACAAGAAAGAAATGCAAAAGGGGGTGGGAGGGGAGTGGGGTGACAGAAGGGAGGGCTGACTGGGGAACAGGGCAAGCAGAATATATGCCATCTTGGAGTGGGGGGGAGGGTAGAAATGAGGAGAAAATCGGTAATTCAAACTCTTGTGAAAATCAATGCTGAAAACTATATATATTAAATAAAAAAATTAAAAAATAAATAAATCTTACATGGACAGATGGATAGATAGATACATAGATGGACATATAGATAGATAGATAGATAGATAGATAGATAGATCAATAGATAGATAGATACAAAGACAGGTAACTATGATAAAGAGTCAGAGATACTGAGAGGTAAATTTTGTAAATACTTTTATGTGTACATGTTGCTGTTTTTTTTCTCTTTGATAAAATATCTGATCCTTCAAATTAGGAACCATTTATTTTTTGTCTCTGTTTCTCAAGTATGTATTAGACATTTAATAGTGATTAATACACAATGCATTGCATGTGCAATACACAATATTATATGATAGGCACCTTAGGAAAGAAAATAAAGTTCCACATGAGGCCTGAATGGAAAGGTTACTACATAGGGAAAAGGGGTATGGTGGTCAGGGAATTCTTACATAATGAAGGTAGAATTTTTGAAAAGTGAAAAAAAATGGCATAAAATACATGACAAAAAGCAAGATTTTAAAACTTTACAAAGAATTTTCCCTAAAACCTACCAATTATGTAAGTATTGAAAGTATTTTTATCTTCATTTTATAGATGGGAACAGTAAGGTTTAGAGCAATTCTCAGTGCCAAGTTATGACCTGATTCTCAGTCACTGTTCTTTTGTTTATCCTAACATAATAATATAATTTGTAGAGTATTGTAAAACTCTACAACCCAAGTGTGGCTGCAATTGAAAAATGTATAACAAAATAAAAATATAATAAACATTGATACTGTTAATTTGTGGTTTTCTGAGTCAGTATGTGGACTGTGCGTTTCCTTTTCCATTTAAATTTTCTACCAAGGAGGTATAAATTTGAGGAGGAAAAGAATGTTAAAACATTTTTATAAACAATGACTTTAAACCAGCGGCACTCACTCAAGTACTATTGGACAAGATTAGGGTTTTTTCAGTGGATACAAGAAAGAATGAGTGGGGAAGTAGGTATAACTCTGAGGATATTTGTACTCAGAATACAAACACTCATTTGAGAGTAAAATTAAATCCCAATTCTGAATAAAGAAGAACAAGTAACACAGTTTCTTTTAGGTGTTACAATGGTACAGATTCATTAGGTCCAGAAGTATTGAAGAAGAACATGAGGATGTACTTTGCTGTGGGCTTGGGTGATTATGAAGAACACTGGCAGATATTAGGAGAGGCAGCAGGTCCTTTGGTTGTTGAACTCAGCAAGGAAAGGAAAATGAGGTCCCCTGGCTATGGCAAAGTTGACTAACTGGAATAACATTTATGAGTAAGAGAAACAGGACTCAGATACCAAGGGGAGAATTTTTTAGATACCAAGGGGAGAATTTTTTAAGCAGTCATGTCAAGTTTGTAAACATTAAAAACCCTAAACCAGGTGTGGGAATCAGCAGACCTGAGGCCATATGTGGCCTTCTAGGTCCTTGGGTATGACCTTTTGACTGAGTCCCAGTTTTACAAAACAAATCCTTTTTTATTAAGGGGATTCATTCTGCAAAGTTTGGATTCAGTCAAAGGGCTACATTTGAGGACCTAGAGGGCTGCACATGGCCTTGAGGCTGCAGGTTCCCCACTCCTACCTAAACCCTTTTCTTCAATGTTAAAGAAACCTGGGTATTGGAAGAGTTGACCTATCTGAGAAACAAAGGGCTTGAGAGTATATTTGTTACAGTATGAGCTATTATGGTTTTCCTACTTTCCTACTTTACTATTGTTTGCTACTTTCAAAAGCTAAGAGCAATAAATAAGAGCTAAGTGAGCCAGCTAAGAGAATTATTGATAAATGTCCCTACAAGGTTAAAAAGTTATTTGTGGTCAAGAGTAAGAGGCATAGGTCACATGTAATCCATGCCTAAATAAAGCCTCTAATTTATAGGCTCTAGAAAGTATATGAAAACTATGTGTCCATATTGGTTAATAATGACTACCAAAGAGACTTGAAAATCACACACTTGTGCTTACAATACTTTAGCCTAAGGTTACACATTTCTGTGATGATATAAAAATCACTTTAAAAAAGATAACACATAAATCATACATTAAGATTCATCAGTAATATTTTGTTATTGCTGTTTTCCTATTTGTATTTTGTTCAGAATCATCTTAGATTATGAATACATTTAGAAAGAAAATTGCTTTGACTTAAATTCAGTCTATATGGTGAAATCTAGTTACCAAGCTGTTGATAAAGTACAATATTATGCCCAACTTTCAATTATCTAAGGGCAGGATGGCTTTTATTTTCTTCTCACAAGTGAGATTTCAACTTGGCTTTCTGATTTTTTGGGTTTCCTTTTTTTTTACATTGTATGTTTTATGACCTATATATCAACTTATTTCAAAAAGGCCTACGGCCGAGCTAAAAAATCAATGAAATCAACTTCTTAAAGTTTTCAGAAATGCTAGCTCTCGGGACACCAGCTTGAGTCCTTTCCTTATAAGTTTTCTTATAACTTGGAGACTCATTTCAGAGCATTGTGACATTTTACCCCCTTTGAAGTGACAACCATACAATTCAGGACCCATTTGGTATGTCTTGATCAAGGCAGTTTCATTTAATTTAAGGTTGCATTTTTCTGAGTGAAAAATAAGTGTTTGGTAACCATCAAATTGTGTTCTAGAAAAGTAGACTAGTTTACATTATAGTAATGTCTCTCCTCTCAAAATTTCTCAGAATATAAATTTTATTTTGATAAAAGTAAAGTCTTAAATCCTATGACGGGGAAAGATAAAAGCTATTTTTAAGTCAGAGAAAATAACCCATAAAACAGATTGCTTTGTTAATAAAGATGCATGAAATTCTTTGCAATCATCACTCCTTTGCGGTTTCTCTTTACTTTGACCATATTAACAGACATTTTCTATAGGAAAAGGAAAACAAAACAAACAAAAAACACGTAGCTGAGTGTACTTTGGATTATTGAAGTAGAGAGAAGGTGTGAGTTGAGATTTTGTGCTACCACCAAGTAGAAATCATCTTCAACCAAATAACATGTTTAGAATCTTGACAAAGTCATCTTGAAAAGTAATTATCCAAATTTTGCTAAGATGCCTCTAATAAAGGAGAACCCACCATCATCTGAGGCTGCAAATTCAATCATGACAGACTGACCCAAATCAAATAAAGTCAACTTCCTAAAGAGATCTCATATAAATTCTCCAAAACTTCACTATACCTCAGGACTACACACAAATAATTGGTGGCTTGGTAGAACAGGCAAGGAGCTTCAATGATCAGGAAAAGTAATTCAATGAGGAGGAAGACCTTGTCTCTAGTCTGGAGTGTGATACTAACTCATTGTTTAAACTTGGATAGGAGATTTTCTTAACCTCTGTGGGATTTCCTGTCCTAATCTTTGAAATGACAGGTCTTTATTACTGCTCTAAGGTCTTGACTAGCTCTAAAATGAGCTATTTGCTGAAGACAGAACACTGAACTTTAAGTCCAAAAAAATCTAAGTATGAATCCTGGGTCTGACATTTATTAGCTATGTTTTTGAGGATAGATTACTCAACTTTAGTTATCTTTGGTTTTCTAATATGGGAGGGTGGGAGATGAAAAATGTACTCTATACTAGACTATTTTGTTGTCCTGAAAGCATTTTGTGAAACCATAAAATAGTACCTAATTGTGAGAGAGACAGAGTATAATAATGGCTAGAAGGGGTAGGCCTTGTAATGTGATAGCCCTTGGTTCAAATCCTGGCTTCAGCAAGTATTACCTGTATAAAGTCAACAATATCTTAGTTCTTTTTTTTTTTTTTTTTGCAGGGGGGAAGGCACGGCAATTGGGGTTGAGTGACTTGCCCATGGTCACACAGCTAGTAAGTGTGTCAAGTGTCTGAGGATGGATTTGAACTTAGGTCCTCCTGACTCCAGGGCCAGTGCTCTACTCACTGTGCCACCTAGTGGTCCCAAAAATATCTTAGTTCTTAGAGAAATTTCTAAGTTGCCTCGGAGCAAGGTGATTTCTGTATTACTGAAATCAGATTCAGTGTGAATATCTGTCTTTTTTATTTCCCCTTGAAATCTTTATTTATTTTAACATCTTTTTTTAAAAAAATTGAGTTCAAAATTATTTTCCACCTTCCTTTCCATCTCCCACTCATTGAGAAGGCAAGTAATATGATATTTATTATATATGTGAAATCATACAAAACATTTCTATATAATCCATTTTACAAAAAGAAAAAATAAAAGTGAAATACACACACATATCCACTTTCATTTGTACTCATAGTTTATCAACTCTTTCTCTAGAGCTAGATAATACTTTTCATTATGAGTCCTTCAGAATTGTATTGATCAAAGTAGCTGTCTCTCACATTGATCACCATTACAATATTGTTTTTGTTATGTACAATGATCTCTTCATTCTGCTCGGTTCACACTGAATCAGTTCGTATATATCTTCCCAGGTTTTTCTGAAAGAATCCTGGTTATCATTTTGTATAGTACAGCAGTACTCTGTCACAAACATATACCACAGCTTCTTCAATGATTACCCAGTTGATGGGTATCCCCTTGATTTTCAATTTGTTGCCACTACAAAAAGAGCTGCTTTAAATATTTTTGTATATATAGGTCCTTCTCTTTCTTTTCCTTTGATCTCTTTGGAATACAGAACTGGTATCAGTATTGCTGGGACACAGGACATGCAGTTTTATTGCCCTTTGAGCATAGTTCCAAATTGTTCTCCAGAGTTTTTGGACCAGTTAACAACTCCACCAACAATGTATTAGTACTAGTATTAGTGTACCTATTTTTCCATGTCCCCTCTATCATTTATTACTTTGCTTTTCTGTTATGTTAGCCAATCTGTTGGGTGAGAGGTCACAGCTGAGAGTTATTTTAAGTTTCATTTCTCTAATCAATAATTATTTAGAGTATTTCATATTACTATTGAAAACTTTTACTTCTTCTGAAAATTGCCTGCTCATGTCCTGTTATTATATCTTAATTGGGGAATGGCACTTATTTCTATAAATTTGACTCAGTTTCCTTTATATTAGAGAAATGATTGCTTTATCAGATAAAATTGCTGTTAAAAATTTTTAGATATCGTTGCATTGCCGATGGTATCTTTTAGCAAGTGATAGTTTCCTTGATTATCCCTTTTAATTAGAGTTTTTAAAATGTAGCTTTGTCTGAGATGATGATTGCCCCCCCCGACTTTTTATGTCAGCTGATGTTTTATAGATTCACTCAAGCCTCTTATTTTAATTTTGTATATGTATCCTTTGTTTTCTAGTGTATCTCTTATAAACAATCTGTTTTTGGATTCTGGTTTCTAAGGCATTCAGCTGTGCTCTACCACTTTATGTGTAAGTTCATCTTACTCAGATTCACAGTTATGATTACTGTGTATTTCCCTTCATCCTATTGCTTTATACTTTTCTCTGTTATTTTACCTTGTCTTGTTATTTCCTTCTGCCCTTTCTTTTATCACTCCCCCCATCTCTTATCACCTTACTCTACTAACTGCTACTTCACTGTTAGGTAAGAGATTTCTATATTAACTCTGTGTGTGTGTGTGTGTGTGTGTGTGTGTGTGTGTGTGTGTGTGTGTATTCTTCTCTCTTTGAACCCATTGTGATAAGAGTAAAGTTCAAGTACTGCCTGCCATCCTTCCCCATTTTCTTCTTCACTGCAAAAGCTATTTTCTGCACACCAATGTTGTGTGAGATAATTTTCCACATCCTTACTCCCCTGTCCACATTTTCCAAGTGCATTCCTTTTTTCTCATGTGTCCATTCTTTTTAGATCATTTCAATGTAATCAACTCACACCCATTGACTCTGTCTATGTAGACTCTTTGTGATTGTCCTAATAACAATAAAGTTCTGATGAGTTACATGTATCATCTTCTCATATGGGAATGTAAACAGTTTAACTTTATTGAATCCCTTGTAATTTTTTTCTTTCATATTTACCTTTTTATGTCTCTCTTGAAGCTTGTGGTTGAATGTCAAATTTTCCATTCATCTTTAGTCTTTTGATGTGGAATGTTTGAAAGTTATCTATTTAATCAGCATTGACTTTTTTCCCCTAAAGAATTATACTCAGTTTTGCTGAGTAGGTTATGCATTGTTATAACTGTAGATCCTTTGTTTTATGGAATATTATTGTCCAAGCTTTCTGATCATTTAAAATGAAAGTTGTTAATCTTATGTGATCCTGGCTATAGCTACCTCATATGTGAATCATTTCTTTTCTTTTCTTCTGCTTGAAATAGTTTCCCCATGACCTGGACTCTTTGGAATGTATCTGTAATATGCTTGGAAGTTTTCTTTTGGGGAATCTTTCAGAAGTAATTAATTGGTGGATTCTGTCCATTTCTAGTTTACTCTCTGAATCTAAGATAATCGGGCAGTTTTTCATAGTAGTTTATTCAAATAGGATCTCTAGACTCTTTGGTCATGTCTTTCAGGTAGCACAATGTGTCTTAAATTATCTCTCCTCTTTCAGTTTTCCATATTAGTTTTTCTAAGGATATATTTGCCATTTTCTTCTATTTTGACATTCTTTGGGCTTTGATTAGTTTTTTTTTTTCTTTATGTCCCATGGAGTTATTGGCTTCCACCTGTCAAGTTGTAACTTTTCAGGAATTATTTTCTTCAGTGAGCTTTTGCATATGTCTTTCCTTTTGGCCAATGCTGCTTTTTAAAGAGTTATATTCCTCAGTGAATATTCATTGCATTTTTTTTACCATTAGGTCAAATTGGTTTTTAAGGTATTATTTTCTTCAATATTTTTGTGCCTTTTGCCAATCTATTGATTCTCTTTTCATAATGTTTTTGTATCTCTTTGATTTATTTTCCCAATTTTTTCCTCTATTATATGTATGTCTTACTTAACCTCTTCCAAGAATTCTTATTGGGCTTATATCCAATTTGCATTTTCTTTGAGGCTTTAATTGTAACTGTTTTCAAGTTGCTGTGTCCTTCTGAGCTTGTGTCTTACTCTTCCCTGCCACCATAGTAGCTTTTTACAATCAAGTCCTTTTTTTTGCTTGTTTCTTCACCTTTTTTTTACCTGAACTTTATGCTAAAAGTTGGGCTCTACTCAACTCAGTGTGGGGAGGCATAATCCCAAGCTTCTGGATTTTATTTTTTGCTGATGTTTTCAGAACTACTTCTGGGGGTCTACAGATGTTCAGTGATTCCAAGGTGGTATGATCTGGAGAGAGGTGTAATTGTTGCTCTGTTGGTGTTCACTCTGATCTTTACCCTGATTAACCCTTTAATTAGATCTTTTTTTTTTTTTAAAATGCCTTGTCTGAGATAATGATTGCTACCCCTGCCTTTTTATGTCAGCTGAAATTTAATAGACTCACTCCAGCCTCTTATTTTACCTCTGTATGTGTGTCCTTCAGAGGAGCAACCTCTGCTTCCCTGCAGTTGCAAGTATTAATGCTCCTCTGACACTGATATTGTGATCAAGTCCTCTGCTTCCCTAAAACCTCAAGTTCTAGTGTTCTTCCTTTCTTGGAACAATGCCAAGGGCCCCTGCTCCCTGGTTATTGATCACAAATGCTCCTTTCCACCCTAGAACTGCAACCCAGAACTGTATATGGACAATAAAACTGTCAAACAGCTCCCAGTGTTTCTCTCAGTGTCCCTTCAGGGTTTCCTGTAATGTCTTTCTGACCAGTTATCCAACCATATCTGGGATGAAGGCTAATGAAATAGCAGCTGCATAACTGGTCCTTCCACCCTATGAGTTCCAGGCTGACCCCCATCCCAGTGTCATAGACTTCTACTTCCAACCTCTTAAGTTGTCTTAGACTGAAGATTATCTAGCTCTGAATTTTTTTTTGGACTCTACCAATTAAGAGTTTTATTTGAGGCATTATTTTAAAGGAATTTAGAAAGGAATGCTGAGGGAGTTCAGATAATTTGCTGCCTCTACTTTGCCATCTTGGCTGTGCATCCATCTGTCTTTTTCTTTGCACACACACACACACACACACACACACACACACAGACACACACACACTCCTCTTTTTGTCATGACAAAGTACTAAAAATAAAGTTGTGCCCAAGAACTGGAGAATGGATGAACAAATTATAACATATATGTATAATGAAATATCATTGTGCCATAAAGGACAATGAAATGAGTCATTTCAGGCAAAACTAGGAAGATTTTACACAATAAAGCAAAGCAAAGAGAGCAGAACTGTAAGAACAATTAATACTACAGCAACATTGGGATAATGAAAAACTCTGAAAAATTAAAAAAAAATCTCATCAATGCAATAATCAACAAATATTCCATATATATATATATATATATATATATATATGTATATATATGTATATATGTATATGTGTATATATATATGAGAATACATATTTATCATGAGCAACGTTGGAATTTGTTTTGATTTATTACATTTGTTACAAAGCTTTGTTTTAATTTCCTTCTATATTTTTTCTATTTTCTTCATCCTTTTGTTCTTTTTTGCTCAGTGAAGGGGAGTAGGAAGGGACGGAAAATAATTGTAAATTGAAAAAAAAATAAAAAGAAACTAAGGACATATAGTAACTTGCATTGGTGGAGGAACTTTATCAAGAATTTCTTATACCAATGAAATTACAGGCTCAGACATAGAGTGTGTGTGTGTGTGTGTGTGTTTGTGTGTGTGTATACTCATACATATAGATGTGTTCATATGCATATGTACACAAACATACGCAGATATATGTATATACATGCATGCAAATACACATGTACACACACATGCACACAAACCTATATATATATATATATATATATATATATATATATGCCAATTCATAATGCTTATTCAAATTTTTACTTAACTTCCCAGTAATACTGAGAATGTTGGTAAACAAAGACATAAAGGACAAGATAATTAGAACTTGGGGCAGCTAGGTGGTGCAGCAAGTACAGCACCAGGCCTGGATTCAGGAGGACTTGAGTTCAAATCCGTCCTCAAACACTCGACATACTTGCTAGCTGTGTGACCTTGGGAAAGTCACTTAATCCCAACTGCCCTGCCTATCTCCCTCCAAATAAAAAAGAAAAATAATTAGAACTCTGTATAGAACAATGAATATATTCCCTTTAAAATAGCACTTTGAGTATGGTGGAAAGATTTAATCTATTAAGATGCTAATATTTTTAATAAAAATATTGCAACAATGCTTTTGATAAAAATAGCCTTCAGTTTTCAGGAATTGCTATACTTTGTTATACATGAATAGTCAGTATATGGACATTAGAAAAGGCCTTGCCTTGAATAAATACATCTATTTGCTAGTTAGCGCTCTCTTGATAAAGAACAATTCAAGGTAAAACTGTGAAGAATATATTTAGAAATGGGATGATTTTCGTACATCCAGGTTGCATCTTTGTTAACAGGAAGTTTAAGAATCCTTTGATATCAACATATCGTTTTGTTGAAAAGAAAAAAAATAAGCTATGTTTTATCTTAAATAATGCTTTCTTTCATTGTTTAGAGATTATTCTTCATCCTGGAGATCTCTGTGGATATGCCTACATTCATGAAGTGACAATTGTATTATGTATTCCCTTTAAAATGGTCTTTTGTAGGCATACCACAATTGAAAAAAAAATAGTTAGATATGAAGTTTTCAAGCAAGAAATTATAGCTATCCATAGTCATATGAAATATTTCAAGTCTTTAACAATTATAGAATGCCAATTAAAGCATCTCTGATGTTGTTTCTCACATCCTTCAAATTGACAAAGCAGATTTAAAAAAAGGAAAATGATAAATACTGCTTGGGCTGCTGGAAAGCAGGCACATAAATACAATGTTGATGGGGCTGTTTGTTGGTCTAGCCATTTTGGAAAGTGATTTGGAACTATATCCAAAAAGTCCCTTACCTATGTATAGCTTTTGACACAAAAATCCCACTTCCAGGGGAATAGCTAAGCCAATTATCCATACAAATGTAATACTCTTGAGTTTTTATAAGAATCACGCAATCACAGATAGGCTGGGAATCTCTAGACTCAGTGGAAGGATATGCAGTGATGTTCTGATTATATTTAACAACTTGCTCTCTGGGAAAAAAAATATGAATGACAAACCAGTTAATCTGCGTTATTGATATATTATATCATATATACATACATATGTGTGTATATGTATATATATATGTATATATATGTGTGTGTATATATATATATGTATACAGACTCACACACATATTTCCATTAATTTCTGAAACCTAAACAAACAACGGAACAATAAATCGATCCTTGATTTGTAACATTCACCACAATTTCCAACATGTAAATACTCATGCTAAAAATTTAACAATCAATTCTTCTTGGGGTGGTTTAAGCTGATTCCAGTACACCTCTAGAAATCAAAGACTCTAGGAGTCAAAAATGTATATGATTTAGAACTGATGGATTATAAATATTATTTACTTCAACCCCCTCATTTTACAGGAGAAAAACACAATAGCAGCAAAAGTTGGTTTCAGTCTTAGAGTTTCTGGCTCTATGGTCATTGTTTATTCTACTATACAAGTAGGATCACCAGTGTATCATTAGTTTTCTTATGATGTAACTGAAAATACGATAAAAGCATGCTAGAAACAAGATGTGTCACAACAGATAAAGAAGTGAACCTTAATGATTGCACCTACCTTCCTAAGTACAAAGGGATACATGGAATAAGGGATCAGATACATACCTAGCATATATAGTCTCCATTTTGATTTTAAAAAGCTGCTTAAAATTAGTAATTTGATACTCAGAACTTATTTTCCCATAAAAACAATATTATGAAGGTAGTTGGGCTCTGAAGCTAGACCGCAAATGCCTTTTTAACTAATAAGATCATTGAGCTATAGTACTAATGGTACCCAAGATAATGTAAGGGAGAATTAATAGTTGGCTCTTAATAATAATAACCTATATTTCTATGGTATTTTTATAGTTACATAGGGTTTTATAAATATAATATTATTTGTTCCTTAAGGCAGCCTTAATAGGTAAGTCAGTACTCCTTATTTTAATAAGGAGGAAAATATTACTGATAGGAACTATCTGCCATCACACAGCCAATAAGTGATAGTGTTGAGACTTTGAATGAGGGCTTGTGTTATCAAGACCTATGTGTTTTGTAATATATCATTCCACCTCTCATGATCAACTCTTTGGGGTATGGAAGGATTAATAGCTTGACAGAAACCACAGTGAGGTGGGAGATATGAATAGAGTACAGTTTAAGATTTAAGCCAGTGAGACTAAAAAGACTAGAGCAAAGATTCTAGAATGGAGAAATAGAAAGCAGGGGGCCTGGTGCAGAAAAACCAACCAATGGGGGTTTGTTTTATACACTGATCATCTGGAAGAACATCTCCTCATGGAGACAGACTGAATAAGATGCTTTGGAGAGTTGTGTAGCAGAGAATGGAAGTGTTTTGGAGAGACTCCAGAGAATTTATAGACATTCTGGAACTGATTTTCAGATCAGGAGCATCTTTTTTTTTGAGGGAGGAAGGCAGGGCAATTGGGGTTAAGTGACTTGCCCAAGGTCACACAGCTAATAAATGTGTCAAGTGTCTCAGGCTGGATTTGAACTCAGCTCCTCCTGCTACTCAGTGCGCCACCTAGCTGCCCCAAAACTAAGAGCATCTTGAAAAAGGCTAAATCAACTTCAGACAACAGTCCTTTTCCACTTTTTCCTGAACTCAGAGTTCTTGGTGACTCCTTCATTTCTAGTGCCTGGTGAGAAATAATGCTATACAAAAAGAGGATTTGTGATCTTCTCCACTTTGAAGGCCTTTAATCCTGTGAAGGGTCTCAAACCTTGAGTTGTGCATTTTTTCTTCTCCATTCTAGATGCAGGGAGCAGATTGTCTGGCCTTATAAGTTTCAAAAAGACCCCTAGCCTCTCTATTTTCCAGAACAAGGATCCAATTCAGCCAATACATCATTGGTGCCTACAGTAACAAAGAATCACCTTTGGGAGTGGCATTCGGGACCTAAGCTACTGGTTGATCCTATGAAGATTCATCATGCAGTTATAGCACATCTGAACAGGAGGCAATATTATCCAAGGTGTTGGAGTGGGTGGTATTTATATATCTCTCTTTACTATATCTTTCAAGTAAATATATTTTTGTAAAAGCTAATTGATGTTGAGTATTTAAATGGAATTAAGGTATTAGTCACTGGGACCTAAACTGGGAGAAGACATGATAAGTAGAGGGGGTGAATCAATAGTAGTAGAGAAAGAGAAACCCCAGATCCTTCATGGTACTTTAACAGGGCTGTCCAACCTCAGGTTTTTATTGAAACAATAGACAATATATTTTGATTTGTCATTTTAGTGACAGCTCTGTGGTAGCTCAGCTTCATTTACTAAAGCATTTATGTAAATTTCTATGCTTGTAGGTGGGCCAGATAAATTGTACTGCAGGCCACATGCAGCCCATGGGCCTCATTTTGAACAGCGTTGCTATAGAATGCTGAGGAGCAGACCTAGGTAGCTTGATTCTGAGATAGTGAGCTAGAGCATACTAGTTATAAATGCCTTGAGTTATAAAGAGAAATGACCAGAGGCCACCTGTAGAAAAGGCAGAGTGGTAGGGTGGGAAAAGATGTGATATGGACTCCATATACCATGGTTCAAATCAAATTTCTATTCTGTACTGTTAATTTCTCTATGCCTATGAACAAGATACATAAACTTTACAGACTTTAGTTTCTTAATATGTAAAATAAAGCTGTTGAACTGAAAAATTCACATCATTTTCAGTTTGGAGAAAACACTTTTAAATAATAATATTAATAAAAATACAGGTCCCAAACACCCCAAATGAGTAGTTGCCCTATTGTTGTATGTTGATTGAGAAAACACAAGAGGGCAAAAAGGATATGATGCCTTTCCTTTGATTTTTAAAATAAATTTGTCCAGATTTAACCACAGGTATACTTGTATACACACATCTTTGTAGATGCCTATAGTTACATAGATATCCATTCAAAATATTGAAATCTGAGTAATAGACATGCTTTATCCATTTGTATTGTTTGTTTTTGTTTTATTTTTTTTTCTTTGTGGGATAGAGTGACCATACTCTCCCTTAGGGGATTTCAGTTCTCTTCTAGGATGTCCTGCAATTTTCTGGAGTTTTATACTGTGTAATCCATAGAATGCACAAACAGTGGAAGCTGGAGAACCTAATAATCTATGGCAGAAGAGGGAAGTCACATTCCAATCTTTAATCTGCTTTGATCTCCATCAGAGTAGCAGATACTTTTGGGGAACATACATCTCCTTTTTTCTGCCTTTATTATGTTAATGAATAATATTACAGGTGTTGTTATATCTTCTAAAGAATCTTGAATTATCTTGATATTTGCATATGAGATATTCCTCATTTCTTTTCTATAAATACTTCCTGGACTAATATATTAAGATCCATGTATATCCAGGTATAACATGACTGTTAAACTAATATCATTGTTCACTGTCCTTGATGAAGAAAAAATTTACCATTTTTTCAAATTAGCTCGATTTTTCTTCCATTTGTAATATTCGCATTTTCACTTTTGAATACATTTGGGATGCCTCTATTTAGTTGTATGTCTTGCCAAGCTTGTAAACTGTTTTTAGCCTCCATTGCTTTTCAACTCTTAATTATCTGATGATATGGCTCAAAACGTCTATCACTATTTTTCAAAAGGTTTCATCTGTATATATTTTAACTTAGTGTTTCTTTTGACATCCCTATCTCTTATTGGCAAATAACTGAGAGGTTTTATGGTTAAAGCAATTTCTGAGTTCTTTGGGGCTTTTGTGCCAATTTTGTGCAATTTTGTGCCAATTAATTTACACCACGTTATCATCGTTGTCACTCCTTTCAACTGTACATTTATTATTTATTTATTTACAACTATTTGATTAAATAATTCAGAAATAATCACAATATCATAGAATTTGAAAGTTAGAGGAGACCCTAATATCTACCTGATCTAAGCCATACACAAAAGTAATTCCTAATATAACATTACTGACAAGTAGTTATTCAGACTTTGCTCGACAATGTCCAAGGAGAAGAAATCCACCACATCTTGATATTCTACTTATATTCTCATGATTACTAAGAGATTTTTTCTGACATCAAATATTAATTTACCTCTTTGTAACTTCTGCCCACTGATTCTAGAGCTTCCCTCAGGGACAGAAAAAAATAAATCTAATCTCTCTTCTATATGATAGATATCCAAATATTTGAAGCTGGATATCATCCTCCTCATCCTCCAAACCCAGGTCTTATGTTCTCCAGGTTGAATATATCCATTTCCTGAAAATATACATTCAAGGCTCTGAAAGACACTCATTGTCCTCCTCTGAATACTCCTATTTCACCAACAACTTTCTCAAAATGTGGAGTCCAAAAAAAAAACCATTAAGCTTCAGAAGTCTGCTAGGGGATAGAGTACAATTAGACTATCACCTCCTTATTCCTGGAAGCAAATTCCTTTAATTCAGCTCCATATTACATTCACTTTTTTGGCTATCATATGACTCTAATGCTTCTCTGTCATACCTCAGTTTACTAAGACCATAGATCACTCATAGAACAAATGCTGTCTTATCTGTGCCTTTCCCATTTCCAGCTGACTAAACCATCAACTCTAAGTGATCTTCCATTTATCCTATAGGTATCTTGTATATTCCTGTTTATTGATCTGTCATCTTCACTATTTGAATGTAAATTATGTGAAGACAGGTGCTTTCTCCCCTTTTGTTGTATTTCCCGAACTTTGTATAGTGACTGGTACGTAGTAAATGCTTATTAGTTTTTTTGTTGATTAATCAGTTGCTTAAGTTGCCATTTTTACATGCAAGTTTGAAACATTTCATTTATCCCTAATGAATTTTATCTCATTAGATGTAGCGCAACATGCTAGCTGACACTGCATATTTTTACATCTTTGATCTTTCATCCAGTGTGTTAACTATATTTTAGCTTTTTCTTTTATAAACTGAGTGTATGTGTTGCAAAATTGTTACACTCAGTAGAGTCAAAAGCTATTCATGGTAGTTCCCTGGAGATCTCCTAACCCACTGACATTGGCAAATTGGCCAGTAATACTGAGTGCCTATTAGAAAATACGTCTTTTAATCCTGCATAAGATTTGGTTGGCTTTCTTGGCTGCCATAGCCAACTCTTGAATTCAACTTGTATTGCTCTAAAGCTCCTAGAGGAAAACTATAACTTCATTTTCTGCTTTAAGGGGTTTCTTGGGGGGGATGATCATTGACATTATATACATGGATTTACTTCGTAATCTTTACATTTCTATTAAAAAATTCTAAATATTGTTTTTAGAAGAGAATTGAAAGTGTTTTTCTCCCCAGAAATGATAGTCTTTTTATTTCAGGAATAAAGGAAACAGAAAGAGATAAATACTCTTCTTTTCTTCCTCCCCCTAAATTAGAGCATTTGGGGGTCCACTGACTTCCCAACAGGTCCAAGCCTTTCTGCATCATTTCCCTCAAAGTCATAAGATTTTAAAAATTAGCTATGTTTTTTCCCTATGGTTCAAACCCACCCTGAGAGGGGGACACGGGTAAGAGATATAAGGAAAGAGATACACCTCCTTAATATACTAAAGATTCCTTTCCCTAGGATGAAGGACTACTGATTGGAGTAGGGAAGGGGAGGAAATGGAGATTTGTTATTTTTCTTAGGGTAGGTGGAGGGCTGAAAACAATTTCCATTTAATCTGACATATTTATATATTTACAGTGTATGTGAGAAGGAAATAAGGTTTGGATGAAATCAGTTCTCAGGATGGGGAAAGAGAGAGAAACATACATTATCACACCTCTCTTCTTGGTCATAGTCTTTCTCTACCCATCTAATTTCTCAAACATCAACTGGAAAAAGTGAAGGAACAGGAAGTGATGGGAGACAGAGAAAGAAGGAATGTTTGCATTCCAGTCCACAGCTCTCTCCAAGAAAAAACTGAGAGAACAGGGGAACGGTATTCCACAGGGAAAAGGGGTCTGAATATGTGTGGACTTTGAAGCAGCCAGCCATGTCTGCCAAGCAAGGCATGGCAATCTTGCAATACATCTCTCATTGGGATGGGAAGCTATGCCAAATCTGTCTCCTCCAGCACACCTGAAAGTGACTCATCTTCTTCCTCCTGTAGTAGATATGCTTGTTCTATGGCCTTTAGGGTGCTTTTCTTAGAGGTACCCTGGATATCCCCACCCATCAGAAATTCATCCAAGATGAAGTAGGCTTTCTCAAGGTTGAAGATGATGTCGAGATCACATACACTGCCAAAGTATTTGTCCAGGAGAGCCACATATCGGCGGATCAGTTCCAGTGTGATGAGCTCATTATCTTGGCCCTCAATGGCGCAGCAGAAGTAGAAACTGGCATATCTCTTATAGACAACTTTGAGGTCTCTCCACTCCAGGCAGTTGCACATTTTGGGCTTTCTGGACAGGACAACCTACATAAGCTCTCAAACCATCCTTTTTCCTCTCCTTGTCTGACATAGTCCGGTAGCATTTTTGCAGGTCCAGCTTCCCCTGTTGGCTGAACAGCAGCATGAACCATCACTATCCTCTGTCCTGTGCCGGTCCCCACAGACGGGCGCCCACAGCTCAGGCCGAGTCCCTTTTGTGCCTCCTATTGGCAACCCCGCGGCCACGCATGGCCCAAAACTAAGGCGATCCGCGCCCCCCTCCCCCTTGCTAATCAAAGGGCTCCCGCGGCTCAAGACGCCCCTCGGTGCAGCCTCTACGGACCAGGGCGGGGAGGCGGGCAGGCGGGGGCGGGGGCGGGGGAAGGGGTAGTTCCACCGGCGACTCGGCTCTTCTTTCTCCCAAAGAGTTTTTGATGATCACGTAGTTCAGGGGTTGGCAAACTATGACCCCGGGCACATCAGTTTTTGTATCATCGGGGAGCTATGAGTGGTTTTTCTATTTCTAAATACAATAAAGCTTTATTTAAAAATGTAAAACAAACATTCTTAAATGTGGCACTAGGCTACCTGATCGAATTCAATATATCAATATTCAATAGATTGGGGTTCTACCCATGTTACTAGGCAGATCCAGGAGTTCTTAATTTTGGTTATATACATAGATGCATGTATTCATATGTATGTATACAAAGTATATTTGCATGTGCATGCATGCATACAAATTTATATGCATATACATGTGTACATATATTTATATTTATCCTATGAGAAATTTATATGCAATTGTTGCCTCTGTTAAAATATAAAATCCTTTTAAGTAGGAAGTGGGATACAAACCCAAGTTGCCTAATTACTGGTATAGTCTTTTCCCCACTGTACTATGCTTGGATGGACTATCCAAAGAGATTGTCCATATCTATTATAGATGGTATAAATGAACAATGTGTTGGGTCCAGAATTGACAGGTGGTAGACAAACAACTTGGGAGTTATAAAAAATTCTCAGTATTTTTTATGACACCAAACATCTCCCTGAAACATTTTAACACCAAATTGATTCTGGCAATGTTTCACAGTTTCAAGTCATAACATTTCCTTAAACCTCCTCATATTAAAGATGTGGAAAGAGAGGCTGAGATTGGTACAATGGTTACAGAGATTACCTCCATTCAATCCGGAAATAAAACTTAGGTCTTCTGATTCTAAGACCAGTGCTCTTATGATCACCCCTAGCTGCTCTTAAATTACTCTTTGTATATCAATCCAGTTTCCTTGATTAGATCATGGGTTTCTTGAGGACAGTGACTAGATGTCATATTACTTCTAAATCAATGTCATTGAGTATCACAGTTGTAAGCACTTAGTGGGTCATCAGTATAAAGTTAGTGATTTTTTTCAGTTCCTTTAAGAGTCAGTTCATATGTTACATATTTGTTCATTTATATATTGTTTAGATTTACACTTAGGAAGCAAAGCATTTTTGAAAGGGGCTCTCATGTTGAAATTTGATTTGTCTCTAGATTCTTGGGTGCATAGCCAAGATACAGCTAAAGAAGTGAATTTCTTGGAAGCATCACAAGAGGCATAGCCTGGTGAGACCATCAATAGGAATTACACAGAGCTTCTTCATTATATAGCTAGTTACATTAACATACATATGTACATATATACATATCATAGTATACGTAGAGAGAGAAAATTGACCCAAAAAACCCACTATTTTTTGTTTAAAAATCTTGAGTATGGGGGCAGCTAGGAGGCGCAGTGAGTAGAGCATGGTCCCTGGAGTCAGGAGGACCTGAGTTCAAATCCAGACTCAGGCACTTGACACTAGCTGTGTGACCTTGGACAAGTCACTTAACTCCAATTGCCCTGCCTTCCCACCTTCAAAAAAAAAGAAAGGAAAAAAAGGATTAAAAAAATAACAATCTTGAGTATGAAAATATGAAAGTTAACTACAAAATATTTGTCTTGTTTTGTGTTTTTAAAAACCATAAAACTTTTTTTTTACTTAAATGTCTAAAAAGTTTTGTGATTATCAACCTAGCCTTCAATGATTGCTTCATTTAATAATAATGTGAAATACTCTCAATAAATACTGCTTTGGGAAAAATGTAGATTCATAAAACTGGTTTGTCTAACTCCAAGTGAGATTTATCTGAATCTCTTTTATGTTTCTTGCCCTCCATTCCTCCTTCAGACTTCTGGGAACTGATAGTTTCCACTTATAATTATAATTTCATGTGGAATTCACAAGTGAAAAAGTTTAACATTCAGGAGATGGCTTCAATACTTAGTTACAAATCAAGCAGGAAGTATGTAGATTTCATGCATGGAAAAGCATAAATAACATTCATTTTTAATCATGTAATTGTACTGTCATTTGTTCCTATGTAATTGGTGAGGAATTACATTTCTATTCATACCACAGGTTCATGTTTGGAATGAAGCAAATGTAGTGTGAAAATGTCAGTACTATAGTCCTGAATTATTGCTTTTAAGGGATGTACTTTTTGGTGCTTGATCATGTGTAAGGAATATTTGACTGGATCATACTGATGGCTAGTCTGAGCTCATAAGTAAGGGTGTTAATTAAGCTTTAGGAAATAATAAAAACTGAAATAATTCTTCCAGAGTTGATGCACTGTGTTATAACATGGCATGAATACCTAACAATGCAATGATTCCCTCCACTCTCTCATACATGCAATGTTTGTTCCTCTGTTTGTGTGCATAATTATATCCAAATCACATATTTTAAATATGGAAGTACTCTTGATTTATCTAGTCTGGACTCAATTTACAGAGAAAGAATCTCAGGTCTAAAGAGGAGAACATTAATGGAGAAAGGACTTGAGTCTGGGTCTCTTGACTTTCAAATCAAGAGCTCCTCAGTATTTTATTACTTGGTCATTATTTTAGAAAGTGCACTGTTTGATAAATAAGAGATGACTTCAGCAAGACATAGTTTAATCCTGATTTTGATGTAGAATAGCACAATTTAAAATAGTAGGCAAATTGGCCAAACATGACCCAAGGTAAAATGTAGAAGGCAATTCCAAGAAGCCGAGGGTCCACCTTTAAAGTGGAATGAGGCTGTATTCCCTTATATGGTTTAAAAATGCCCAATGTTTTAGCATTTTTTAAAGAAAATGTCTCATTTCCATTAACAAGGAAACATTCTAATTCACAAATATTCTCAGTGGGTGACATTTGTTAATAGCTCTCTTTACAACCCATAATGTGGTACAATTAATGTATCTCAGCTTGAATTAACTTTACCACAAGCCATTGTTTCCTTTTTATACTGAAAGGGATTCTGTGGGGAAAAAAATCTCTTAGCATCTCACTTGGGGGTTCAATTAACATTCGTCACTACTGTACAGCAATATAAACATGGAGGCTATTTTAACCTTTCTCAGGTTTCCTGCTGAGCCATTCAGTGATTTCATTAGCTATGAGAAACTCACCTTCATTGTTCTAAGAAAAAAGACTCCCCCAAAAAACCCAACAAACTTCTTGTTGGTTATTATAGTTTAGAATATAAGGCCTCCTAAATGAATGCTCAGATGGACCAGACTTGGTATATAATTTCCATTCAAGGCAACAAATACTTATTACATTTCTGTAGGTGAAAGACAGGCCTTGTGCTATAGTAGGGAGAAAAGTATATAAATACAAAATAAAATCTACCTATTTGTGGTTTACAATCTAACTGGAGGGAATAAGCTATACAAGCAGATACTCATAATACAAAAGATAATAACTAGAAGATATGTTATGTGTAACCCTAACACAATATATTCTCCCAAACATATTTTAATACTTCATTTTGTTTACTGGATTACCTCCTCTAAATCTTTGTAGTAATTCAAATCCTAACTTTTTGCTTATGATTAAAAAAATCTCATTGTATTTTATTGTTATTTTTGTTCAGTCATTTCAGTTATGTCCAACTCTTCATGACCCATTTGGGGTTTTCTTGTGCCACAGCTTGTTTTACAGATGAGAAAAAAAGAACTGAGGCAAGCAGGGTTAAAAGACTTGCCCAGAGTCAAACAGCTAGTAAGTTTCTGAGGCCAAGATGAGTCTTCCCGTCTTTAGAGCAGGCACTCCATCACCTGTATCACATAACTGTGCCCTGATTTCCTTAGTCTACAGATAATTATAAGAATGTTAGAGGTCACATTCAACTAGCACCATACTTTATTTACAAACACATGTATTATGTGTCGTAAAGTTCATCTTGTCGAAAACTTTCATTTTATGTAAGAGGGTTAGTGACTTTAACTAATTTGACTGAACACACAAATAGATGTTTTAAAGTAACAGCAATAAACCAAAAGAGTTGAAAGTCAGAAAAGAATCACTTTAAGTAAGGACACTGTCTACACACATATTTTAATAGAGGAAAAATGGTTTATTTTGTCTAAATAAATATATTAAATGCAACTTACTTGGTCTTGTATGCTCAGAATAGATGGTGCCATATTAATTAGCATTTGTTATATATTCTTTCATATCTACGTCTCAAGTTTTAAATGCATTTGGGGCAAGACAGCTTATATAATTCACATTCTTTGTGAAGGTTTTCTATGCCCCCAACTTGATGGTTAGATTTTGGAGGGTAAGGACTATTCCAAACTTCTTTTATATAAATCAATTCTGAGTTGAACTTATCCCACTATTATTCATTTAACATCTTTGTCAGGTCCACAATGATATTGTGAGATTATATCACATTCCTACACTTACTATACTTCTTAACAATGCTCTGCACACAGTAAATGTTTAATACTGTGTTGTTGCACTTGCTATTATGCTTTATGTTCAACTCACACTGCTAGGTGCCAGAAAAGAGATGCTTTAGTTCTGCAAAAGGCCTGTGAATATCTTGATGTGTTTGTGTACTACTTTTTATGTATTACATGATTCTTTCTTAACCTGTATGATGTTACCCATGGCTTCTATAGGGGATCAACACAAAATGCTAGAAGTCTTCCATTTGCTCTCTTGAGTTTGTGGAGATGTCAGTGAAACACAAGAGCTACCAAGCAGTTACCCCTTCTTCTAATTACATGGTTGACTCGTCTCCTGCTCAGGGGGCATAGGATTGGCCTCATCTAGATGCCAGTTCCTTTTTCTGTAGGCCTGGTAGAGGTGCACACACACTCTAGTGCCCTTTCCCAGTCCCTTCTCTTCCTTACTTCTTTGGCTGAACACTGTTGCATCACAGGATATGTGCTACCATCACAGATAGAGTAAGCTTTCCACTTTTCACAAGGTGGGATGGAGAAGAGATGAGTTTTGTTGCTTGTTGCCACAAAATGGTTAAATGAGTTGAGCTATAGGGGTGAAGGGTACCTGGTGGAGACTTCAACAGCAGCAAGGGAATTGCTGGACATATCTGAGTTCAAGGTCATGGACTGTATTGTGCAACACTGCGAGAGCATGGAGGTTGGTCAGGGAGTTGGAATTGAGTGTGTAAGGGGCTAGAAATTAGTCTTCTGTACTACTAGTTCCCCAGGGGAGAGCTCTTGGTGATTTAGTCTGCATAGATAGCTACAAATGCTTTATCCCCTGTAATTATTTCTTATTTTGGGGAGATTTGAGAGGTTGTGAGTGTTGAAGAAAAAGTCTAGTCCTCCATCTTGTTGGTCTAATAATCCAGAAGAGCTTTTTAAACATCCCTAAGTCATTTAATGTACCTGTTAATTCACAGAATCAAAAATTTAAAGGGAGTTGGGGGTATTTAGTACAACCTTTCCCCTTTATTTTAAAGTTAAGCAAAACAACAGCCCAGAGAAGAGTAATAATACTGAAAGAAAGCCTCTGACCCTAAAATATGTTCCTTATCCCACAGTACTATGGAATGTCCATTTTCTGTCCTGTAAATGGTCATTGTGTATTTGTTTCTTTTTTATTTCTATTCTTCTACTTCTAGAAACTGATCTAGGGGTTCTTTTATGACCTCCATCTTTGTAGACACATATAGATTAATGAGAAGATTTTTTATGAACAAACCATTAAGGAAAAGTTGAATAAGCAACCGTCGAATTAAATATTTTAACATTGTCATTCAGTGACAATCACATCAGATTGTGTGGACCAGCAAGCCTTATGAATTGTGCCTATTATCAGTCGTGTGCTGGAAACTGTTAAATCATCTTTTTTTTGCAGAAAATATACATATGACACATTTCTAAATTGAATACGCATTTTCAACATTTTATCTAGCACTTTCTTGAGCCCAGATAATCAACAAAATAACAAAGTAAGATTTTTTGTAGTGTTTTGTATTGTTTCCTGATTTCTGAAGTAATAATGCTCACACTGAGATTTTAACAATTGTGAGAGGTGGCTCCAACACACTTGGCTTATGTTCTAATATAATTCACAGTAAGAATAGCACCTTTTGCCTCTTTTTTACTCCACAGTAAATGTTTTGATAATTTCTGTAATATCCCTAAATAATTATTAAATAAAATGCTATCCAAAATCAAGAAGGTAACATGGTGCAGTGGAAAGAGTGAAGAAACCTGATTTTTAGTGCTGGCTTTAGTGTACCTGGCCTTAGACATATAATCTGGCCACTCTATTCCTTAGTTTGCTCATTTGCAAAGTGAGTAGTTTAAACGAGATGATCTCAAAAAACCTTTTCATCTCTAAACTCTATTATGTTTCCTACTCTAACATGCTATGAATTCAGTGAGAATGCATTATTCTTATATGAGAGAGTTCTAAACAAGGTTAGAGAGTTCCTTATGAGAGTAATTTGACATAAGTATATGACTCTAGTCACAAAGAGAATAAAGCTAACATATTTTTACTCACTTGAAGCAATGAGAAACTTTTTTAATTCTACAGTCTGGAAGGGAGTAACAAATTTACTTTGGTATAACCATTAACAAATAAACTTGTGCCTTGAAACTCCCAGAGTAAACAGAGAGGGTCTCTCCAAAAATATCCTTTGGGTCCATTCTTGAACCATTAGAATGCCAACCATCCAATAATTTGTAAAGTAGCCAGGGATGTAAGAGTAAATTTTCCTCTATCTCTACTGCCTTAAAGAATGTGAATATCAAGCATCCAGAGAAAAGAAAAAGAAAGCTTCCCAGTTCCTTCAATTGTCTGTTTTGCAGTCTCAGCATAGAAACATAGAATGTGAAAGCTGAATGGGAATTTAGAGGTCATCTAGTCCAATCTCCTCATTTGACTTATGTGATGGTCCAGATCTCAAGGTCAGATATGCCAATGGCAAATATACCTTGCAGGTTCAAGTTGGATTTTTGACTTACAGAAGTTCAAAGGAGAAAGAACTGATGCTCTGCCAACCATCATTGCTCAAGTGTAAAGGGGCATTGAGCTAGCAACCTAGCACATTATCATGATGGATGATGGTGCCACTAGCCAGAACCTAGCCCTGTGTTCAGAACAGTTAATAAACAGACTGTGTCTATCTACCAGACTCCTGGTCCACTCAGACTGACTTCATAAAGAAATTGTTGAGGGGGGGGAGAGAAAGAGAAAGAGGGGGGAAGAAAGGGGGAGAGAGAGAGAGAGAGAGACAGAGACAGAGACAGAGAGACACAGACAGAGACAGAGATAGAGATGGAGAGAGAGAGAGAGAGGAAGACAGACAGAGAGAGAGAGAGAGAGAGAGAGAGAGAGAGAGAGAGAGAGAGAGAGAGAGAGAGAAAGGGGGGGAGAAACAGAGAGAGAGAAAAAGAGAGGGAGAGAGAGGGAGGAGTAGAGCATAGCCTCTTTCTTCATAAGTATAAATCTTTGCCATTTACTATGTTTAAAGCAAACCTCTTTGCATTACAGTCCTTCCTATTCAACCATCTCCTTGTCCCTAGGATAATCAACTACATTTTGGAAAGAGATTCCAATTACTTTTAAACACATAGCTGAAACATTGAGCTGGCATTGCAAGTGCAGCCGAATGCTTTAAATAGCCTGGCATTAGCATTTTGTTTGCTAAGTGGATTTTGATCATTTTATTGATTCCTTCCCTGCCCAAAGTCATGAAATACATACATTTTATTATCATACAGGGGTATGGTAGATATAGTCAAAAGTATTTTATTTACATGCCCAGACTTGAAAATACATTTGCTTTAGCTGAAGTGGTGAGCACTTCCTTTCAAGGCTAATTGTTTCCTCTGATCTATACTCAAAAGGTTTTATTCTTGAACCTAGGGATTAAAGAAATGACAGATGGAGAATTTCAATATCTACCTAGTTCTAATGAAAGACTGATACTTTTTAGTTACGGATCTAGTTAACAACTACCACACACATGCACATACACCCACGTGTGTTTTCTAGGAAGAAGCCAAAAATGATTATATAAGGAAGATATCTATACATCACAAAATGGCTATATGTAAATCTGTATGTACGTGGGTGGGTGTGGGTTTGTATATGGGTGTGTCTGTGTAAAAATGTGGGTGTAATACACACATGCACATACATACATACGTACACACATCCTCTTGATATATTCATTTTCTCTCATACTTACGTCATTTTATATGACAGGAATAACATCAAGAAACAAACCTTTTGCTGTTTGGTCATTAGTTAAAATATTTCAAACCCAATTTGAAAAATAAGAAGAAACACTTTTTCTAAGAGAAAACTCTAGTAACTCAAGCTATAGCCCAGATAAAATGTTCTTCAATGAGTGCATCATAACCTCTGTGGTATTGGATGATAGAGAAGCAATGACAGATGTTAAAGTATATTGCCACTAGCACTGACACTACAATAAGCATTAAAGTAGTAACTGAACAAAAATATGTGAATTGTAAACTACTATTTCAAACTGTCACTGTTACTTTTTTCAAATGTAAATGATTCATTCTAGTCCTAAAATATTGTTCCAGAGGTAAGAACATAAATGCTTTGAATTATTAGACTAGGCTGTTTCTTTTTATTTTTTTTCCATTACTATAATTGGTTAATCATTTTTATACTAAAATTCAAAAGCAGTGATTTTCCCTCCAGAGGAGGAGGTTCACTCAGTGCTTTTTGTAACATGTGCCAGGTTTTTCTCTACAAAATCAATATGAGGCCAATTGTAACAGAAGCCAACTTTTAAATACTGCTTGTGTCTCCTCAGCAAACCTACAAATAGAGGATATGTTTTGGAGAGCAAGAGGCCTACCATACTTATAAGTAGGGTCTAGGGTGCATCAAGGTTTCATTACAATCAAAGTAATAGAAAGAGAAATGAAGTTGCAGGAAAGGCTAGCAAATGGTTTTAAAGATCTGTGATTCTCTGATATACCACTGATAGAATCCCTTGAGAGCTACAAATCAAAGCTATATTTGAAGACCATGAAAAATTAGAACAAGGGAAATTAGTTCTCATAGTATTTTCCCTACCACTGAAACCATAAACATATAGGAAAAAAGAGAACATGAAGTGTTTATGTCTTAGACCTTTATTTTCACAAATATTTTGCTTAGGCATCTTTAGTCATATAAAAATGCTCTAAATCACTTTTCATTAGAGAAAGGCAATTTAAAACAACTCAGTTAGTATCTCATAATTATCAAATTGGCTAATATGACAGGAAAGGAAAATAATAAATGTTAAAGAGAATGTGGGAAAGTTGGTACACTGATGTACTATTGTGGAGTTGTGAAATGATTCAACCATTCTGGGCAGCAATTTGAACAACTATTCTGGACAGACCTAAAGGGCTTGTTGCATAACTTTTGATCAAGCAGTTACACTGCCAGTTCTATATCACAAAAAAGATAAATAAAAGGGAAGGGGGCTTATTTGTACAAAATATTTATAGCAGCTCTTTTTTAGTGAAAAAGACTTGGAAACTGAGGGGACACCCACCAAATGGGGAATGACTAAACAAGTTTTTGCATATTATTGTAATGGCATGCCATTGTGTTATAAGAAATGATGAACACACAGATTTCAGAAAAACCTGGAAAGAACTGATACAAAGTGAAGTAAACAGAGCCAGGAAAACATTGTACACAATAAGAGCAACATTGTATGATGATCAACTGTAAATGACTTTTCTATTTTCAGCAATATAATGATCCATGACAATTCTAAAGGACTCATGATGAAAATTGCTAAACATCTCCAGAAAAAGAACTGATGGAGTCTAAATGCATATTGAAATATTTTTAATTTTCTTTTTTCTTTTTTCATTTCTTTTTTTCATGTTTTTCCCCTTTGGGGTCTGTATCTTCTTTTAGAACATCACTAATATGGAAATATATTTTGCATGAATGCACAAGTGTAGACTTTATTAAACTGCTTACTGTCTTAGGAAGGGAAGAGATAATGGAAGTAGGGAGAAAATTTAGAGCTAAGAATATTGTTAAAAAAAGAAAAAAATGAAGATGGAGTAAGTCAGTAATTCATCTGAACTTTCTAAAATTCACCTTCAAACAAATATAAAATAATGCCTCAAAACAAATTCTGGAGTTTCAGAAAAAAATAAAAGGATAGGGTGAAACAATTTTCTCTCCTAAATAAATATAGGTCAGTAGGAAATATCCGTCTCACTGGAGTATAAGGATATCACAGTCTAGCAGCAGGCTGTGTTTCCACAAGCCATCAGCAAGGTCCCTGGTACATCCCAGTGGTGAAGACACATAACTTTCAGTCCAGCCTCACAGAAAGATACTGTGGCCCCACGTGCAGGCCAGAAGCAAGGTCCCACAGCCCCTAGAACAGGTTAACATCAAAGGCCTGTGGCCTTGGTGCAAAAACCTTGGGACACTGGCCTTTCCACTCAAGGAGCAGAATGCAACTTTAACATAAAATTAAAGGTAAAATTGTGCAGGAAAAATGAGAAAAAGCAAAATAAAAAGAAACTGATCGTATAAAGTTGTTATGATGACAGGGAAGATCAAAACACAAACTCAGAGGAGAACAATAGTGTCAAAAAGGATACATGCAAAGCCTCAAAAAATAATGTTAATTGATCTCAGCCCCTCCCCCTAGGGGAGGAAATGAAAGATTTCAAAAAGGATTTTATATATCAAATAAGAGAATTAGACAAACAATGGAAAAAGAAATGAGAGTGATATAAGAGAATCATGAAAAAAGAGTCAAAAACTTAGTAAAGGAAGCACAAAAATGAAAAAAGAAAAAGATGTACAAGATTCACTGAAGGAAACAACTCATAAAAAAATAGAATTGGCCAAATGAGGGAAAAAAAAGATATATAAAGACGAAGAAAATAATACATTAAAAATTAGACTTCCACAAGTGGAAGCTAATGACTTCATGAGACAGAGAGACAATTAAACAAAATTAAAAGAATGAAAAAAATAGAAGAAAAAAATTATGAAATATTTCCCTGGGAAAACAATAGAACTAGAAAACAAATCCAGGAGAGATAATGTAAAAATCATTAGACTACCCAAAGGCTATGATTTAAAAAGATCCTAGATATCATATTTCAAAACAATATCAAGGAAACTGGGATCTTATCCTAGAACCAGAAGACAAAATAGAAATTGAAATAAACCAGTGATCATTAAAAACTCACAGGAATATTATAGACAAAATCCAGATTCTACATTAAAATATTGGAGGTCTTGTAATATGATATTCCAGAAAGCTAAGAAGCCAGGATTACAAACCACAAATCATCTACCCAGCAAAAATGAGTATAAACCTTCAGGCTAAAAAAAAACGGGGTGGGGGGCATTCAATGAAATAGAGAACTTTTAAGCATTCCCAATGAAAATACAAGAATTAACAGGAAACTTGATTTTTCAAATACAAGAATCAAGAGAAACATAAAGAGGTAAACAAGAGATAGAAAACATAAAGGATTTAAGAAGTTTATTATGTTTACATACCTACCCGGCAAGATGATACTTGTAACGCTTAAGAGCTCTATCATCATGAGGGTAATTAGAAGGAGTATACACAGACAGAGGGTGTAGGTAAGTTAAATATGATGAGTTGATATCCCACCAAAAAATTAGGGAGTGTGAAAGAGGATTGCACTGGGAGAAGAGGAAAGGGAGAGTTAGATTGAAGTAAATTATCTTATATGAAAAGGTACAAAAGATCTAATACAGTGGAAGGAAAGACGTAGGGTGTGTAAAATGCTTGCATTTTACTCTTATAAGAATTGACTCAAAGGAAAAATAACATGGACACTCAGCAGGGTATGAAAATCTATCTTATCCTATAGGGAAGGAGCAGGGAAGGGAGATGAAAGAAAGGGGGTTGTGTGATAAAAGGGAGGGGATAGTAAGAAGCAGAACACTTTTGATGAGGAACAGGTGAAAGGAGAGAGAAAGAATGATAAACAAGGGGGAAATAGGATAGAGGGAAATACACAATTAATAATCATAACTGTGAATGTGAATGGGATGAACCCACCCATAAAATGAAAGCAAATAGAAGAATGGATTAAAAATAAGAATTCTATAATAGGTTGTTCACAAGAAACACATTTGAAGGTGAGAGATACACACAAAAAATCGTAAGGAGCTGGAGCAGAATCAATTATGCTTCAAATGAAGTTAAAACAAAAAAGCAGGGGTACCAATCAAGATCTCAAACAAAGCAAAAGCAAATATACATCCAATTAAAGGAGATAAGGAAGGAAAGTATGTATTACTAAAATGCACCTTAGGAAATGAAGTAATAATAATATTAAACATATATGAATCAAATTGCACAGCATCTAAATTTTTAAAGTCAAATAAGCTACAAGAAAAAGTAAAGAGTAAAATTATACTAGTGGGGGGGTTCAATTTTCTTCTCTTAGAACAAGATAAATCTGACCAAAAATAAACAAAAAAGAAGTTAAGAATATACAGAGATGAGAAAAGTTAGATATGCTAGACCTCTGAAGAAAATAGAATAACAATGGAAAAGAATATACCTTTTAATCTGTGGTACATGATACCTTTACAAAAATTGAATATCTATTAGAGTAGGGGTGCCTTAAAGCAACATGTGACCTTCTAAGTCCTTAGGTGTGACTTTTTGCATGATTCCAAGTTTTACCTAACAAATCCTTTTATTAAGGGGATTTGTTCTGTGAAGTTTGGATTCAGCCGAAAGGCAGTACTTGAGGACCTAGAGAGCCACATGTGGCCTTGAAGCTGCAGTTTTCCCACCTCTTAGAGCATAATAATCTCACAATCAAATGAAGAAAAGCAGAAATATTAAGTGCATCCTTTCCAGATCATAACACAATAAAAATACATTTAATAAAAGGCCATGAAAAAATTGATTTAGATAGGTTTCTGGAGCCAAGATGGTGGAGTAAGAAGCAAGTCACTCTCACCCACTCTTACATACCTCTGAAAGCCCAGAAAATATCACCCCAGGAAAAACCCTGGAACAGCTGAAGCAGCAGAAATATGGAGTGCAACAGACTTGTATCCCTGGAAGTTTGGGGGATTAATTGAAAAAGCTCTTCTCTTTCTGGCAGAGGGGGAGGAGTAGAGGATGGGAAGCATCCCAGCAATCCCCACCTTAGCAAACTAGGGTGAGATCCTGAACCCCAGGATGGTGGAGTGGGCAAGTGTCAACACCAGGATCACCAAGTGCAAAGGAACTTGTAGACAACAGCTCAGAAAACCACCATGTACATGGCATTCTTCAGCAGCCACATCTCCCAGTACTTCAGCACAACTCCAGGAGGAACAGCTCCAAGCTGGCAGACATCCCCCAGGGGCCAAACACTCAAGTGCTTTAAAGAAGCCTTGGTGAGCTGATGACCCACTGGTGCCAGACTCCCCACCCCACCATAAGAGCTCCAGTGTTGCTGACCCTAGCTCAGCACCTGGTAAGGTGTCAGGCTCCTACAGCCTCCAGCTGCCAGCACCTGAGCCCCCAGCACCCAAAGCCAGTGACCAAGTCCTGGGCTACCAACACAAGAAGCTTGGGTGAATGACTCCATCAGGAGAGCTCAACTTTAAAAGCCAAGAAATAGGCAAACACCATGAGTAAAAAGCAGATATTGAAAATTACCATAGATTTTTATTATGAAGACAAGGAAGATCAAGGCTCACATTCAGAAGAAGACAACATTATTAATATAACCACATCTGAAACCTCAAAGGGGAAAATGAACTGGTCTCAAGCCCTAAAGGCCTTCTTGAAAGAGCTCTAGAAGGATTTTAAAACTCAAATAAGAGAGGTAGAAGAAAAATTGGGAAAAAATGAGAGGTATGCAAGAGAGGATCAATGCCTTGGAAAAGGAAGGACAAAAATTTACTGTAGAAAATAATTTGTTAAAAAATACAATTGACCAGGAGCAGAGCCAAGATGGCCATGGGAAAACAGCATCTTACCAGAGCTCTCTCACAAGTTCTGTCAGATACCTCTAAAAAAGTGAATCTGAGCAGATCTGAGAGAGTTAGAAGACACTAGTAGGCTGAGTAGGACAAATTTCCAAGCCAGGAGAGTCCACAGGCTCAACAGGATGGATCTGTAGGCTGGGAGAGCACCTGGCCCATGGAGCTGCACCAGACCACACCAAAGCAGAAGCAGCTGTGAAAAACCAGCCAGCAGTCCAGGATGTGAGAAAGCTGGGTGCCTGAAACTGGTGGAGATCCCCAGCCCTCCCAACACAGGACAGGAATCTGTTGAAGTGATGGGAGGATGCAGCACAGCACCTGTGGCCGCGAGATTTCTACTCCTGAGACTTGCAGCCCAAAGGTTTGAAACTCGCTTTCTTGAACTTCCAGGAGTCATAATGGCCAGTTAAACATCTCTCATCCCTCCCTCCCCAACCCAGAGAGAATACCTTGGGAAAAACTCTGGAATAGAGGAGCCAGAAGTGAGGCTTCAGTAGCCAAACAGTGGGAATTCCTGTGTTGCAGATGGGTGGAGGGAGCAAGGGTCAATACCAGGAACCCAGGTGCACCTTTGCACAGCCAGGCCAGGTGGCATACACCAGCACAGACAATGGCTGAGACCACCAGGTGCTGCAGAGCAGCCACAGGGCAAGAGGAGACTTCCAGGAGCCTGACACCCCCTCCACCACACCTAAGGAAACCAAAGGCCACAACACATAAAGCCAGTAACTAGCTTCACAATTCCCATAACAAGAAACCTGGGACAGAGCTCCCTGGGCCCCCAAAGCAGAAATTCACTGTAAATCCAGGACAAAGCTAACCAACATGAAGAAGAATATGAAAAAAAATGAGGACCATTGATTCTTTTTATGGAGATAGGGAAGATCAAAATGCCAATTCAGGAGAGGACAGCATCAACACTATTCTCACATCTGATACCTCAAAAGGGAGTGTGAACTGCTGTCAAGCTCAAAAAGCATTCCTGGAAGAGCTAAAGGAGGATTTTAAAAACCAAATTATGGAGGTAAAAGAAAAAAATGGAAAAAAATTGATGAAATCAAATATTTAAAAAGTAAAATTGGTGAAATGGCAAAGGAGATTCAGAATATAAATAGAGAAAATGACACCCTACAAGGTAAAATCGACCAATTGGAAAAGGAGACTCAAAAGCAAAATGAAGACTGCAATTAATTGAAAATTAGAATTGAGCAAGTGAAAGCTAATGACTCTATGAGGCATCAAGAAGTAGTCAAACAAAATGTCAAGAAAGTGAAATTAGATGAAAATGTGAAATATCTGATTGGAAAAACAACTGACTTGGAAAATAGATCCAGGAGAGACAATTTAAGAAATATTGGTCTACCTGAAAGCCACAATGAAAAAAGAACCGGGATAGTATCTTCAAGAGAATTATCAAAGATAAATGCCTAGACGTCCTAGAACCAGAGGGGAAAATACTCATTGAGGGAATCCACCAATAACCCCCTGAAAGAGATCTGAGACCAGTTCGGGTTGGGGGTCCTTGGGGAAGGAGCAGTGCTGGTGCGGCAGAGCTGGCACCTCCCCCTCAAACGTGGAACATAGAACTCTGTAGTCTACAAGCAGTCATACCCCACTGAAAAACTCAAAGGTCAAGTTAGTTGGCTGGGATTATGGCCAGGCAGCGAAAACGCACCGAGATTCAGTCTCAGACTCTGCATTCTTTCTTTGCTGACAAAGAAGACCAAAACATACAGACAGAAGAAATTAATAAAGTCAAAGAGCCTACAACAGAAACCTCCAAGAAAAACATGAACTGGTCCCAGGCAATGGAAGAGCTCAAAAAGGATTTGGAAAAGCAAGTTAGAGAAGTAGAGGAAAAATTGGGAAGAGAAATGAGAAGGATGCGAGAAAACCATGAAAAACAAGTCAATGACTTGCTAAAGGAGACCCAAAAAAATACTGAAAAATACACTGAAGAAAACAACACCTTAAAAAATAGATTAACTCAAATGGCAAAAGAGCTCCAAAAAGCCAATGAGGAGAAGAATGCCTTGAAAGGCAGAATTAGCCAAATGGAAAAGGAGGTCCAAAAGACCACTGAAGAAAATACTACTTTAAAAATTAGATTGGAGCAAGTGGAAGCTAGTGACTTTATGAGAAACCAGGATATTATAAAACAGAACCAAAGGAATGAAAAAATGGAAGACAATGTGAAATATCTCCTTGGAAAAACCACTGACCTGGAAAATAGATCCAGGAGAGAGAATTTAAAAATTATTGGACTACCTGAAAGCCATGATCAAAAAAAGAGCCTAGATATCATCTTTCAAGAAATTATGAAGGAGAACTGCCCTGATATTCTAAAGCCACAGGGCAAAATAGAAATTGAAAGAATCCATCGATCGCCTCCTCAAATAGATCCAAAAAAGAAATCTCCTAGGAATATTGTCGCCAAATTCCAGAGCTCCCAGATCAAGGAGAAAATACTGCAAGCAGCCAGAAAGAAACAATTTGAGTATTGTGGAAACCCAATCAGAATAACCCAGGATCTGGCAGCTTCTACATTAAGAGATCGAAGGGCTTGGAATGCGATATTCCAGAGGTCAATGGAGCTAGGATTTAAACCTCGAATCACCTACCCAGCAAAACTGAGTATCATGCTCCAAGGCAAAATATGGATTTTCAATAAAATAGAGGACTTTCAAGCTTTCTAAGTGAAAAGACCAGAACTGAATAGAAAATTTGACTTTCAAACATAAGAATCAAGAGAAGCATGAAAAGGTAATCAAGAAACAGAAATTGCAAGGGACTTACTAAAGTTGAACTGTTTTGTTTACATTCCTACATGGAAAGAGGACATGGATGATTCATGAGACCTCAGTTTTAGGGTAGCTGAAGGGAATATGCATATATATATATATATATATATATATATATGTAAATATATATATATGTTTATGTATATATATATATAAATGAATGTGTATGTATGTATGTGTATATCTATGTGTATATATATGTGTGACACAGGGTGAGTTGAAGATGAAGGGAAGATATCTAAAAGAAATAAAATGAAATTAAGGGATGAGAGAGCAACATACGGAGAGAGGGAGATAGGGAGAGATAGAATGGGGTGGATTATCTCACATAAAGGTGGCAAGAGGAAGCAGTTCTGTGGGAGGAGGGGAGAGGGCAGGTGAGGGGGGAATGAGTGAACCTTGCGCTTATCAGATTTGGTCTGAGGAGGGAATACCATACATACTCAGTTGTGTATCTTACCCCACAGGAAAGAAGAGGGAGGAAGAAAAAAAAAATAAAAGGGGGGGATGATGGAGGGGAGGGCAGATGGGGGTGAAGGTAATCAAAAACAAACACTTTGGAAAGGGGACAGGGTCAAGGGAGAAAATTCAATAAAGCGGGATGGGTTGGGAAGGAGCAAAATGTAGTTAGTCTTTCACAACATGAGTATTATGGAAGGGTTATACATAATGATACACATGTGGCCTAGGTTGAATTGCTCGACTTCTTAGGGAGGGTGGGTGGGAAGGGAAGAGGGGAGAGAATTTGGAACTCAAAGTTTTAAAATCAGATGTTCAAAAACAAACAAAAAAAGTTTTTGCATGCAATTAAAAAATAAGATACACAGGCAATGGGGCGTAGAAATTTATCTTGCCCTACAAGAAAGGAAGGGAAAAGGAGATGAGAGGGGAGGGGGGTGATAGAGGGGAGGGCTGACTGGGGAACAGGGCAACCAGAATATACGCCATCTTGGAGTTGGGGGGGAGGGTAGAAATGGGGAGAAAATTTGTAATTCAAACTATTGTGAAAATCAATGCTGAAAACTAAATATGTCAAATAAATAAATTTAAATTAAATTATAAAAAATATTGATGCAAACATTTTAAATAAAATATTATCAAAAAGATTGCAGCAACTGATCAGAAGAATAATACACTACAACCAGGTAGGATTTATTGCAGGAATGCAAGGCTGATTAAATATTAGGGAAACTATCAACATAATTGATCATATCAACAACAACAGTAGCAGAAATCATATGATCATCTCAATAGATACAGAAAAAGCCTTTGACAAAATACAACACCCATTCCTATTAAAAACACTAGAAAGCATAGGAATAAATGGAGCCTTACATAAAATTATAAATAACATCTACCTAAAACAATCAACAAGCATTATTTGGAAAGGGCATGAGCTAGACTCATTCACAATAAAATCAGGGGTGAAAATAGTATGTCCATTATCACCCCTACTATTTAATTTGGTTCTAGAAATGTTAGTGGTAGCAAAAGAAGAAGAAAAAGAAATTGAAGGAATTAGAATAAAGAAAGACAAAAATAAGTTATTACTCTTTGCAGATGATATGATGATTTACTTAGAGAAACCTAGAAAATCAGGCAAAAAAGCTAGTTGAAATAATAAATAAATTTAGCAAAGTTGCAGGATATAAAATAAATCCACATAAATCCTCAGTATTCTCATACATTACTAACAAAGCCTAACAGCAAAAGATAGAAAGAGAAATTCCATTTAAAGTTACTGTAGACACTACAAAGTATTTGGCAGTCTATCTACCAAGACAAACCCAGGGCCTATATAAACATAATTGTGATATACCTTTCACATAAATAAAGTCAGATGTAAACAAGGGCAAAAATATCAGTTGCTCATGGTTAGGCTGAGCTAATACATTAAAAATGACAATTTTACCTGAATTAATTTATTTATTCAGTGCTATACTAATCAAACTACCAAAAACTATTTTACAGTGCTGTATAAAATAACAAAATTCATCTGGAAGAAGAAGAGGTCTAGAATATCTAGGGAATTAATGAAAAGAAATGCTAGGGAAGGTGGCCTAGCCATACCAGATATTAAACTGTACTATAAAGAAGCAGTCATCAAAACTACTTGGTACTGGCTAAGAAACAGAGTCGTGGATCAGTGGAATAGGTTAGGTACACAAGAAGCAGTAGTCAATGACTATAGAAATCTACTCTTTGATAAACCCAAAGAGGCCAGCTTCTGGGCTAATAATTCACTATTTCACAAAAACTGTTGGGAAAATTGGAAAATGGTAGGGCAGAAACTGGGCATAGACCAATATCTTATGACATACACTAAAATTAAGTCAAAATGTTTCATGATTTAGGAGTAAAGGCTGATACTATAAGCAGTTTGGGACAGCAAAGAATAGTTTACTTATTAGATTTGTGGGAAAGCAAAGAATTCATGACACAACAAGAGATAGAGAGCATTACAAAATACAAAATGGATAATTTTGATTATGTTGAATCGAAAAGTTTTTTCTATAAAAAAAAGCCAATGCAACAAAGATTAGGAGGGAAGTAGAAAATTGAGAGAAAATCTTGTTGTGTCTCTGATAAAGGCCTCATCTCTAAAATATACAGGGAACTGAGCCAAATTTATAGGAATACAAGTCATTCCTCAATTGCAAAATGGTCAAAGGATATGAACAGGCAGTTTGCAGAGGAAGAAATTAAAGATATGAAAAAAATGCTCAAAATCACTACTGATTAGAGAAATGCAAATCAAAACAGTGCTTAGGTACCACATCTCTCCTGTGAGATTGGCTAAAATGACAAAACAGGAAAATGGATAATGCTAGAGACGATGTGGGAAAATTGGAACACTGTTACATTACTGGTGGAATTGTGAACTGAATCCAGCCATTCTTGAGAGCAATTTGGAACTATGTCCTAAGGATTGTAAAAATGTACATGCCCTTTGACCCAGCAATACCGCTACTAGGGCTATATCCAAAAGAGATTGCACAAGTGCGCAAAGGACCCATATGTACAAACATATATATAGTGGATTTTTTTTGTAATAGCAAAGAATTGGAGATGAAGGGGATGCCCATCAATTGGTGAATGGCTGAACAAGTTGTAGTATATTAGTATAATGGTATAAGAATGTAGTGTAATGCTATAAAAAAGGGGGAAATATGGACTTCATAATCACTTGGAAAATCCTACATGATATAATGCTGAATGAATGGGGAAGAACTAGGAGAACATTATATACAACCACAGATATATTGATTCTGTAATGACTAACCTTGATACACTTGGCTCTTCTCAGCAATACAAGGTTCAAAGACAACTCCAAAGGATTCATGATTGAGAGAGCTATCTACATCCAGAGAAACTACTATGGAGTCTGAATGGAGATTGAGGCAAACTGCTTTCTTTTTTTCTTTTGTTTTTGTTTTTTTTTGTGTGTTTCTTCTTTCTCTTGATTCATTGCATTGGTCATAATTCTCCTTTACAACTTGACTATTGTGTAAATAAGTTCAAAGACAATTTATATGTAGAACGTATGTCAGATTCCATGCCATCTTGGGGAGGGAGGGAGGAGGGGGGAAGAAAATGTGGAAGTCAAAATCATGCGGAACTGAGTGTTGTAAACTAAAAATAAAAAAAAAATCTTAATAAAAAAAGAAAAAAAACTTTAAAATAGGTACATGATTTAGATTAAAAGCATAATGTAATATGCAAATTAAGGGAGCATGGAATAGTTTTCCTGTCAGATCTATGAATAAAAGAATCATTTATGACAATACAAGACATAGAGTGCATTATGAGATGGAAAATGGATAATTTTGATTTTGTGAAGTTAAAAAAGATTCTGCACAAACAAATCCAATGCAGTCAAGTTTAGAGGGAATGTAGAAAGCTGGGAGAAAAATTTTAAAATAAATGTCTCGGATAAAGGTCTTGTTTTCCAAATATAAAGAAAACTGAATCAAATATATAAGATGTCAAGTTCCTCCCCAAACGATAAATGATAACTGACTTTGAACAGATAGTTTTCAGAGGAAGAAATTAAAGATATCTATAGGCATATGAAAAAATGCTCTAAATCACTACTGATTAGAGAAATGCAAATCAAAACAACTCTTAGATACCACATCTCTCCTGTCAGATTGGCTAAAATAACAAAACAGGAAAATGATAAATGCTGGAGAGGATGTGGGAAAATTGGAACATTGTTACATTGCTGGTGGAGTTGTGAACTGATCCAGACATTTTGGAGAGCAATTTGGAACTATGCCCAAAGGACTATAAAAATGTTCATACCCTTTGACCCAGCAATACCATTCCTAGGGTCGTATCTCAAAGAAATCACACAAGCAGGAAAAGGACCCATATGTACAAAAATATTTATAGCGGCTCTTTTTGTGGTAGCTAAGAATTGGAAATCAAAGGGATGCCCATCAATTGGGGAATGGATGAACAAGCTGTGGTATATGAAGGTAATGGAGTACTATTGTGCCATAAGAAATGGGGATGATTCGGACCTCATAACAACCTGCAAAAACATACATGATATAATGCTGAGTGAGCAGATCAGAGCCAGGAGAACATTATACACAACCACGGATATATGGATTCTGTGAGGACCAACCCTGACAGACTTCACTCCTCTCAGCAACACAAGGTACAAAGACAACTCCAAAGAACTCACGATGGAGAATGCTATCTACACCCAGAGAAAGAACTATGAAGTATGAATGCAGATTGAGGCACACTTCATGCTAGCCTCCCCCCCCCTTTTTTTTTTCCTTTTCTCTCTTTTGTTTTTGTTTTTGGGCTGGATCATTTTTTTGGTCCTGTTTCTTCTTTCACATGATTCATTGCATTGATCACAGTTCTCCATAACTTGACTAGTGTGTAAATTAATTCAATGTACAGTTATACATGGAAGCTATGTGGGATTCCATGCCATCTTGGAGAGGGAGGGAAGAAAATCTGGAACTCAAAATTATGTAGAACCGAATGTTGTAAACTAAAAATAAAAATTTATAAAAAAAACAGCTCTGAAGTATCACCTCATACCTACCAGATTTGCTAGTATGACAAAGAAGGAAAAGATGAATTTTGGAGGGGATGTGAGAAAATTTGGACACCAATGCACTGTTGGTGGAGGTTTGAACTGATTCAATCATTCTGAAGAACAATTTAAAACTGCGCACAAAGGGTAATAAAACTATGAATGCCATTTGTTCTAGCAATACCACTACGAAAATAATATTTAAAAGAGATTAAATGAAGAAAAAAGATTTGTTCATACTAAAAATATTTATAGCAGCTCTTTTTGTAGCTCCTTTGCAAAGAATTGGAAATTGAAGTTATGCCCATCCATTGGAAAATAGTTTGAACAAGTTATACTATGTGATTGCAATGGAATACTATGGTGCTATAAGACATGATGAGCAGGAGGCTTTCAAAAAATCCTGGAAAGACTCACATGAACCAGTAAAACATTATACACAGTTGCATCAATATTGTATGATGATCAACTGTGAATGACTTAGGTATTCTAAGCAATACAATGAGTTGAGATGACTCCAAAGGACTCATGTTAAAAATGCTATATACCTCTAGAGAAATAAAAATATGATGGAGTTCCAATGCAGATTGAAGCATATTATTTTTCACTATTTTGTTCATTTTTTGGGGGGGGGGTCTGTGTTTTCTTTCACAAGACTAAAACAGAAATATATTTTACATGATGGCGCATATATTGCCCATATCAAATTCTTACTGCTGCAGTTAGGGTGAAGTGAAGGAGGGAGGGAAAAAATTGGAACTCAATATCCTTCTCCTTTCCAAAGAATATTATTATTTTCATTTACTACAATTGGTAATAGACAAATGCAAAAAAATTGCTTTTACTGTGACCCACAATTATCAGGATTTCATTTGATATCTCTGTCACCTACATGTATTTTTTCTCAGATACTGCTATGTACAACCTAATGGTTCAAAGAAGCCAACAGACATGCATGCCATTGTAATGCACCTTAAGGGGCAGAGAGAGTGGGTAAGTATTACAACTATTTGCCAGAGACAACTGTATTCTTAGGCAGTATGTATCACACATGTGATACAATTTCTGAGTCAAAAGGAATAGTCCCTCCTGCATCCCAAAATCATTATGTGGTCTGACTGTCCCATCTTTAGATACTCATTAATATTTTTTTTGCCTTTACAGGACTCTTCTTCCCAAATGTAAATGCATTAAATTAATAATTATTCATTATAATAGCTACAGCACTACATAAGATCACATTTACCCATGATAGCTTTCTAATCTAAGATCAGGACACTGAAAGAATGGGGATGTTGATAGTATAAAACAGAGGGTGGATGTTGAAGCATAGTATGCTTACTACTGCAGGACACCAGTAATTCATGTGCTGCTGCTTTGGACACCCTAGGTGCCCTGGATAAATACCTGAGTATAGGAACACTGCATTTGGAGCAGAGAAAATGGTTTATAAGTTAGAAATGGAAATATTCTAAAGTCAGTTTCTATCTACTTGATGATTTTGCTTTAGGCCAGCATCCCACTTTTCTGTATTCCTATGCATTCCCCACTACTTTTCTAACATGTAAATAATAATCATACTCTCTCCATTTTTCTTCCCCCCTCCCAAGCTGGATGATTAATTTATTATACCTCCCTCTCCCGACAAGCATCATTTTTCTTTTCCTTTTGCTTTCCTGATATTATTCAGATTTCTGTTTGGTCATCAGTTTTCATAAAGTCCAGAATTCCCTTCCTGGGGGAACCCTGTATCTCTCCCATAATTGTGGAGTTTACTTTATAATATCAATGGAAGAGACTAAATATCTCCACACTGATTATAGGTAGTGGATGTGTCAATCATTATGAATACTTACAAACAGGGACAATCTGGAGCAGCTGCCAGACAGTTTTGTGGATCCTCTACCCTGAACCCCCAAATCACAACAGTAATTATGGAAAACAGACAAAGGAAGGAGGAGCTAGAGACTGCATCACTGCTGATTATTGGATATTTTTGTTTTTGTGCTTAGTTACGAGCTTGTGAGGAAGTCAATATTCTCTCCAAACATAGTTTGTGTATGGATCACACACTATTCACATATGGGTTATAATATTCTTATGAATTTCACAGGTCATAGTGCCTTAAATTTTGACTCATTACCAAAAATAAAATTTTGTGGCTAAATTAAAATTGTAAACATGTCAGCATGTCGAGGCTTCCACCTTTCACAGAGTTCAAGTTTTTATGGCTTTTCATCATTCCTGTATTTATGGGCATTTTTCCAATTTGAACCCTACAGTTTTCTTAGAAGAAAGACTGACTTTTAGTCTTATGTGCCCATAAGAAAAAAAAATTCAATAGAGCCAAGATGATGGAGTAAAGGCAGGAACTTTCCTGAGCTGTCCCCCAAGCACCTCCAAATACCTTTTAAAAATGACTCTAAACATATTCTAGAGTAACAGAACCCACAGAAAGATGGATTGAAGCAAATTTCCAGCCAAGACAACTTGGAAGGTTGACAAGAAAGATCTTTTGCACCAGGGTGAGAGAGGAGTATAGTCTGTCGCAGGCCTGTGTAATCCAGCTCCAGCAAACCCAGAGTAGGCCTCTGGTTAACTGAATCACTAACAGCAGTATTGGTTTCCAGATCTCTCAGTCCACAGATGACAAAGACAATTTAGAAGATCAGCAGGAAGTGCCTGGATGAGAGTGGAGCTCAGCCCCAGCAAATCAGGAACAAGCCTCGGAATGACTGAATCAGCAGTAGCAGTGACTGTTTCCTAAGCTCTCAGCCTACAGACTGTAAGGAGGTTGAACAACTAGTCAGGAAGAGATTACAGTGGTCTTTGCTAGCACTGAGGCAGAAGTGTTGCTTTGCCCATAGTTGGATCCAGGTCACAGTCCTGGGTGGCACTCTCAGGGCAAGGAGGAACACTAGGATAGAAGGGCTTGCAGCAGTAGGGGAGGGCAGACCCTCCTCACAGTGTCAAGGTAGAAAAGAGTTCTTGTAATCACTCACAACCTAGAGGACAGGCCAGGAAATTTGTAAGCAACTCTCCTTAGCTCGTACCACTTTGGTAAAACTGAACACTAACAAGTCCCTAGAACTATCTATGAAAACAGCTGTACAAAACCCCTAAACCTTATGATAGTGCACCTGCCACCCTAGAAGAAGTGCCCTACTTTAACAAAGACTTAAAAGTCAATTAATAGACTGGGAAAATGTGCAAATGATGGGAAAAAAAACAAAAACTTCTAACTATAGAAAATTACTATGAAAGCAAAATTAAAACACACACTCAGAAGACAATAAATTCAAAGCTCTTTTTTAAAGAGTTTACTTTTATTTTATTTTTTATTTATTTAATATTTTTAGTTTTCAGCATTGATTTTCACAAGTTTGAATTACAAATTTTCTCCCCATTTCTACCCTTCCCCCACCACTCCAACATGGCATATATTCTGATTGCCCCCTTCTCCAGTCAGCCCTTCCTTCTGCCACACCACTCCCTCCCATCTCCTTTTCCCTTCCTTTCTTGGAGGGCAAGATAGATTTCTATGCCCCATTGCCTGTATATCTTATTTCCTAGTTGCATGCAAAAACTTTTTTTTTGAACATCTGCTTTTAAAACTTTGAGTTCCAAATTCTCTCCCTTCTTCCCTCCCCACCCTTCCTCCCTAAGAAGGCAAGCAATTCAACATAGGCCACATAAGTATCATTATGTAAAACCATGCCACAATACTCATTTTGTGAAAGACTAACTATATTTTGCTCCTTCCTATCCTATCCCACTTTATTCAGTTTTCTTCCTTGACCCTGTCCCTTTTCAAAAGTGTTTGCTTTAGATTACCTCTTCCCCTATCTGCCCTCCCTTCTATCATCTCCCCTTTTTTATCTCCTTCCTCCTTCTTTCCCGTGGGGTAAGATACCCAATTGAGTGTGTATGGTATTCCCTCCTCAGGTCAAATCTGATGAGAGCAAGATTCACTCATTCCCCCTCACCTGCCCCCTCATTCCTTCCAATAGAACTGCTTTTTCTTGCCACTTTTATGTGAGAAAATTTACCCCATTCTATCTCTCCTTTCTCCCTCTCTCAATATATTGCTTTTTCATCCCTTAATTTGATTTTATTTTTTAGATGTCATCCCTTCATATTCAACTCACCCTGTGCCCTCTGTATATATATATATATATATATGTATGTATATATATATGTATACTATATATATGTATGTATATATATACATATATATATATGAGAGAGAGAGAGAGAGAGAGAGAGAGAGAGAGAGAGAGAGAGAGAGAGAGAGATGGTGATTTAGAACAGAGCCCTTCAATACTTCAGCTGTGGAAAACAGGACATCAATTATGACCTAGTAAATAAAACTGAGGAGCTGTCAGTGAGGGTAGGAGAAAAATCAGGTGAGAGCCCTGTTACAAAAACTCAAAGGGGGAAAAAGTATCCAGGAGGAGTGCATTATCAATGTAGTTTTTGTGTCACTTCTGTTCACACATAAAAATGAGAAAGAACCAATGTGTCCATTTTGCATGAATAACATTAGAGAGGGCTGGGTTCTTGGACCAGTAGTAATATACTCCTTCCTTTTTTAATAAGCATTGCCAATCTGCCTGGAATTGACATCCATATGGTATAGTTAAATAATGAGCCCTGGTAGGCTATGCAGCATTAGTCAATCAAAGCTACTGTCAGTATGTTCCAACCATTGAAATCTTGGATACATATTCAAAGCTTGGCCTTTGGTTTCCAGAAAGTATCCTTTCCTATTACCTGAAAGGAACTTTTAAATTAGTTGCATCCATAAAGTTGATCCAAATATGTCTTCATAGTTGAGCAAGGGACAAAACAGAAGCATATAAAAGGAGAGATAGAGGGGGAGTCCTTTTCTTTATAAGCATAACTATAATTAATTTTAGTGCCATCTGTATGGTAATAGAAGCAAAAGAAGAAAAGGAGCCTAATGAGAATTGTACTCAGCAGGACAAAGCCATGATGACAGTTTAGGGGAAATCTAGCCCTGCCTAAAATTTCTTCTCTGTTAAATGATGAGAGTGGGCTAAATAATCTTTAAGGCCTCTCTCAGTATTAACTTTTAATAGTTTATGATTTAAATGAAGACATACATATATATTTGCATATATCCATTGTCAGGGTTCATTGCAGGAAATAAAGGGGATTAAAAAGGGACCTCAAGGAACAATTAGATATGCTTTCCATTGAAGCCATTGATTTAGTTCATTTAAGGAAGGTCAGATGGCTAAAAAGGAGAAATCCAAGGGAGCATGTAGTGGGAAAAGGAGTAACAAGGGGGAAAAAAGTAATAAGGTAACATTAGTTACCAAAATAAGCTCCAGACGAATCTTACCAAAAGCAAGGCACGGGTCCTATATGGCCAAATTACATCAGCTCACCCATTTTCCATACTGAGCATAATAATGGCACTTAAAACAGGATGGCTAAAGATAAGGAAAGAAGAAAGCCAGGAATGTTGCCATGGAGATATGGGGAAAGTTTTCCTTCAAGCTATGGAAGACGGGCGTTCACAATAGCCTAGCAAGAGGCTATTTTACAAACTTTTATTAATCATACATCTCATTATGAGTGACGGGTTTATCTATACCCCATGCACTCCTGCAATTCAAAATCTGTATGCTTCAGGGGGTTTGTAGAAATGGTCAAGTACTGCTCAAGGGAATTTCATTGCTTTCCTACAAATTCTAGGAGGAATAGATGGGGAGACTAACTATGACCTAATCTCTTAGAAACAGAAAGTTTCTACCTAGCAAGTTTCCAATAATAGAAGATTCTTGTTTCTGCTGAAAGAAGGAAGACATTTCACTATTAATTCAACAAAATCATGATTAGAGAGTACATTGATAGGAGTTCTGATGTCTTATGAGATTCTTTTTTTATATTACTGTAGTCATTTTGTACATTACTCTCTTCTTTCTGTTCATTTTATTCTCCATACTTTTATATAAGCCCATATAACACTTCCAAAATTCTTCATATTTGTATGTGACTCATTTTTAAAGAATTTTCTTCCCATCTTCATAAATAATGATTTTTATGTGTTTGAAGTGAAAATATCCCAAGTGGTCGAGCATGGTCTGGTTCCACAAGCTTAAATGATGTATGATATTATTTTCGAATTAAGACCAAAGAAAGTACGATTTGTTGCATATGATGTGCTAAGATCATTATTGCCAAAATGAAAAGTTCTTACATTCTTAAGGCTTTTGGACTATAACTAAGAGAAATACATGCTCATGGAAGCTCTCTGTGGATTCATTTACATTTATTTCTCTTCTCCCACAGGTAGGAATGAGCTTCACTAGATAGCCCTGAGCAGACAAATATTAAATAATATGTCTAATGTTAACTTATTTATACACAGAAGTAGTAAGTATGCATGAGAGAATATCTGCCAAAAGTTCATTCACCTATTTATTTTTTTCTTTTGTTGTTTTCTCATTGTTACATTTATATTAAAATGTATGGGCTATGCAAATCAAATAAATAAATGTTTTGATTCTTCATATTTTTATTTTATGTACAGGTAAAGTTCCTTAAACCTGCAGGATATCTCACAAATAAACTATTCCCTGGGGAAAAAAAAAAAAGAATTTCTCTCTGTGTTCATCCATTTGGGACCCTAGGTTATCAGTACCTTGCACATAAAAGTACTAAGGGAAACACAAAGCACTCTGTAGATATCATCTATTATTATGGGCACTTAATAGATGTTTTTTCAGTTGTCAAGTGGAATTTAGTATACACCTATGATATTGTTATGCCAATAAATGGTACTCCAATGGCCAGGGAGAAACAGTGCCATCTATCCAATCAGTAAAATCATAAGAAACAATATTATCGAATATAAATATAAAATAAATTCTAAAAGACTTAAAACAAAATGTGATTATATTAGGGTTGTGCCTTTTTTCAAACATAGGATTATAAAATTTTAAAGGAAAAAAAAGAGAGGGATCAATTTTCATTACTAATGTACAGTAAATGGATTTCTTTGTTCAGTTCTTTCCTTTTCAAAATTCTGGTATTTTCAAAATACAAAATTCTTTGAAGCAACACTTTGGTGAGCCCAAAGGGAGGTGTTAATTATTATTTCTCCTGAGACTTGTGAGACAAAAATTTCTTTTTACTGCTTAATACTTTTGTACGAAGCCTTAATGTTCTAATTTCTAATGTTTAATTGATTTTAATTAGCTTCTTCAAAGGCATATAAACTTAGAGGAGAAAAACATAATAAAGTGAAGCAGGTTTCACAGCTGTGGGAGTTCTTAAACACTAGTTTATACTGCTCTATTAAGTGAAACTAAGTGAGAAAAGGGGTAGGGAGGGAGCAAAGAAGGAAAGAAAAAAAGGGAAGAGAGAGAGAGAGAGAGAGAGAGAGAGAGAGAGAGAGAGAGAGAGAGAGAGAGAGAGAGAGAGAGAGAGGGAGGAATGAGAGGGAGAGACAGTAAGGCAGAGAGAGGAAAGGAGAGACAGACAGACATAGAAGAAATAGGGAGAGTTTATCAAGTCTAAATGCCCTCAGTTGGAATGTTAGAAATTTTATCTATATACTGCTTAAAATAATAGAAGCAGAAGCAACTAACAGGTTTTTGTATTATTCATGCTCAGAATTTTCACTGGTGATGTTTATATATGTAGGATAGTATGTCTGAGGTATGTTTAGGATGCACACCATTGTTACTTTTACTTTTCAATTTCATTAAATGTCTTTGCTTTGGATGAATTATGTTCTGTGCAGACTAGTAAAGCTAAGCACATCAGTGGAGTCTTATGATTTAATGAGTTATGGGTTTGAAGTGCCCATGGACTACCTTCATGTTGACATATTCATTTCTGAGTTATTCACTGTCCACATTATGTAGGTTGGGACCAGATACTATAACTGCCAAGTGTGTGTGTGGGGGGGTAGGTACTGGGGGGGGGGCTGATAGGACCAAAGCATGCATTTATTTCAATCACATAAGATAAAATTATTGGAATTGAATAAAGAAAATCCTGTTGGAAATTTAGAGGGAGTGACTTAAAAGTTATGATGCTCTTTGCATATAAATTTATTTAAACATATATTTTACACAAGAGAGGTAGCATAGTGCAGTAGATAGAGGAATGGCCTCTAAGTAAGGAGAAGATGGGTTCAAGTCCTTCTTCTAGTATAGACTAGCAGTATGGGCTTGGACCAAACACTTAGCATCTTAATTCCTTGGGCAGTCCTCTGATACAAAAAGTTTGATATAAATTGCTGGTCTACATAAGTACCAACCAGTACTTGCAGAAGAAATTTCCATATAGGGAGTTCCCCACACGAATGAAATTATAGATCTAGTAGATCATTGGTTGGTAATAAATTTATAATATTATCATTTTAAAATTCAGTGTTAAAAAGATATTGCTGCTAACCTCTAAGAGAATAGCATCAGTGGGACGCTGGGGTCTAAGACTAGATTACAAGAGCTTATGAAATGAGGAGTTGGTGAGCAAGTATAGATTTTCCTAGGACTTTCACTAGGTGGAAAATATTTTGCAGGAGAAGAAAGATCACAGATGGTCAGTCTTAGTCCTTCCCCAGTAGAAGAAAATTTGAAAAGAGCTGCAAGAAAGTATCTGGCATAACAGATTGTTATTCTATGGAGGATATGTGGTAAAAAAAATGAATAAGAATTCCAGAGGATAAGGAAATATTAATGACCAATATATCTGTACTTTTAGAAGAATCCACAGATTGATGTAATCATTCTCCCAGCGATAAATCAAATTAATGAATGAATAAGTCAGGGATGGGGAACCTGAAGCTTTGAGGCTACATGTGGCCTTCTAGATCCTTGGGTATGGCCTTTTAATTGAGTCCAAGTTTTATAGAACAGATAATTTTACTAAGGGGATTTGTTCTGTAAATTTTGGATTCAGTGAAAGGGCTGCACTTGAGGACCTAGAGGGTCATATGTGTCCTTGAGTACATAGGTTCCTCACCCCTGGAATAAGCAAGTAAAAAAAAAAGGTAGTTAAGCACAAACTACATGCTGAGTACTAGAGATACAAGATATGGACAAAATTAGTGTGTGATTTCAAGGAGCTCAAATTCTAATACAGATGACACACATAGAAGAACTGTGACCAGGGAGGGAAATTTTGTCTTGATGAGTTACAGAGATGGTGAATACAGTCATGACTGAAGAAATTGAAAATATTTGAAAGGATAAATTACACACTTGATCAGATTATGGCTCTAGAAGTATGGAGGATGGAGGAAGATGGCAAAAGGATAGTGGCATGATAATTAATGAGACTGAGGAAGAGGAATGATGTGTCACTGAAGCTGATATCTAGATGTAGTAGCTGATCATTATTAGATCAAATGTTGGTAAGGAAGCCACTAGTAGGGCAGAAAGACCTTAGAGAAAGAATTTCATAAATGAAAACATGAAGGCAACTAGGAGAAGGTTTCTTATTTCAGTAAAATGACTCTACAACTAATTAAGTTACCTATAAAAGTTTCAATCCACACTGGTGGGAAGAACATTTCCCAATAAAATCAAAATTTAGGAAGTATTTCAGCTAATGGTGTAAAACCAGACCACGATCACTGGCTTGAGCACTGATTCAAGCTCTCTATTATGTAACTATCATGTTATATTAAGAACTTAGAGAGCACTCTAGAGGCAAGCTTCTATGCTGTATACTACCTAGGGAGTTTGTCAGTCCAGTCTTGTTAGAATAGAAGTGTAGAATGTTAGAGCTGGAAAAACAAACAAACAACCATGATAATCATAGAGCATATTCCCCTCATTTTGTATATTGAAAATGTCCATAGCAGTAGGAGTCTTTAGTAGTTAATTTACCTGAACAAGCTCATATTCATTCATTCATCTCTATCTGTCCCAAGTCACCTAAAGCATGTTTGGTTCCCCTCAGAAGTAATATAAATGGATATTCATCTTATAAATATTTAGAAGAAAGGGATTAGATCTTACTGGCATAAAGAACTCCTAGACAAGGAGACAGTAGCAAATAGAAGGTAGCACCTACAACTTATAGTTTTAGAGAGATGATAGGAACACTTATTGGTTTGATGACTTGCCCAGGGTCAGGGAGGTAGTAAGTGTCATAGGCAGGATTGGAACTCAATTCTTCCTGGCTCTTACACCAATTTTTATCTACTATTTGTTTGATGCCTTTAGTTAATTGATTAATTAAATGGCCAAAAGTCTTTCTCATCAAAGAGACCTCTTTAATGATATAGACAATTTTGAAATAGAAGAGACCATAGAAGAGTATCCTTTAAAATGTAAGAGAGATTAAAAACATAAAATAAAGAAATTCTGACCTCATAATTATGCCAACAATGATTTTCCATGGGCTCTGTCTATAAAGATCAGTTTTGCTAATAGCATTACAAAATGGGAATTTGGTCCCATCAAAATGAAATGATTAATTCTGTCTGGCATTCCTCTCCCCATCAGCTGGTATGTTAATGAAATTTATAGAAGTGATTTCTTTTCATAAGTTTCTGATTTTTTGTTCTCTTTGCCGTACACTGTAAATCAATAGTAACTCATTCCTAGGGCAAAACATCTTGACAGCAGCTTAATCAGTCCATGTCCATGCTCTTTCAATGTCATCACTAGCCAGAAGGGAAAATATTCTTCGGAGCATTTCTTCTTTGAGTGACACTGTTGCATCCCCCCTCCCTCCACCCTTCCCTTCATCCATCCCCTCCTCTCTCTGAAAGCTTTTTCTTTTGCTCCATTTCCCCTCACCTAAATTTCTTTTGGTCAGCATTTTTAGCTTCTTTATCCATTTGTCTTTATCCATTTATTTCATAGTCTTCTTAATGAAACATTTTGAATTTAAATTTTCTAAATAATATGAGATAATGAGAGATGATGATGAAATTGTTTATATTTTATGTCAAAGTTGATTTCATACTCCCATATATGATAAACAAATATTATTGTTATTGTCTTTATATTTTATGGCACTTAAATATCAATGATTGTAGGACAAGTTAGTATCCTAGTATCTTCTTTTATTTTTAATGTTCAGTGAACAGTTGCTCAAATAGGGAGTATACTTGATTCATTGTAATTATCTAAGTGTTGGCTTGTAAGCCCATATTTGGTAGACCCAATGAAAACACCTTTGGAACAAGTCCAGGAGCAGATAGGAAAACAGGGAGAGTATATATTTCTCCCTCTTCCCATATGGCTTTGCTTACTTCCTCTAGGTCTTCATATTTTGAGAACTATTCAATGCATATAGTTCATAGGTCATGAGTATTTTGTTATGTTTTTACCCCTTAAAACGAATAGTCAAATTTCTGTGGAATAATATGATGCTGAGGCAATCATGGGTGATTTCTTTTTCTTGTAATAATGCTGTGATCCCAGTAGAGTTGTTTGTTTAATTATCCAAGATATTTTGGAATTAAAATTTGTGCTATATCTGGAGCTTTATCATTTGTTACTTTATGATGAATACCAAATCTCTATTGTTTATTTCTGGCTAGTATCTTTATAGCTATTCAGTAGAGTTAAATTTTTGGAACATTCAGCAATATGTTGTATTGTTACTACTATGCATTTTTCTGTTACTCTGGTCTCCTTGAGAATGAATTTTCTGTAGTTTCTGTAGCAATGATTTATCATTGCTCATTATCATGCACTTACTATCATGCTCTCTGTTTTGTAAACAAATGCAATAGAAGTAGTCATTTGTTCCGTTCTTCTTTGTCAGCTTATCATTGGTTGAGTTCATGTATACATTGTTCATAGAGAACCATTTTCATATGTTTTATATTCTAAGTTATTTCATAGGCTCCATCCAGTGGTAATCTAGTAACAGCTATATTTTCTAGGTTGAGTGGCAATTACCCATTTACAAACTTTACTATTGCTCTGTGAAGTTCTGTCTGTGAAGTAGAGATGGTATTTCTATGTAAATATTCTACAGCCTAGTTTTTGTAGAAATTATGGAAATCTTTCTACTGCTGCTTTAAGGATGGTGAGTGATCTAACTGGGTTTAATATTTGGTTAATATTGTGCAAATTTTTACTTGGATTTTTTTGAATTTGCTATCATCTACTTTAAAATTCTAAGACCGATTACATATACATATATGTACACACATTTATTGTGTATGTATATATACATATGTGAATGTATATATGTGTGTATATATGTATGTATATACATGAACAGACACACATTTGTTTATTTACACACAAGTCTTCTTTTAGAGCTTTAATTTTAGGATCTAAATGAATCTCTTGCCATAGACACTAACAATTTGCATCTTGATAACTTGTGTCCAATATGACTAAGTGGAGAAGTATAAAATATTTATGAGCATCACCTCCATCCATTTGTTCTATTTGGCCTCTTTATTCAAGCTCAAATCAGTCCTTAAGTTTCTATCTTTATTTGGCTTAGACTGAAAATTCTACTCTATCATTATTTGCTCAGGATGATGATTTCCCTGTGACAACCTTAGTATGGCCATGTTGTTAATGGCATCATTTTAGGGACTATTAGAGTCCATGGTGTCACAGATCCTTTGTGAGTATTTGAGAGGTCAAATAATATGTTGCATTGCTGATATATTAAGGCAGAAATTAGTCCCTGTAGAGTCCTAACCATATACAAATAAGGAGAGACAAAAGTTCACATGAAGAGAATAGATTAATCAAGGCTTTAGAAATGATGGGCTTAATTTTAAAGTACTATTCCTGAGATTTTAAAATGGTGATTTTTTTTTTTGCTTGTAGACTATTACTGAAGCTATGAATTGGTTTAGTGACTCTGGGAAGTGATTTGGAATTATGCTAAGACTTGCTTCCTGGAGGAGAGAGGTGAGGTATATCATTGGAAATGTATTGACATAAAAGCAAAAGACATCACTAAAATGTGTTAAAACAGATTTTTAAAAGCCTAAAAATTATCACATAAACATAAAAGAGTAGAAATGAAGGAAGCTTATATGTCAGTGTAATATGACGTGCTCATTAAGAAAATTAAGATGCAGAAAAATGAAAGTTGTCTAAATTCGTATAGTGAGTATACCACACATATGTAAATTAAGCACAAGTCTTTTGATTTTAATTCTCCAACACCTTTTAGTATGTCACACTGCTTTGTAATATTAAAATTGTATTATGGAACATGGCTACATATTGTGTATTCTATTCCTATATTTCATATAATTTTTTAAAAATTTCTCCCTACAATCAACTAATATGATTTATTCATATATAACCTACCATAAGAGAAGCATCAGTTATGAAATGGGTAAAGAGCAGCTCTTCTAGTAAAAAAAGACCTCAAAGTTCAGCCTTCAATACAAAGTGTTTGTATGAACCTCAATGAGCTACTTATCCAATTAGTGGCCCCATGCAGTTCTTTTAAGTCTATGAGTTGCAAAGTAGGTTTTGACTTGCATTTGGAGAGGGAGTTTCTTCATTCACTGATAAAATCATGGATCCAGGTCAGATCCATCTAAAATTGATAACAGGCCCAAGTAAATGTTTTAGTCGACAAATGGGGGTGTAGATTAACAGTTATATTCATACTCCTATGTGGAGTTACATCATAGGATCCCCACGAAGCTCAGGATGGGTGTTCTGCCTCTGCTTCTACTACCCTAATCTGTGAAATTTTTCTCTACAATGATTTAGAATAGCCTGTCAATCATCCATGGATAAAAGGGAGAAATTCTTCAAATACGTGGATATTAAAGCTAATATATGACCTCAGTCATTTTCATTTAATCCCTATTTATTCTTCTTGCCTTATCTTCCAAAGTATAAGTTATTTTCTTAAGAGCAAATGCCTTATCATTCTACTATGCACATACCTAGAAAAAGTCCACTGATATAGGATTACAGTGGAGATAGTACGCTACAGCGGAAAGAACACTGGGCTAACATTCAAAATGTTAGTCTTAGCTTTCTGAGTGAACTTGGGCAAACCCTTCAGTCTTTCTTTGCTTTGGATTCCTCATCTTTGAAATTGGGAGTGATAGATCTCTAGAAGAAACTAGATATTTTTATCTGGGAGAAGAGAGGACTTTGGAAATATTGTATCTATTTTCAAGTAGCTAAAGAACTGCCCTGTAGAAGAATGAAAATATTTATTCTGGTTAGCTGCATAACTAAGCTCTCAGTGGGTAGAACTCACATTGAGACAGATTTTAGCTGGCTAAACAATTGATTTATTTTATTTTATTAGTGTAATTCAATGGAAGAGCCAAGATGTCAGAGAAAAGGTAGGGAAAGCCTGAGCTCTCCCAAATATCCCTCCAAGCAATGTCAAAATAATGCCTGAAAAGGAATTCTAAAGTGGCAGACCCAACAAAAGGATAGGGTGAAAAAAAATTTCAGCCCAATACAATTGAGACAGTTGACAGGAAAGGTCTGTCTCACTGCAATGAAAATGGAGCACAGTAAAACAACCTAGCAGCAGAATTTGAGGCAACTGAATAATCAGTGGAAGCTTCCAGAGCTATTAACCCACTTAAACCCCATTACTAGGGTCTGAAATTTTATCAGGAAAATATAGGAGAACCTTTACTGGTACTGGAAGCAAAACTCTTATGCTTTGCCCACATAAGGTTCTAGGTCACAGTTTCAGGGCAAGGAGGAGCACTAGCAGTAGCAAGTGTGAGCCTGGCCAAAGTTGCAGGATGGAAAAGAGTGTTTGTGGTCACTCAGAGACAAGAGCAGAGGCCAGGAAAGTAGTGACCACAGTTCTCCTTCATTCATACCACTTGGAAGAAGTGAAAATTTACAGACCCCCAAACTAGGTCTGAAAAGAGCAGCATGCATGCATGCACATACACACACACATACACACACACACACACACACACACACACACACACACAGAAACAGAGAGAGAGAGAGAGAGAGAGAGAGAGAGAGAGAGAGAGAGAGAGAGAACTGAATCTAGGGAGAGTAACCCCTAAAATCAGAAGCACAGCCTAAATTTAACATAGAAATAATCAGAAAATAGGCTAGAAAATTAAGCAAGAAACAAAAAATAGCATGACCATAGAATGTTACTTTGGTGACAGGGAAAATCAAAACACAAATTCAGAAGAATACAACAGTATCAAAAGAGCTACATCCAAAGCCTTAAAGAAAAATATAAATTGGTCCAAGCCCCTCTCACACTCCCCCCAATTTATTTTTTCTGGAAGTTGACAAAATGGATTTTGTAAACCAAATAAAATTTGGAGGAAAATCGGGGAAAGAAATAAGAATGATGCAAAAAAATAATTTTAAAAAGTGTTAACAAATTGGAAAAGGAGGCACAAAAACTATTGAAGAAAATTATCATAAAAAATGGAATTGACCAAATGATGAAAGAGACACAAAAATCCAATAAGGAGAAGAATTCATTTTAAAAGTAGAATTGGCCAAATGGAATAAGATATCCAAAAATAAATAAAGAACAGATCCTTTTAAAAAGCAGAATTGGCTAATACCTAAACCAGGAAGAGTCAAAACAGAGAAAAAAATTATAGAAAAATTTTCCTAATGAATATTGATGCAAAAATTTTAAATAAAATGTTAGCAAAAAGACTATAGTAACTTCTCACAAGAATCATGCGCTATGACCAGGTAGGATTTATTCCAGGAATGCAAGGCTGGTTCAATATTAAGAAAACTATCAGCATAATTGATCATAACAGCAAAACTAGCAGAAACCATATGATTATCTCAATAGATGCAGAAAAACTTTTGACAAAATACAACATCCATTCCTATTAAAAACACTAGAAAGCATAGGAATAAATGGAGTCTTCCTTAAATTTTATAAGTAGCATCTACCTAAAACCATCAACAAGTGTTATTTGTAATGGGGATAAGCTAGATGCATTCCTAATAAAATGTGGGTTGAAACAAGGATGTCCATTATCACCCCTATTATTCAATTTGGTAGTAGAAATGTTAGCTTCAACAATAAGAGAAGAAAAAAGAAATTGAAGGAATTAGAATAGATAAAGAAGAAACTAAGCTATCACTCTTTGTAGATGATATGATGATTTACACAGAAAATCTTAGAGAATCAATTAAAAAACTACCTGAAATAATACACAACTTTAGCAAAGTTGCAGGATATAAAATAAACTCATATAAACACTCAGCATTCCTAAATATTACTGACGTGGCCTAACAGCACAGGAGAGAAAGAAAAATTCCATTTAAAATTACTGTAGACAGTGAAAACTATTTGGGAATCTACCTGCCAAGACAAATCCGGGACCTATATGAACAGAATTACAAAACACTTTTCAGAGAAATAAAGTCAGATCTAAATAAGTGCAAAACCATCAGTTGCTCATGGTTAGGCTGAGGTAATATAATAAAAATGACAATTTTACCTAAATTAATATATTTATTCAGCGCCATACAAATCAAACTACCAAAAAAAATTTAAAGAGCTGCATAAAATAATAAAAAAATTCATCTGGAAGAACAAAAGGTCCAGAATATCAAGGGAATTAATGAAAAGAAAGTCTATGGAAGGTGGCTTAGCCATACCAGATATTAAACTGTATTCTAAAAAAGCAATCATCGAAGCTACTTGGTACTGGCTAGGAAATAGAGGGATGGATCAATGGAATAGGTTAGGTACAGAAGATGCAGTAGTCAATGACTATAGCAATCTACTCTTTGATAAACCCAAATAATCCAGCTTCTGGCTTAAGAATTCATTACTTTACAAGAACTGCTGGGAAAATTGGAAACCAGTAGGTCAGAAACTGGGCATAGACCAATATCCTATGCCATATACCAAAATAAAGTCAAAATGGGCTCATGATTTAGGTGTAAAAGCTGACACTACAAACAATTTGGGAGAGCAAGGAATAGTTTACCTGTCAGATTTATGGAGAAGAAAAGAATTTATGACCAAACAAGAGATAGAGAACATTATGAAATTCAAAATGGACAATTTTGACTAAGTCAAATTGTAAAGATTTTGTACAAAGCAACTCAATGCAGCTAAGATTATGAGGGAAGCAGAAAATTGTGAAGGAATTTTTACAACTAGTGTTTCTGATAAATGTCTAATATCTAAAATGTACAGGGAACTGAGCCAAATTTATAGGAACATAAGTCATTCCCCAACTGAGAAATACTCAAAGGATATGAAAAAGGCACTTTTTAGAAGAAGAAATTAAAAATATCTACAGGCATATGAAAAATGCTATAAATCACTATTGATTAGAGAAATGCAAATCAAAACAACTCTGAGGTACCACAACTCTTCTGTCAGATTGGCAAACATAACAAAACATGAAAATCATACATGCCAGAGAGGATGTGGGGAGATTGGAAGACTGTTACATTGTTGGTGGAGTTGTGAGTGGATCCAGTCATTATGGTGGGCAATTTGGAACTATGCCCAAAGGGCTATAAAGATGTGCATACCCTTTGACCCCAAAATACCACTCCTAGGACTATACCCCAAAGAGATCACAGAAGTGGGATATAACCAGGTCTTTTATTATTTTAATAGCTTTCTTGATTTCTATTTTATTAATCTCTCCTTTGATTTTCAGTATTTCTAATTTGGTACTTAGCTGGGGATTTTCAATTTGCTCTTTTTCTAAATTTTTCAATTGCATGCCCAATTCATTGATCTCCTTTTTCTCTATTTTATTCATGTAAGCATTTAGAGATATAAAACTTCCCCTAAGAACTGCTTTTGCTGCATCCCAAAAGTTTTGGTATGTTGTCTCATTATTTTCTTGAATAAAGTTGTTAATCATATCTATGATTTTTTCTTTGGCCCACTCATTCTTTAGAATTAGATTGTTTAGTTTCCAATTAATAATAATTTATTTTTCCTTTTTTATCACAAATAATTTTTGGTTGCATCATGATCTGAAAAGGACACTTTGACTACTTCTGCCTTTCTGAACTGGGTTGTGAGCTTTTCATGCCCTATTACATGGTCAGATTTTGAGAAAATCCCATGTACTGCTGAGAAAAAGTATATTCCTTTTTATCCTCATTCAGTTTTCTCCTGAGGTCTATCATATATGCCTTTTTCAAAATTCTATTCACCTCCTTAACTTATTTGTTGTTTATTTTGAGGTGAGATTTATCAATTTCAGAGAGGGGGAGGTTGAGGTCCTCCTCCAGTATAGTTTTGCTATCTTTTTCTTCCTGTAACTCCCTTAACTTCTCCTCTAAGAATTTACATGCTATACCAATTGGTGCATATATGTTAAATACTGATATTGCCTCATTGCTTATGGTGCATTTTAGCAGGATATAGTGTCCTTCCTTATCTCTTTTAATTAGATCTATTTTTATTTTTGCTTTGTCTGAGATTAGGATTGCTACCCCTGATTTTTTTTTTTACTTTAGCTGAAGCACAATATATTCTACTCCAGCCTTTCACCTTTACCTTGTGTGTATCAACCTGTTTCAAATTTATTTCTTGTAAACAGCATACTGTAGTATTATGGCTTTTAATCCATTCTCCTATCAGCTTCCATTTTATGGGAGAGTTCATCCCATTCACATTCACAGTTATGATTTCTATCTGCGTTTTTTTCTCCATCCTATTTCCCCCCTGTTTATGCTTTTATTTCTCCCTTCCACTCCTCAAAAGACTTTTGCTTTTGACCACCGCCTTCCACAGTTTACCCTCCCTCTTGATTCCCCTCCCTTAACTTACCTTTTTGCCCTTGCTATTTCTTCCCTCCCTTCTGACCACCCCCTCCCTTTTCTTTCCCCTTTCCCCTCCTACTGCCTGTAGCACAAGTTTGATTTCTGTACTTATCAGAGTATGTTATTCCCTTCTTGAATCAAATCCAATAATAGTAAAGCTCAAATAGTGCTCTTCTCCCTCCCTTCTTTCCCTCTACTATAATATGTTTTTGTGCCTCTTTGTGTGATATAATTTACCATTTTTCTAGTAACTCATTACCTCTTCTCCCAGAAACATCCCTTTGTATCTCTTAGTATAAAATAACTGATAAAATCATAAAAAATATAATTGACACCCACACTCTATGTATATCCATTTTAATTGTCATAATCACTATATTATTCTCAACATTGACATGTGTATAAAACATATGTAAAACAAAATAATCCTATATAGGGATGTAACTGATTTGCCTTATTGATAAAGTATGTTTTTCCCCATTTACCTTTTCATGTCTCTCTTGAGTTTTGTGTTTGAAGATCAATTTTCCATTGAGCTATGGCCTTTTCATCATGAAGGTCTGGAATTCCCTTATGTCATTGAATGTCCATCTCCTTGCCCAGAAACTTATGCTCGGTTTTGCTGGGTACTTGATCCTTGGTTGTAGTCCAAGCTCCATTGCCTTTCAGAATATCATATTCCAATTTCTCCTGTGATTTAATGTAGAAGCTGAAAGATCCCACATGATCCTGACTGTAGTTCCACCATATTTGAATTGCTTCTTTCTAGCTGCTTGCAGTATTTTCTCCTTGACCTGGTAGTTCTGCAATTTGGCTATAATATTTCTTGAAGTTTTCAGTTTGGTATCTCTTTCAGGGGGTGATCGGTGGATTCTTTTGATGATAATTTTACCCCCTGGTTCTATAATCTAGGGGAAGTTTTCCTTAGTGTTTTCTTGAAAGATATTGTCCAGTATCTTTTTTTCATCATGGCTTTCAGGTACACCAACAATTCTTAGATTGTCTCTCCTGGATCTGTTTTCCAGGTAAGTTGTTTTCCCAATCAGATATTTCACATTTTCTTCTGTTTTTTTCATTCTTTAGATTTTGTTTGACGGATTCTTGATGTCTCACAGAGTCATTAGCTTCTACTTGTACAATCTAATTTTTAATGTATTGTTTTCTTCCTTTATCTTCTCTATCCCCTTTTCCATTTGGTTTATTTTGCTTTTCAATGAAGCATTTTCTCCATTTGTATTGTGATTCTCTTTAACCAGTTCACCTATTTTACTTTTTACTTTTTAAAGATTTGTTTTCATCAATGGACTTTTTTTCAATTTTTTCTTTTACCTCTGTAATTTGGTTTTTAAAGTCCTCTTTGAGTTCTTCCAGGAATGCTTTTTGGTCTAGAGACCCACTCACTTTTCCTTTTGAGGTTTCAGATGTGGGTATAGTGTCCATGCTATCCTCTTCTGAATTGATATTTGATCTTCCCTTTCTCCATAAGAGGACTCAATGGTCTTTAAAAGATTCTTAGTGTGGTTTTTCATGTTTTTTTTTTTTCTTCCTGGTTTCTAAAGTGGTTGTCTGCTTCTGGAGCTCAGGGAGCTCTGTCTTAACTTTCTTGTGTTGCAATCTGGCTTTATGTGCTATGGCTTCTGGTTTCATGAGATGTCTGCGAGGGGTGGTCTGACTGCTTGGAGTCTCTTCTTCCCCAGTACTGCTCTGCAGTGGTGGTCTGAGCTGTTGTCTATGCTGCTGTCTGCTGCTTCCCCTTGCTGTGCAAATCCACATCTGGGGTCCTGGCATTGATGTTTGTTAGTTCCATCCCCCTGGGGTTCAAATAGTCTCATTTTTCTACTGAGGTGAGGGCTGCTGGGACACCTCTTTTCCTGCACTAGTCTCCTTCTGCCACCTCAAGAAGGGCCCTCTCCCCAACTTCTCTTGCTACTGAACCCCCAATTCTGGCTCCTCTGTTTCTCCTAAGGAAGTATTCTTTGAGTTTATTCAAGGGAGGTATGAAAGACATTTTACCTGACCATCATGGCTCCCAGAAGTTCAAGAAGGCAAGTTTCAAACCTTTAGACTATGGGTTGGAGGCCTCAGGGCTAGCTGCTCCCACAGCTGCAGACTCTGTACTTGTGTCTCCTGTAGCTCTAACAGACTCCTGTCCAGGGCTGAGAAGCCTGGGGCTTGATTGTACCATAGCCAGTATTTCTGTCCTGGGCCTATTTTGCTCGCCCAGTGCTCTCCCAGCACTCTCCTAGACTGTTGTGCTGGCTGGATTCCTCTGCTGTTTCAGATTAGTTTGGTCTGGTGCCCTTGCATGTGCCCAGTGCTCCTGCCCCTCTCAGTCTACTAGTAGTTTCTAACTCTCTCAGATCTGCTCAGATTCACTTTTTTGGACATATGTGACAGAATCTGTGAGAGAAGTCCAGTAGTTTTTTCATTTCACAGTGCCATCTTTACTCTGCCCCTTTTAATTTCAATATAATACTATAATGCTTGTCCTGCATACTATACATGGTGGTTATGAGAGTGCTATGACACAGCTCTAATGTGTTGTAAAATTCAGTATTATCATTATGCTCACATACACATGTAATAATCATATAGATACATATTTTATAAAAAATATTTAATAGCTATAAACATAATGTAACATGTAGGTCATTCTATGGTTAATAATAATTCTAAGATTCATGAATAAAGGGTGATAGTAAAGCATTTTAAGAGTCATGATAATGTCAAGGAGCTAAAATAAATTTATATGAATCAAAGTTATTCAGACAAATAAAAATGAAGTAAATCTCTCAACATTTCTCAAGATGATATGTAATCTACAATTCATTCTCCTATGGCCTTAGAGAAATATCCCACCACTAAAGGAAACTTGCCCAACCAATAAAGTGAAGGTCAACTTAGAGTATTTGTCAGTTTTCCTTCTGCAAAATTTGATAAGGTTTGGGGAGACACCAAGCTTGAGTGAAGCTCTATTTTATCCCTTTCACTTTCCTAGTTGAATTCTTCAGGCAAGTAATTGGAAAGAAATGAGGTCTTTCCTCGCTAGCCAGTAATTTTTCTTACTCCTCATACTGTGGATACCATATCAGTCTTTGAGGCTTTACTCTTAGAGGTTTGCTCACTCTGACTTTCACTTCACATAAGAGCTTCAGTCAAAATTGGCTATGAAAGAGAACTGTGAATGGCTTTTGAGGGCTATAAATGAGGGTTCTGAGCTTTGACTTAGGGTCTAACCAAATAGGTTTATTGGATGGATTCCCCTTAGATGCTGAGAAAATGAGTTTGAGGCTTCACCATGAAACAAACAGCTCATTTCTCTCATATAGGTTTTAAACCATCATAAAAGGATGGTGTTACACAGAAAAACTTAAAGCAATAAAGTGTCACTGATAAAAAAAAGAATGTCTTAGATTTTTTATGATGAAATTAATATAACTTTTAAATTTCAAGCAGAAAATATTTTTAAAATGTATCCAATAAATGCAACTCACATTTTAGTATGCATATTATCCACAGAGAGGCCATGAGTGATGCAAAGAAAGAAGAAACATGAAGTATAAGTAAAAGAAGAGCCAAACCAGGGCCAATGAGGGAGATGGAAACAGAGATAAACAGGAACAGGAAAGGACAGGAAAGGAGTTGGGAAGGGAATCTCAATAGATTCTGCAATGTCTCACCACTCAAGACTATTCACTTAAATTATGGGCCTCAGAGGCTTATTATTGGCCATAGTCCTTTAAAATTTGACTAACTGCTATTCTACAAACATTAAATGGAAAGCAGTTCGGCGCAGTAGGAAGACCTCACATTCAAATCTCAGCTCTGACGCTCACTACTGGTGGAAAGCTTTATCAGTAAACTGAAGAGGCTGGAATAGATGGCATCTGAACCCCTTCCAGTTCTTCGATCTTTTTTTTTCTTTTTTCTCCTGGTAACCTCATTAGCTTCCGTGTATTCTATTCTATTCTCTATGAAAATGATTTCTTGTCTTTATAACCCACCCTAGTGTCTCCTGAACTGAAGACCTACTTCAACAACTGCCTTTGAGATATGAGACAGACTATTCTGTGAGCATCTCAAAGTCAATATGTTCAAAACCAAACTCACTATTTTCCCTCAAAACACCCCCTCATTTCCAATTTCCTCATTAGTTGAAGACACCACCATTGTTCTAGGAACAATAACAACAGTGACAATAATAATAACTGACATGTATACTGTTTTCTAGGCACTATGTTAAGCACTTTACAATTATTATCTCATTTGATCCTCTCAACAATCTTGCTAGGTAGAAGCTATTATTATCAAAATTTTACAGTTGAATAAACTGAGGCAAACAGTGGTTACGTGACTTTCCCAGGGTCGCATACCTAATAAGTGTCTGAAGCCAGACTTGAACTCATGTGTTCCTAGCTCCAGTGTGCCATTGCTTCACTTAGTACTATGTCTTAACTCCTCACTCGTACACAATACATTCAGTTTGCCCGTTCTCGTTATTTCTACATTCAAAATATCTATCAAATATGTTTTCTGATCATTACTTACACAGCCTACACTATGATTATATTTTCAATACATAATGCCTCAACTACTGCAACAGCTTTTTTGGTGAGTGACTTTTCCTCAAGTCCATCTCCATTTTAATCCATGCTCTGCTCAGCTGCAAAGTGTTTTCTAAAGTACAGGACTTCAATCTTGTTAAATACAACACCAGATATAAAGTCTTCAGGCATTTAAAGTTCTTCCTAACTTGGCCCCTTCCCACCTTTCTCAACTTCAAAAGCTTTTTCTGCAACTATTGAGATAACCACACAATTTTTGTTAGTTTTGTTATTGATGTGTTCAATTATGCTAATAGTTTTCCTAGTATTAAATCAGCTCTTCATTCCAGGTATAAATCCCAACTGGGTATATCCTGGTGATAAGTTGCTGTAATCTATTAGTTAATATTTTATTTCATTTTTTGCATCAATATTCATTAGGGAAATTGAATTATGATATTTTTTATCTGTTTAGGCTCTTCCTGGTTTAGGTAACAGTACCTTTGTATTTGTTTCATAAAAATAATTTGTTCAGACTCCTCCATCTATTTTTCCAAATACTTTCCAAGTATTGGAGTTAATTGTTTTAAATGTTTGGTAGAAATCACTTCTAAATTCATCTGGCCCTGGAGATTTTTTCCTTAGATAGTTCATTGATGGCTTACTCAATTTCTTTTTTTCTGAAGTGTTATCATTTAAGTATTTTATTTCTTCTTTTGTTAATCTTGGAAATACACACACACACACACACACACATATATACATACACATATATTTGTGTGTATGTATATATACATATATATGGAAATATTCATCCATTTCACTTAGATTGTCAGATTTCTTGGCATACATTTGGGTAAAATAGATCCTAATTATTATTTTAATTCCTTCTACATTGTTGGTGAATTCAGCCTTTTAATTTTTGATACTGGTAATTTGGTTTTCTTCTTTTTAAAAAAAATCAAATTAAAGGTTTATGCATTTTTATTCATTTTTCCCATAAAACTAGGTCTTATTTTTATTTATTAGTTCAATAGTTTTCTTACTTTCAATTTTGTTTAGCTCTCCTTTCTGCTTCAGAATTTGTAATTTGGTATTTATATGGGGAATTTTATTTTTTTTCTTTTCTAGCTTATTTAGTTGTGTGCCAAATTCATCGACCTCCTCTTTCTCTATTTTGTTCATGTACATTTAGAGATATACAATTTCTCCCAAGAACTACTTTGGATGCATCCCATTACTTTTGGTATTTTGTCCTGTTATTGTTCTTCTCTTTGATGAAATTATTGTTTCTATGATTTGTTGTTTGACCTACTCATTCTTTAAGATTACATTATTTAGTTTCCAATTAATTTTTAGTCTATCTTTCCATGGACCTTTATTACATATAATATTTATTGCATCATGATCTGAAAAGAATGCACATGTGATATTTCTGCCTTTCTCCACTTCATTGTGAGGTTTTGATACCCTAGTACAAAGTCAAGGTTCGTATAAGTGCCATGTGCCACTGAGACAACAGTATATTGTTTTCTATCCTCATTCAAATTTTTCCAGACGTCTACCATATCTAATTTTTCTAAAATTCAATTTACCTCATTAATTTATTTCTTGTTTATTTTGTGGTTATTAATCTAATTGTGAGAGGGGGAGTGGTTGAGGTCCCCCACTAGTATAGCTTTGCTGTATGCTTCTTCTTGTAACTCATTTAACTTTTCTAAGAATTTGGATGCTATATCCTTCATTATGTATATGTTTAGTGTTGCTATTACTTCATTGTTTATGGTACTTTTAGCAAGATGTACTTTCCTTTTTATCTCTTCTAATTAGATCTATTTTTTCCCTGAGATCAGGATTGCTACCCCTCTATTTTTTCTCTCCACCTGAAGCATAGTAGATTCTTTATATCTCTCAGCTTCAAATGTGTTTCTTTTAAACAACATATTGTAGCATTATGATTTTTAATCCTCTCTGTTACTGCTTCCCTTTTATAGGAGAGTTCAACCCATTCATATTCACAGTTATGGTTACTAACTCTTTATTTTCCTCCATCCTATTGCTCCCCCCATTTATACTGTTGTCTCTACTTTAACCCTATCCCTCCTCACCACTGCTTTGCTTTTGACCACAGCCTCCCTCAATCATCCCCCTCTTCTATTAGGCCCCACCTTTTTCTTTATCCTTTCTCCTCCTACTTCCCTATAGAGTAAGAAATTTCTATACCCAACTGGGTATGAATGTTATTCCTTCTTTGAACCAAATCCAATGAGAGTAAGATTCAAACAATCCTTGTCCCCCTCCCTCCTTTCCCTCTACTGTAATGGGTCTTTTGTGTCTCTTCATGTGATAGAATTTACCATATTTTGCATCCCCTTTCCTCTTCTCTCAGTACAATCATTTTTTACCTGTTAAATTATTTTTATATTATTACATCAAAATCAACTTATACCCATACCCTCTGTCTATGTTTACCATTTCTAACTGCCCTAAGAAAAAATAATCAAGAGTTACAAGTGTCCTGTTCACTCAAAGGAATCTAAATAGTTTAACATTTTTGAATAACATAATCTGTTTGTCTGTTTGTTTTCACTTTCCTGTTTACTTCTTTATGCTTCTCTTGAGTTTTGTATTTGAAGATTGAATTTTCTGTTAAACTCTGGTCTTTTCATTAGGAATTATTGAAAGTCCCCTATTTCATTGAATGTCCATCTCTCTCCTACAAGATTATGCTCAGTTTTTATAGGTAGTTGATTCTTGGTTGTAATCCAAGCTCCTTTGCTTTCTGGAATATCATATTTCAAGTCCTCTAATCCTTCAATATAAAAGCTACTAAATCCTGTGTAATGATGACTGGCTCCATGATATTTGAAGTATTTCTTTCAAGCTGATTGTGGTATTTTTTTTCCATGACCTGATAATTCTGGAATTTGGCTGCAGTATTCTTTTGAGGGTTTGGATTTGGGGATCTCTTTCAGGAGGTGCTTGGTGGATTCTTTCAATTATGCACTCTTTTACCATATGTTTCTAGGATATCAGGGCAGTTTTCCTTTATAATTTCTTGAAAGACACTGTCCAGGTTCTTTTTTTAATTTTGGCTTTCAGGTAGTCCAATAATTCTTAAATTATGCCTCTTGGATATAATTTCCAGGTCAGTTATTTTTCCAATGAGGAATTTTAAATTTTCTTCTTTTTTTCATTCTTTTGATTTTGTTTGACTGATTATTGATGTCTCACAGTCATTAGCTTCTATTTCCCAATTATTTGCTTCAGTTAGAATTGTTTACCTCATTTTCCATTTGGCCAATTCCACTTTTTATGGAGTTGTTTTTTTCACTGGAATTTTTTTCCTTTTTGGCCAATTGTATTAGTAAGTAATTGTTTTCTTCAGCCAATTTTTATCTTTCCTTTTCCAAGCCATTGACTCTCTCTTGCATACCTCTCATTTCTTTTCCCATTTTTTTCTTCTATGCCTCTTATTTGACATTTAAAATCTTTTTTAAACTCTTCCAGGAGCAATTTTTGGGCTTCAGACTAATTTATATTCTCCTTTGAGATTTTGCATGTAGGCCTCATGACATTGTTGTCCTCTTCTGAGTTTGTGTTTTGATCTTCTCTATCACCATAGTAACTTTCCATGATGTAGGACTAGGTTCTCTTTTGCTTCTTGCTTTCTTTTTTGCCTATTTCTTGCTCTGAAAGGTATGCTCTCTTTCTGGAGCACAGGAGGCACTCTCCCAAACTTCTTGTACTGGGGGTCAGGGGCCTGGTCACTGGCTTTGTGTGCTGGGACCTCAGATGCTAAAGGCTTCCTTGCTATGCTAGGGTGGCCTGGCCTAGTAGTACATGCTGTTGCCTAGTTTCTGGTGCTGGAAATTTCCCTTCTGTGCTGTGACTGAAGTCCTCACAGCTGTCCTGCTGTGCCACCAACCTGCTGATCCAGGACCAAGGGGCCTCGTCTGCTGATCTGTGCTGTGGCTAAGATCCTCCTGCTGACTTGCCTAGATACCATTTGCACTGGGCTGTGTTCCCCTTTTATGCAAGTGAGACAGACCTTTCCTGAAATTATTCTAAATTACCTTAAGCTAGAAAATAATTTCACTCCATCTTTTTGTAGGTTCTTTCATTCCAAAATCCATTTAGAGGCTTGATTTAATGCTATTTCCAAGGGAAACTGGTGAGACCTCAGGCAACTTCTTGGCTTCTCTCCACCATCCTTGGAACAAAGAAACATTGATCTAAAAGTTGACTGAGAGAAAACCATGTTCTGAAGCCTGTTGTGCCACAGATTTATCATCTCTAAAATCTATCCTCAATAGGAAGAATTTTGTGCTTTTTCATGCTAAGAAGTTGGTAGGGAGTGGCAGAGCCAAGACGGTGGACTAAAAGGAGGGACTTGCCTAAGCTCACCCCCAAACCCATCCAAATACCTTTAAAAATGACTGAACAAATTCTAGAGCAGAAGAACCCATTATAAATATTTAGTTGCTTAAGTGTATAACGCATGGTTCATTTGGGGGAGGGAGAACAAAAAGGATATCTAATACCCTACTGTTTTGCAGAAGCTTGCAATCTATTTGGGATTAAGGGATTAAATGGATTTTTAAAAGTAGCAGGGTGTCAAAGGTCATGAATTAGAATCCCATTGTTGGTACTCAGAGTTTTTGTGACCTTTGGAAGTTAGTAAGTTTTTTGAATATTACTTTCCTCACTAATCGAATGAGGAAGTTGGATATGATCTTTATGATTCTTGCTAGCTCTAAAGCTAATCATTTACACAAACTGGAGGAAGAAGAAATATTTTAATCTGGAAATGTCAGGAAATGTTTCACAGAGGAAGGTATCACCTCAACATCTCAAAAAAGTGGTGGTCATTTTGGAAATGCTTTACACAAGTCCAAAGGATGTTCACCTACTCCATGAAATGATGTTTCTTGATGCCTTTGGACACAAAATTAAAAATGCTCTGTACATTCTTATCTTTGCCTCTCTAAGGAGAACCAGTGAGCTATCATTGTTATTTAATTCCAACGTTCTTTTGTTTTTCTCTCATTTATAGTGAAAATGTCAAGATTGAAAGGAATCAACTCTTCCAGTAATATTTCCAGTCACTGGTCACTGGACAAAAATGGATGATTTAAAATACTTATAGTTAAGTGAAAGGCTATTAAATTTCTAAAATCTGTGAATTCTTGCCACCTTAACCCCTCTCCCCCACAACTATGATATTCTCATTGCCAATACTATGAAGATGAGAATCAAGATACTTTTATATTTGTCACTGTTATATATTTTTATTTTATTGTTTTCTCTTCCACACTAAAAGATTTCTTCAGCAAGGATTTGGCTTACAATCAATTAGTTTCTCCATATCTATCTAAATGGATTCTTATAAAGCAGACAGTCAGTTGATGGTATAACCACTATAGTCTTTTCAGAATGGTAGAATTTGACACATCTCATAGGTCACTGCCAAAGTTCTCCAGACCCTAGGGTTACCACTATAACTAGTAATAATACTAGCTTGTGTTTATATAGGGCCTACTATATGCTAGGTACTGTGCTAAGCATTTTAAAAATAGTACCTCACTTGATTCTTACAACAATCTCGAGGAAGAGCTGAGATGTACTACATTTTTATTTATTTAGTTTGCTAATCCTTTCCCTATTACATTTTAATCTGCTGCTGGCTGCACTTGAGAGTTTTGTGCTGATTGTGACTGCTAAAAATTTGACACTTCTGGTTTAGAGCATGTAGATTCTCTAATATTCAATTTTTATTTTGTTGAAAATTCCTAGAAACATCTGGAAATCTCAAAAATTGTACAAATTCGCTCACCCTGAACTTGACCCTTCATGAGGCTTCTCCTATGCATTTAGGGTCATAGATTTAGAGTTAGGAATATTCTCAGAGATCATCTATTCTACCCTTTCTTCCTTTTGACTGAAGGAGGAAATGGAGTTAAGAGAAGTAAAGCATCTTGCCCAAAGACAGAGATGGAAGAGCCAGGAATTGAACTTGTGTTTATTTTTTTTGTAATTTCTTTACTCAAAATCCAATGCTCTTCTAAAAAACCATGGAGAGCATGGTAAAAAGCCTACAGAAAAAAAGGTAAAGCAAATCTCAGTTCCTTAAATCATTGTTTACCTCAGGAATTCTAGATCCTTGGTGAAACAAATCTGTTTTTATTCTGCAATAGCAGAAGTGCATGGTAGTAATTGAACTCAGAGAAAATCCAATTCAGGGTAGCTACACCTGACCAAAGTCCCCAACAAATAGTAATTCAGTTTTTGCTTGAAAACTGCTATTGATATGGAACCAGTACCTTGCAAGACAGCCCATTCCACAGTTGAACAGCTCTAACTGTTGTTTTGTTGCCTTGGCATGACAAAATATGCTTCTCTGCATGTTTGACCCAGCATATCTAATATTCCTCCACTGCCAAGTCAAACATGTCTAATACCTCTTTCACATAGCAACCCGTCAAATACTTAATTATAGGTTTGTGACCCTTCCTATACCCTATACATAGTTATATGTATACTATATTGCCTTATGTGGGTCTGTTACACTTTGGAAACTTTTGTTTTCCACTAAATTTCTTCTTCATATTGCTTTCAAAACTTTACTTTCCTCATCTTGAACTTTTGAGTTTGATTTTTTTAATCCAACATTTATCTCTATTAATTTTTATCATATTAGATTTGATAGTTAATACTAGCCTTTCAATATCTTTTGTATCCAGTATTATAGCTAAGTCGCCTAGTTTTATGAACTGTAGGGTATTTATATTCATGACATACATTCCTCCATCTAAGTTATTAATCAAAATAAATAAATATCACAAGGCAAAGCACACACAATTTGGGTCACTCTTTCAAAGATCTCCTCCCAGTTAATCAACCAACCAACAACATTTATAAAGTACCTATTTGATGTCCAACACTATTATGACTTCTGAACAAGTTTACCTCAAGTCAGTAATGACAATTTGTTGGGTGTGGTTTGACAATCAGTTAAACTTTTGTGCACTTCTATCAAGTATAACACACAAGATTTTCTTAAATACTTTATTAAAATCCATGTAAAGTATAGCTATAACATTTCCATAATTTAATAGTCTAGTACCTTTGTAAAGATAAGGAAAATTAAAGTATTGTGGAATGGGTCTTTTTGAGTAGCATTTCTTTTTCTAGTTATATATGAAGCATCCCTTTATTGATGTATTTTAGAACTTCACCAGGAATTAAAGTTAAACTCAGTGGCCTATAATTGCCATACTCCAGTGTTTCTTTATAGGACAACTGGCACATCTGACATTCTTCTTTGCTGTGATAGTGATAAGAGGTAATTTCCTTTCATAAGAGTGTCATGAAACCAGTAGTAATATAGCAGAAAGAATAGATATGGTTTAAGTTGCAGGCTCTCCCATTTAATTAAGTTTTTTTTTTTCCTGGTCAAGTATTTTTCTTACTTGAATCTTAGTTGTATTACCTATATAGTAGCGGTTATAGTATGTGTACTATCTACGTCACAAGATATCATTAAGATATCATCAAATGAAGTAGTATCTAGGAAACATTTTAAAAGTTATATACATATGCCAGTTATTCTTATTAGGTAGCATTTATAATAATAGATAGTATTCACAGGTAGTATTATTAAGAGGTAGGTAGTTTTAAAGTTTACAAAGAACTTTATACCTGTTATTTCATTTGGTCCTCATTCTTACCTAATGATTTAGGAGCTTTTATTATCCACATTTCCTAAATGAGGAAACTGAGGAGCTTAAGTAACCTGCCAGGGGTCACATACCTTTTGAGTGTGTGAGGTAAAATTTGAACTTGTGTCTTCCTATCATTAAATGTAGTATTCCATCCAGTGTGTAGCCTAGCTGCTTCTACAGAGAAGAAATTAGGTGCACTAAAGCCAAGAGAGTCAATATTTTGTGGTTGTTTTTGTTGTTTTTTTTTTTGTTGTTGTTGTTTTTATTTGTGTCTGTGAATATCTCTATTTCATCTCCCTTAACCCCTGAGTAAAGCAATGTTGGATTACAGGTGCTGACAGTTGAGTCCTTCATTTGAAGAAGCATTCTTCCAGCCTATGCACCAATAAAAATGAAGAAACCTAAGAAACTGAATAAGGAAGGAATGATAGTGATAAGTACTTTGGAAATCTAAAGGTAGATAACTTCTCTCCTTACATAAGAGCATTTTTTTCCCAGAGTTATTACCACTCTGCTTTTCAAAATCTGACGTTAATTTCTATAGGAGATTCTGGTATTGGGTATTGTTTTGGATAGAATTCTCTTCTGTTCTGATTCAAAATTATATCTTTTCAAACAAGAATAGGCTTTACTAGAGGATAGTTGCAGAAATGTAAAGTTACTGAGTTGACCATTGTAAATACAATGAAACTTCATAATTTGTTCTGTTAATTATGTGGGTGAAAAGAAATAAAGCATTATAATTCTGACTATGAAAAATGTGTAATTCATGACTATTTAAAGTCTGGTCAAAAAGATCTATGGTATTTGCATATGAATTCCCATCAAACTTGCAAGTTTCTTCATTTTGTAAAGCAAAAGAGTATAAGAAATAAGTTGAAGGGAAAACTAGGTTGCTGATAAACTGTGTCTTTTTCATAGATCTATGTTTACTCTCTCTCTTTCTCCCTCAGGCCTTGCTCTCTCTCTCTCTGCACATATATGTGTGTGTATATTATATACACCCACAAACAGACATACATATATGTATATATACATATACACACACACACACACACACACATATATGCATATGTATGCATATTCATTTAAAGGAACTCCATTACTTTCTGAGCTGGTGCTTGAACAAGAACATAGAAAATCTATTCTTTTGTATTACATTCTATCTGCTAATTTGTGGGTAATAAGAATTGTACCTGTATCAGACGTTCCTGTTACAGCCAAAAAAAAAAGTTTACATCTTCTCTCTCTGTGATTTGAAATTGCCATATAGAAAATGGAATCTCTCAACAGGTCTTTTCCATGAGTAAAACACCCATTTGAGTTGTCTTCACTAAACTGGAGCAGTATTCTATTCCTTTCCTCCAAAAAGACAAGTTTAATCTTTAAATCATAATTTTTTATATACATTACTTCCTTTCCCAAATGTTCTACTTGGGATGTCAAAATCTTTACCTGTCACAATAGTGGAAAATCCAAAGATATAGGAGAACAGTTCAAGATGGTACAGAATAATCTCATTCTAAAGATAGGGAAGAATTGATTCACAAAAATTAACAAATAACTTTCCCAGAATGAAAAGTTTTCATTGTCATATATAATCAAGATTATGGCAAATTACTACCAAGGTGACCTTGAGTAACTTAACAGTCTCCATCATGGTTTCATTCTCTATAAAAAATGAGGAGTTTGGAATAAATGGATTCTAAAGTTCCTTTCAGCTCTAAATACTTTAATGGTGCTACAAACACAGAACCCCAAAAGTCAGAGGAAGTTTATATATCATCTAATGCAGCATTCTTATTTGCCAGATGTGGGAACTAAGGTTCACAGAAGAAAACTGAATTGTTCCAGATGACACAGGTGTTAAGTAGCAGAGGCAGGATTCAAATCTCAGTTTTGAGGAGTCCTCAAAAGGCAGCTGGATGGTATACTAAATAGAGATCTAGGCCAGGATTCAGAAGAAATGAGTTCAAGTTCTGCCTCAGAAAATGGGAGATTGTTATCCTGGGGAAGTCACTTAACTACTATGTCAATTTTCTCGGTGTAAATTGGTGATACTAATAAGTTTCCTCCCAGAATTGTGAAAAAATGAAATAAAAGAAATTGTTGTAAAAATAAAAATAAAATGTAAAGTGCTTAACGCAGTGCTTGGCAAACTGTAGATGCTTAATAAATACTTGTCTCTTTCCTCACTCTCTGCTTCTCTCCCTTCTACCTTTCCTTCCCTCCCTCTCTCCTTCTGCCCCCTCCCTCTCTTCCTTCCTTCCTTCTTTCCTTCCTTCCCTTCCTTCCTCTGACTCAAGAACCAGTGCTCTTGCAACTATATCATACTGCTTCCCATAGAGTTATAAGGATTCCATGCTTTTACACTAGCTGACTGCAAGGCCCACGATCTTCTTCCTCTACATTTTAAAATCTCTAACTTCCTATAAAATAGCTAAACTCTGCTTTCTGCAGGAAACTACTAATAATTCCACTCCCCCATGTAATTTCCCCTCTAAAGTTGTCTTCTGTCTATATTGCATGTAAAAGACTGAGTCCAGATTTGTAGCCTTACCCATGAAGTTATTATAGAGGGGAGCAATCCCTGTGGATAAGATGACATACTCATTCTCCCTTCCATCTACCTCTAAATAATTGACACAAATGGCCAAGGAAAACCACTCTAGCTGTCTAATGAGGTATTCTGTAGGAGAGAGAGGAGACTACATTCACCAGGGAGATGAAATCACCTTGACTACTACCTCCTATTAGAGTCTGGTATGGAAAGTATAGACCCTGAGTCTATATTTTCTAGGAAGAATACGGTCACCTATACCATCAGGCCTGCTTATAACAACTCATGTATTCTTCATTAGGTAGTTTAAACTGTAGAATCTGGTCATTTCCACCTCCAAATGCTGACTAATTATGACCAGTGGGTCAGGCAAGCATTCAGAGCTAAAGGAACCAGGATGCAGTACCTGATGAGTAAAGCCACCACTACCACCTCAAACTAATGCATATGTTCACATGCCAATAGAGACACAGCAGAACCCCAAGCCCATGAGAGTAGATAAGAGTAGTGTTTCCCAACTCCCTCTAGACAATCAGCCCTGTTTCCATACTGGTCACCACAGCCATCAAAGAGAAGAGCAGCCCTCACTAAGAAGGAAACGGAAATTTTGAACACTATCAATATGAATGTATTTTTGAATGTTACCAAGTAAGCCCAAGAGCCACGTGAATGGAAATACCTCCGGTTTACCAGTCCTGGCTCCAGCTCAGTCAAGGGAATAACACTTGCTCCCTTGAGATGCTACAGCTACCAATACCTAGGAAAAGAATGTTCTCAATACCAAAGTATTGGCACTCTCAAAATAGTTCATGTTCAGAAAGAGGGAAAATTCAGTCCCAACAGGATTAAATTATGGCATCACAGTGCAGATAAAAAAGTATAGAAAGCAAGGTTGACAGAGGGAAACTGCATTAAAAATGATTCACTAATATATGCTTTCCTAATGCACCCTAGATACCATTAAACCTTTCCATCTAACTTGCTACAGAAATGTTAACTCCCCCCCCATTAAAATCTGAGTTCCTTGATAGGAGGGCCCATCTTGCTTTTCTACTTGTGTCCTCAGCTCAGTGCTTTATACATTGTGAATACTTACTAAATGTCTTTTGTTGTTGCTGCAGGTTATGTTAGGCATCTTGTACGTGTATATGTACAGGTTGTCCCTGCATTAGAATGTATGCTCTTAGAAGTCAGGCACTTCTACTTTTGTCTTTGTAATAGCAATATTTACCACAGAGCCCAGCACACAGTCAATGCTTAATAAATGCTTATTGATTCAATGACTAATTCATTAAGCTTAACACTGTTGCTTTTGTTTACTTACCATTATCTAATTCGATATTTCAATTATATCTTTCCACATTTTGTGTACCTTAGATTTTATAAAAATTATTTTTCTCTTCCAAACCAGAGACCCAAGTACGATATTTCCCATGTATAAGATGTACCCTTTTTCAAAAACTTTGACATCTAAAAACTGGGTGTGCCTTATACAGTAGTTGTAGTTTTTTTTTTTATTTGAATTTCTTGCTTTTTCAAGCTTGGTTTTGTGCTCATTGTTGCAGATTTTTTTACTTGCATTTCCCACTTTTTCACACATGTTGTCTTTGCGCTCATTGTTTGTGGCATTTGTTACCAGTGTATTAGGTTATGTTTTGCCATGTTCTGCCCAGAAATGGCTCAGAAAAGATTTTCGCACAGTGCTGAATTAAAGTTAAAAGTGATCCAGTTTGCAAAAGTGAATGGAAATCATGCTGCTGAACGTAAGTTTGGTCCTCCTCCAACTGAGAAAACAATCCGAGACTGGCTACGGGGAGAAGTAACCCTACTGAAAATGCCACAGCAGAAGAAGTTCATGAGAGGCAAGTCAGCAAAATGGCCTGATTTAGAGAGGGAATTGAAGATATGGATTGAAGAGCAAAGGGCAATTGGAATTCCTGTGTCCACAAAGATGGTTCAGCATGAGGCAAGAAGAATTGGTGATGAAAAAGAAGTAACTGATTTCAAAGGAGGAAACAGTTGATGCTTCATTCATAAAACAGAATAGACTAAGCATGTGTACATGCACCAGACTTGCCCAAAAGGTGCCTGAAAGCTATGAGCAGATGAATGAAACCTGAGTTCAATAACTTTATGTAACACATTTGTTTTCAAATTTCAGGCCCCAAAATTAAAGTGCATCTTATACATGGGGAAATATGGTGGATTAGAGCTGCATGATGCTAAACTACTCAAATTGTGAGAAATCCACTTTAAGTAGATGAAAAATCTTATGACCAAATTATAAATACTACATATATTTTTTATCTATGCAACTGATGGTAACTGTTTTTGACTCTCTAAAGTATCATGTGAATAAGTGCTTTGGCAAAGAAGGAAGAACAATGAATTCAAAGGCCCTGGGTTTATTGATTGAGTTTGCTTTGTAATACCTATTCTGTGTCTACATCTTCGGCTTTCAGTTTATGCTTGATAAAGACAGAGTGCTTTACTCATTGTGAAATGATTTAGGTTAAACTCTACTTAACTCTTAACTATTTAATGCAAATCTAAATCATATTTAAGAAAACCTTTTCTGTATAAATGGCAGGCATTGTTTCTAGAAGATAATTGAGAGGGTACAACATGTGACTACTTAGAATATATTTGTTTACACAAGTAGCTAGGGAAAAGCTGGACTATGTGGCACTGGAACACTGAGCAGGTATATTTCGATTTCAAAGAGGAGAGCCAAAGTTCAGAAACATGAGGTTTGCCCTGTGCTGGTCGAGCAGCTGTTTCAAATAAATGAGAGTAATAAGTCACAAAAGGGAGAGGGCAGCATCTGCCCTTCATGATGCCTCTGATTACTGGAATACTTTGGCTGGGTTTTGATTATGGTCTCCCATTTTCCAGTCTATTCTTTCCCCAATTGGCCCATTAAGTCTGTCTCCCCATGAAGTGTCATGATCAAAGCAAGAGAAAAAAGGCATCTAGGAAGGGTTTTTTTCAGAAAGCTGAGTAGAGAATTTCCATGCCTCAAAGAAATTTTATTCATTTCAAAATGCTGCCAGATTAACATGGCAGCCTGAACAACTGAAATTCAGCATCTACTATGAATGGTAGATTTGGGAAAGACAGAAAAAAGTGTCACAACTCTCTATTTCCATAAAAATTCCCATTAGTCTCAATAATTAATAAAACCATTAGAAACAATAATCTGCCTACCTGGCTTCTGCTTTTTCAAAAGTCTCAGAAGAGTTGGATATAAGTTTTGGTATGCATACTACCTTAGACTTCCTTTATGGAAAGCAATGGTGAATTCAATGATGGTAATAAAAGTCTAAAGATTTGAATTACAGCACAAAATGGGCCTTTGTACATAACCCTGCAAGAAACTGCATTGTTACATAAAAGGATTTCTATTGTGATATGATAAAAAGAATTACTCTGGGATCTGAGAGAAATCATATGGAGAAACAATGTTATTGAAAGTCAATGTGCATTATTTTCTCAAGCAAGAATAGTAAAAAAAAGCTCCCAGAAACAAAAGTTGATTATGTCTCAGCTTAGCTTTTCAGGAGATCAGGATAATAAAAATATTAGTGTCAATTGCTGCTATTTACAGCACTCTAAGTTTCACAAAGTGCTACATAGTATTTCATTTGATCTTTCGAACAATCCTGTGATGTACACGATGTTATTATCCCCATTTTACAGATGGAGAGACTGGAGCACAAAAAGATTAAGTGATTTACCCAAGGTCACACAGATAGTAAATGTTAGATATAGCATTCAAACTGAAAAGTTTCTGATGTCAAGTCCAGCACTTAATGAGTATGCCAAGTTGCTCAGTCACAAAGGCTTTGTTTAGTTGTCAAAGGGCTGCTAATTGTCTGAGTCTAGTTATCTTGGTGATTAGAGCATGGGACTAAAAGTATAAAATGTTTTCAATCTCTTTGCTCAATCAAAACGGTTGGATCAATTACCAGTGAGCAGGATCATGGGAAAGGATAAGACAAGCATATTTTTTATTAATTTAAACTTAAATACACAAGTAAAGAAAAAGAAGCATTTAATAAATTTAAATGCTAAAATTTAAATACAAAAGAAAAAAGAAAAAAAAATCATTTATATGTGCACAGAAGAACATGAGAGGATTCAAAATATACAGCAATAAATTTCCATTTCAAGCAAGCCTATATAATAAATACTACACATTGCTTTCAGAGCTATCCATCTTTTCTTGGCTTCCTTGTGAGTTTTCTTTTGTTCTCTGCTGTGTATGTTTTACTTTGTTCTTTTCCTGCTTCTTCCTTCTTCCCCTCCTCCAAAAAGGCTGCAATTAAGTGTGTGTGTTTGCATGTGTTATACACACACACACACACACACACACACATATATATATATATACAGATTTACACACATGTATACATACACTTACATACACATACATACATATCTATAACCATATTCATATATATATATATATACACATATATATTAATATACATCTATGTAAGACCATACTATCCTTGTTTGTTTTGTTTCTCTGAGGTTGGATAACTTCTTTCTTCATAAGTCCAAATCTTTCCATATTTTGTCTAAGTCTACCAAGTCATGATTTTCTACACCACAGCAATATTCTGTCTTTATACTGTTTAGTTACCTTAAAGTCTAAAATAATATTGATTAATATGGTTGACATATAGTGTAGTTTCCCTATTTTTCTCTTTTGATTAAACCTATCTTTAGCTTTAACTTTGTCTGAGATCATGACTACTACTCATTTTTTCCCTGATAAACTCTACACCTGATCTTTACTTTGCATTTGTGTGTATCTCTTATTTCCCATCCCTCCTGATTCCTCTACTTTACTTCTACCCACTACCTTGACCTTCCATTACTTAACTTACCTACCTCCACAGATCCCTCCCTTACCTTTTCCCCAACACTTTCCCCTTGCCTTCTTGTTTCTATTTGAATTTAGAAGACTTTTATAGCATTCCAAATATATATGTTGTCCCCTATTTATCCAATTTCCCTTAGTCTAGACACCCTTGTATACCCCCATCCTATTCCCTCACTCATTACTTTATGAATTTAGAAGATATTTATTCCCTTTTAAATGTATATACTCTTCACTCTTTTACCCATATATGATGTGCGTAGGGTTCCTTCTAAAAATCCCTCCCTCATCTTCTCCCCCTTTCCTGTCCCCTTAACTTTTTATTTCTTTCTGAATTTCAAAAATTTTTATATCCTTCTACATATACTGTTACCTTTTTAAATCATTCCTGATAAGAGTAGAGTTTCAGAACTACCAGCCCTCTTACCCCATCTAATTCTGCTGTGTCACTTCTTTCTTTTGTACCTCATCTGATTAAGATAATTACTCTTTTTACCTTTTCTTAGATATTACTTTTTAGAATCACATCATATACAGCTCTACCTCAACTTCCTTTTGAACTACCTAATTACTAATTGCAATCCTAGATATATAGTTTACATTGCTTCCTATAAAAATAAAGGCTCTTCTTATTGAGTCCCTTGTAATTATTCTTCAATGTTTAACTTATATTTCTCTTGGATCTTTTATGTCAAATTTTCTATTGAATTCAGGTCTTTTTGCGAGAAAATACTGAAAGTCTGGAAATTTGTTGAAAGTTATTTTTTTTTTATCCAGGATTATGCTTGACTTTGCTGGGTATGATATTTTAGGCTGCAACCCCAGTTCCTTTGATCTTCAATATATAGTGTTCCAAGAACAGCAGTTTTTTAGTGTAGCCATTGCTCGGTGTTGTGTGACTCTAATTATGGCTCTGTCATTTTTTTTCCTTGTTTCTTATATTTTCTCCTTGAGCTGGGGGTTTCAGAATTTAGGTAAGATATTCCTGAGGTTTTCTTCATAGGATCTCATTCAAGTGGTGATCAGTGGATGTTTTCTTTTTTTTTTTCTATTTCTGTTTTTCCCTCTTGTTGTAACGCTTCAGGATGATTTTATTTAATTATTTCTTTTAATACTGTATCAAGATTCTCCCAACCTAGCAAGCCCCAGGGCTCAAAGCCGCTGCTCTTTCAGGGGAACTAGCCTGGAGGTATTTACACTTCACAGGTATTCTCCACATCTTCTCAGGTTGTCCCAGGAGGACTACTGCTTTGCCCTAAATTTTGTTTATTTTTACTATTCTATGTTCACCCTGAGGAGTTATTTTGTTTTGTTTGTGGGGGAAATCTGGAGAGCTTGGAATTTTCTGACCTTCTCTGACATCTTCCCAGAATCCTCTCCAAGCATATTTCTTGAGACATGGAACAGGAGGCAAGGCATTTAACAACATTTCAAGCTAGTTACCCTTGATCAGAACAAAGATCAGTCAGCACCTCATCCTCATTTTCTCTAGGTCTTGTTTTGTTGTTGTCCTTGGTGGGGGGGTGGGTGAGAACAAGCAAAAAAGTTTGGCTCCATTCACTGATTTTAGAAAGTCATCTCTGCCAACAGGAATCAATATATTTATTGTTTGAGCAACATAAGAATCCCCAGCCTCCTTACCTATTTTGAAGTAGTAGTTTATTATTTTTTGTAGTAGTTTAAACAAGGGGTAATGCTTACAAATTAAAGTTTGGAATTATATGCATACTTGGTAGTTTTAAGGGACAAGATCAGTTTCAAGTAAATTGACTTTGATAACCAGAAAACTCAGGAGAAGCATTTTTTTTAGGATCCTTTTATTGTACATTTCCTTTTATACTGAATTTATACAGCAAAACTAGTAATTTTTAAGCAGTTACCAGAAAAGTGCTGCCAAAAATGGCTTTTGAAATGAAAGGACTTGCATTTGAATGCTGGCCATTTTTTTTTCTTATGTGAATGATACATAAGTGACATAGGTCACTTCTTATTTCTCGGCCTCCACTTAATCACTTATGAAAAGAGGTTAGACTATAGAATATTTAAAGTTTACACCAGTTCTGTATCCAGTAAACATTAATTACTTGGGGATACAGTATTAGTTTCTCAAAATAAGAAACTTGTTTAATTCTATAAAAGGGTTATTCAAAATCCATTACAAAATATCAACTTCTTCTACATTGAAGGGGATATTTTTTTAAATAATGTTTAATTTTTTCCCCAATGATATATAAAGACAATTTTCAACACTTTTTTTTAATTCTCTTCCTCCCTCATCTTCCCCTACTCTGGGAGGGTAAATAATATGATATAGACTAAGCATGCATAATCATGCAAAACATATTTCCACATTAGTCATGTTGTGAAAGAAGAAACAGATCAAAGGGAAAAACACACAAAAATAAAATGAAAGTAGTATGCTTTGATCTTCATTCAGAGTCCACCAGGTCTTCCTCTGGATCTGGATAGCATTTTTCATCATGAGTCCTTGTATTGCAGAGAATAGGTAAGTGATTCACAGTTGATCATTGCACAATATTGTTACTGTGTACAATGTTCACCTAGTTCTACTCCCTTCACTTTGCATCTGTTCACACATGATTTTCCAAGTTTTTTTTTTCTGAAATCAGCCTGCTTGTCATTACTTATATCACAATAGTATTCCATTGTGATCATATAACCACAGTTTGCTCAGCTATTCCCCAATCAATGGGTATCTCCTTATTTTCCAATTCTTTGCCATGAAGAAGATATTCTATAAAAAGATTTCTTATCATCAATGACATTCCTACTTAGTCACATTCCTACCTCTAGATGACATGTCTTCCTTAGACTTCAGTTATTACTTTCTCTGACTTACTGGCTTTCCTGATTTAAACTCCTTTACTAGTAGAGGAATAAAAAGGTAGAATTCAGATCAGTCTTTCTTGCTACTTATTAATATGGATGAATGATCAGATTTAAACCAAAGACAGAAATAAGTTTTAGGCAACATGGTAAAATAGTTCATTTGGAGTTGGAAAACCTGGATTAGAATGCCAATTTTACCACTACCTGTGTGATCTTGGACAAGGCACTTCATATCTCATCACTAGCAATGAATGCAATCTCTGTCATGATGGTTATAATCTCCACTTATCCAGCTTTTAACATTATATATATATATATATATATATATATATATATATATATATATATATATATATATATATATACACACACACACACACACACATATATATATATATATATATATATATATATTCTATATGTCCAAAACTGAATCCCCCCCCCAAAAAAAATCTCCTCTTCCAAACTTTTGTATTGAGAGCCCCACCATCCTACCAAGACCCTCAGGCTCACATCCTAGGTGTCATCCTCAACCCCCTGCTCTCTCTCAACCCACATATTGAATTTGTTGCATGGCCTATCAATTTTACTTTCCATGTGATCTCTAGAATATACCACCCCTTTCTCCTCTGACACTGCCAACACATGGTTCATGTCCTCATTATGTCATGTCTAGACTATCACAACAAGCCTGCTGGTGAACTTCCTTGCCAGAAGCTTCTTCTCACTCAGTCTATTCTCCAGTCAGCTGTCAAGATGATCTTTCCAAAGAGGAGGTCTAACCATATCACCTTGTTTCCATCAGTCCAGTTACTTCTATCCTATCCAGGAACAAATATAAACATTTTCTTAATATATTCTACTGGGCATTCAAAGATGTTCATAACCTAACTTCCCTGACCTTCCTAAGGTTGTTACACATCACACTCGCACATGTACTCAGAAACATAATTATATAGGCTTCTTGCTGTTCCTCATACAAGACAAACCATTTTACAAATCTGGCCAATGCACTTCCCCTGATCATTTCTACCACCTCTTTCCCTTGGCTTCCTTCAAGTTCAAGATAAAATTTTACTTTCTATAGGAATCCTTTTTAACTTTTTGCTTAATTTTAGTACCTTCCTTCTGTTGATTATCTCCATTTATTTCTATGTGGAGCTTACTTGTAAGTAGTTGTTTACATCTTGAATCTCCCAATGAGACCATGAGTTCCTTGAGAAAGAGGACTGTTTTCTATTTCTTTGTAACCTAATCAGACACAATGCCTTGCACGTAGTAGACACTATGTAGATAGAGATAGAGACATGTCACTAGATCTATATCTATCTACCTATCTATCTATATACATCTATATATCTATATCTACATATATACATATACACACATATGCATATGTGTGTATATGTATATATGTATATGTGTGCATATGTATATATACATACATACATACACGCATATATATATATATACATACATACACACACACACACACACACACACATATATATATATGTATATACACACACACATACTTACTGGGAATCTCATTTTTCTCCTCTATAAAATAAGGCAATTGGACAAAATGATCCCCAAATTCTCTTCCATCTCTAAATGGATGATCCAATAAGCTACTATCTTTGCAATGGCCAACAGTGACCAGAATGGCCTTTGTTTTCTTTGAATGACTCAGCTTACCTCATTGAGCCTTGAGGGGTGTTGGGGCTTCTCTTCTGGGGCAGAAAGCCCAGAGAACATGCCTGGAAGCAGATAACTTCCTGTGTGACGAGTCATGGGGCTGGCTGAGGGGAGGTGTTGACTCCAGAGCCATGCCCTATTGGTTGTTAACCTAGGGGAAGGAGCCAACTCAAGAACCAATCAGCCCTGGTCATTCAGGCGGCACTTGATGATGTCAAAAACTCTATAAGAGGGGAGAGGACAGCTTGAAGATCCCTCTTTCCTTTTCTGGTTGGCATGGGAGCAGTGGTGAGCGTGACTCTGGGCCAGCCCTTAGTCTCGGGCTGAACCCAGATGTTGGTAACTATGAATTGTATTGGGTCTGTCTGTTGACATTTGTAATTTGTTTGTATTTTATTCTGAAGTTTAGTTTTCCCCCAAACTAAATGAACGTTCTGAACTTTGGGATGCTGGTTTTTTCCCTTGAAGTAAGTGAATGAATCTGTATTTGGTCTGTCTGCTGATATTTGTAATTTGTTTGTATTTTGTTCTGAAGTTCGGGATGCTGTTTTTTATTTTCCCCCGAACTAAATGAATGATCTGAACTTCAGGGGGCTGGCTGTTTTTTCCCCTGAACTAGCTGACTGTAATCTGTATTTGGTCTGTCTGTTTATGCTTGCCTGTATGCTCCCCCGAACTAACTGAATGCTGGCGTTTTTTCCCCTGAACTAAATGAATGTTGTCTGTATGCTAACTGAATGCTGGATTAAAGTAAGCTGGTCAACCCCTTCACCGTGCTTTCCTTGTTTAAGCAGATAAAAAGAACCTGTGCTTTCCCAGTGTGCCAGCAGCCTCCTGGGTGCTGGCTGTGGGGGGATCTTATGTCACACAGGAGCTGCTAGCTGGATTGTTAAAACACCAACTAAGAGCTGGTTGAACAAAATATCAAGAGAAATATGGAATTAGTTATTATAATAGAATCAGATAACTTGTGAAGAATTCTAGGGGTACTCAAAAATATTATTTTTTGAGGATATTAAATATGTGCCAGAAGAAAACATAATCTACTTTATATTATAAAGGAATGATTGAATAGTTAAGCATTATTCTTTCATTAATTCTAATTAGCTATTTGGTCAATTATACAATGAGACAGAACAAGAATTCTACAAGTTTAGAAGTAGACAAAAAAAATTAATCAACTAAGGAACACTCAGGTCATCCTGATCTCTGGTATCATCTGTAAGGTTGTTTTGTCTTTTTGTCAACTACTACTATGTGTGGAAATGCTAATATGATGCATTGCCAAGTACCTCATTCCTTTCATAAATGTTGATAAATATTCTTTATAACATCTTTGTTTCTATTCCTTTCTATTAATTTAGTCCATCCTTGTCCTCCATTTCCTAGCCACTCAAAATTTATTCATCCTAAGTGTACTACAAAACCTATAAAATTCATAAGCCTAGGAGTTGCTATATAAGACTTCCCTTAGCATACTTCTCTATCACTACAGTGTTTATCTCATTCCTATACTATTCCCATCAAAACTACTGTGTATCTGCAGTGGGTGCTCAGAGGTTTCCTCAACAAATTAAATTTAAATATGTATGATCTCATTAACATCTGTAGCACTGCTATATTTTGTTTATACATGTTTCTTGTGTGTATGTGCATGTGTGTGTGTATACATACATACACATGAAGTTGTTGATGTTATTGGCTGTGTGGCAGTATTTTGGAATCTTTTTGATATTTCTTACTTATGGTAACTTAACAGGTTTTTTTTAGGCAAAAGACTATTATTAATTATTAGTATTATTGTAGTGACCATGGCTTAAAATCTTGAAATAAGCTGGCTAATAAAAAATTGGAAAAGGAATTCGGAAAGCAAAATCAAATTCTATACCTCTTCCCTCCCTAAGAGTGGTTGAGAGAAAGAAGATATGTCACTTCCCAATAGTGGGTGGTACATGATGTCTTCTGCCACTACCCACATAAGGTAGATCCCATTCACAATGGCTTTAGTAATTCTCCAAAGCACAGAACTTCCAGAGACTTTACATTTATTGACATACATACTCATACACATGCTCTCACTTAGGAAAAAAATCTCCCCAATTCTGCAGTTTGCCTGAGGGCTTTCTGTTTTTCAAATGTTAAACTTTGGAGGATTTAGGGCATGCTTATTAGCTATTTCAGGTGAGTTTGCAAAACAGTATATATCCCACCAATCTCTATAGTGTTCTATGAACATTATGTGGAGAAAATCTTTAATGGCATGGAACCATTCTGCTGTATTGGAAATAAAACTTGATAAAACATAACAAGGTGAGCTAAATTTTAAAATCATGCTCATCAACAATTAGAAACTGAGTTAAAATTTGAATTTCACTTGTCACTTTTCCTATCCTTCTATTCCACCTCTGAAACTGTATGGATTCATTCTCTTGGCTCCCAAGTATAAATAGCTGAGTGTCTAAGAATGGAGGGCATCTGCTTGGTAGAGTAAGTACATTTGGCTATTGACTACTTCAATAGCTTTCTGATAGCTCTTCTGCCTTTCCCTTTCTGGTTACTCTTTACGAAAAGCTGCAACTTCCAAACAGTTGTTATAAAAGATTTCAGCGCTCCTCAAAATGTTACTTCACTGGTACCTCAGAATGTCCTTTCTAGAAGCCCATAAAGTCTGCCTAAAGCTACACTTTAGGAAATGGGCATTTTAGCAGGACAAAAAAGAACAAAAAAGAAATGGAGAGAAAACATCCCTTAAAAGGATATAGATGCATCAAAGAAACATTTAGAGTACCTTTCCCAAATGGAATTGGAAATGATAAAAGCCACTTGTCTGCCAGCTCCCAGCTTCTTTTTGTTGGTGGTTTGTCATTTTAATTAATTTCCAGTATAAATGTGAGCATCACTTTACATTCTCTTTTTGACAAAGATGAGTTAAAGGGGTTTTATGCATTTTTCATGCAAGATACTAAATTGTCCATGCTGATAGTCCATAAATTAGGAATAATGAGTGTCCACAGAGCAGCCTAGAAATGAGATATTCAGCATGTGCATCCTTGAAACATTGTGGTATTTTTGACAAACAGTAGCATGTGTCTAACCCTGCTATTATATCCATGCAAAGCATATTCTGTTAGGTTACCAAGTCATTCTAACATGTAGATATCTCCGTGTTTAGCAATGGCAGTGTTCTGCAATAAAATAAAGAAGTAGGTATCTACCTTATTTACTGTCTTAATGGACAAATGCCGATTCTCTGAATGATATCCACGCCCCGCCCCCCCGCCGCCCCAACTAAACGGTGTAATCCTACCCAGGACATATTTCTTTATTTTCCAGAAGCAATATTGGGAAAAAAGTAACTATCCTGGACACCAGACATTTCAGGTGCATCAAGGCTTTTAATTACTAAACAACTCACTTACCTGTATAGAATAGCACTTATCTAGCTAAATAACTCTTACTTTTGATAATTAATGATAGCTTAGGTTTAAAAGTGCCCAATAGATTTTCAGGCAAGCACCAACTTTAGAAGCACTCTCAATAATGTGACTAATACATCAACTTCTAAAATGGTTCTGAGTGCCAGTGCCTCTGGACATGTAAATCGGCAATGATGTACATAAATTTCAACCACTTTTCGAAGAAATATTTTAACTGCATTTCTCCATGGATAATGATCCCTGATGCCTACTCCCCTGCCCCAGGAATTGTAGGTGTTCCAAGTAAGAACATATGCATTGGCAAATACGTATACAAATACACATGTATGAATATATATACTTAACAGTATACAGCATTAACTTGGTTTATATCAAGAATATAGCTGCCAGCTCTCAGTCCATTTTAGAGGCTGTCAGGATGCTAAGAATGACTCCATCTTGACCCAAGATTCTGTAACAGGGACAAATGAAACAGTAAAGGAAAATCAGAGGCAGGTTCACTGAAGCAGTTACACCTGCTTTACTCAAACTCGAATTCGAAGACATGCAACGAATTAACAGCTCTCTTGGGCTGCATTCTGTTTTCTAGTACGAGACCCATGAGCTCAGTGGATGAACTGCTTATTCTTAGCTTTGCTGTTAGCACAATTTCAACTCCAATGTGAAAATGATATCTATACTTGATGACATTTTACCCCCAGCTCATAAGAACAGGTGTAGATTCTTTTTCCAATTGTATCTTGAGCAAACATCCCTGTGGTGTAAGAATATAACATGTCAATACCTTTCTACTTGGATATATTTTATTCCCTCCTTATGGCCCTCAATTCATACTTCCTTATCACCAATGTCCTAAAATGCTTCTATTTTTTCTCTATTCTAGTCTACTATGCCCCAAAACTACAGGTTTTGTTTTTATTAGGATGCTATGCAGCAATAACTCCCATTTCCAGAGTGCTTCAAATTTTATACTTGCTTTCACCCCTGATACTGGTAATGTGTATATTATTATTCCCTTTGTAGCTAGAATCAGAAAGTTTACAAGATTTGCTGATACCCATGCAGCTACTCAGATCCATAATTCAAATTCAAGTCCAGTGTTCTTCTAACTACACAATACCAACTTCTTGGAGTTGGGTCTTTATCTCATCCTCAGTCACATATTTCAGGCTTTCCTTTTAACTACTTCCTTTTCTTTAGCTTCAAGTTCACCTTGGTAAACTTGAACACTATGAAATTTAAAGCCATTGAATTTCAGAAGACTAATGTAGAATTCACTGGCCCAGCTATCAATAGAATCAGAATGATTCCTCACCATGCCCAATTGTCTACTAGGATTATTTTAACCTCAAATTTGAACTCAACAAACAATTCTTAAGCTCTTACTATTTGGGGAGCAATAGATTAAGCTGAAATAAAATATAAAGTTTAGATAAGACAAGGTCTCTCTCTCTCAAGGAACTTAAAGTATATCATACAGAATGTTCCCTTTTAATTAGTGAACTTCTGGGAATTTTTCTGAAACAAATCTGTGATTCTTTATGCATTCTAATGGGTTTAATAGAGAGCCCAACCTAACAGAGATACATAGAGGCCACTAGAGAATCAGAATATGGCAGCTGCAAACAAACAATAATAAACAAATTTATAGAGCCAGGAAACTACTATTTAAACAATATGGTACCAAAGTACTGTACTAATGGATCGTGAAGGTAGGTTCCCACCCCCCCACCCCCCAAAATGAAATAAGGACTTAAAGATAACCACTTGGATAATTTAACTAGTGATTTTCTTGGGAGATATAGTATGAATTATCCATGTAATTAAGTTAAACCCTTCATTAACATGTTGCCAGCAAAATACAGGTATGTTTAAAATATTAATTATTTTAAAATCATAGGATGTTAGAACTTCAGAGTTGGAATGGAATTTTTTCCTACTTAAAATACTTAGTAGTATTTTATTTTTTTCCAATTACATGTAGATAGTTTTCAACATTTATTTTTATAACATTTTGAGTTCCAAATTTTTCTATCTCCCTCCCTCCCCTTCCTCCTTCCCTAAGACAGCAAGGAAATATAAGTTATACATGTATAATCATGTTACACATATTTCTACATTAGTCATGTTGTGGAAGAAAAATCAGAATAAAAGGGAAAAACTATGAGAAAGAAAAAATAAACAACAGAAAAGTGAAAATACTATGCTTCAATCTGCATTCAGACTCCATATTTCTTTCTCAAGATGTGTATAGCATTTTTCATCACGAGGTTTTTGTAACTGTCTTTGACAGTTCTCTTACTGAGAAGAGCTAAGTCTATCATAGTTGATCATTGTACAATGTTGCTGTTACTATGTACAATGTTCTGCTGAAATATATTTTAAAGGTAATCTAATTCTGACCTGCACATGAAAAGGAACCCCTTCTACATAAATTTTTAGCAAGAAGTTAAGCTGGCATTAAACAATTTGATTAATTGTGAAACTCACTACTTCCTAAGGAGGCTCCAATTGTTAGGAAATTTTTAAAGTCTTTTTTTTTCTCTTTAATTCACCAAATATGAATCTGACTTCCTTCAATTTCCATCCTACTTCTGCCCTTCTTTTACATAAGAGACTTCCAGATACATAAAAGAAGTTATAATATTCTCTCTGAGTTATCTCTTTTCCATTCTAAACATCCCTAGTTCTTCATCCCTTCCTTGTATGATAGAATTTCTGGTATGGTGTAAAGTCAATCAGTAAGTGAGATCTTATCCCCCCATGTGAATAGGCTTCAGGTGGAGCCAAGGAAGGGAGGTCTGATCAGATCTTCCCTCCTAAGTAGGCCTCAAGCCCCTATTTTCTAGATGTTAAACCAATGTGGGCATAGGGTCTAAGGGGAGTTGCTAAGACAGAGTCAATAGTATGTGTCTAAGTCCTGGTCACTCAGATGACATTCTAGTCAATTACGCAATGGCTAAGGACCGTATAAAAAGAACAGAGCTTGGAGAGGCAGACATGGCAGAAGCAGAACCAGGAGACGCCAAAGCCATGGAAGCTGGAGGAGCAGAAGCTGAGGAGTAGAAGAAGTTGAAGAAGCTGAGAAGCTGAAGGAGCAGCAGTGGCTGGAGAAACTGAGGATTAGGAAGAGCTGTGAGTGATCTTCTTACAGGAGGACCCTAGCATTGGGGAGAAGTACAAGTATGGTTTGGCTTGCTGCTATAATATTTTTCTGTAACCTCCTGGTTGCTATTGTGAGGAGGGCTTATTGGTTCTGGAAGGTTTTGGCCCCAATATCGAATTGGGCACATTGGTCCTTGGGTCTGCTACTTTTGAGCTTGAATAAATATTTTAATTCCTCTACTTAGAGAATTCCTTATATCCTGTGATTCCAAACCATTCAGGCATGCTCATGATTTTCTTCAAAGTCATGAATTCTGCCTTAATTCTATATAGGGTCTCTGCAACTGGAAATGAAAAGAATTAAGGAGATTCACAGATTTTGTTTCTCTTGAAATGGGCAGAAAAAAATCTTATTTTATATCTGGAATATATAAGCACACACCAATTGTTTTATGATCCAGCTAGAATGATATAACAAAGGCAGAATAAATTTGACTTTACAAACATGAAATATCAATCGTCATAAGAAAACAATACTCTTTCTCAGATGTTAGAAAACCTTGTGTTGGTAACCAGAATATGAGACTCAAGTATGGATGCTTTAGAAAGTAAATAGTTTTCAGATAAATTCATAAAATAAGACTTTGACCAATATTTAATTGGGATTGTTGATTGTATAGGCAAGTGTCAAAACTTTGTAAAGTGGACAGAGTACTGAATTTGGCATTAGAGTAGGTAAAATCAAATCCTGGCCCTGTTTCTTTCTACCTGTTCAACCTTGGGCAAGTCATATGCTTCATGGGCCTTAGTTTCCTCATATTTAAAATTAGGGAGTTGGAATAGATGGAGGTTTTCAGCTTTCCATCTGTGATCCTCCGTTTATGCCAGAATCCCAGTCAAACATTCAGTGAAATCATTTCAAGTAACTTAATTAAATTCATGGGCAGCTAAGTAGCACAGTGGAGAGAGAGCCAGGTCTGAAATTAAGAAGATATCTTCCCAAGTTCAAATCTGACCTCAGATACTTCCTAGCTGGGTGACTCTGGGCAAGTCAATCGATTCTGTTTGCCTCCCTCAGCTGTGAAATGAGCTAGAGAAGGAAATGACAAACCACCTGGGTATCATTGCCAAGAAAACCTCAAATGGAGTCAAAAAAAGAAGGACATCACTGAAATGACTGAATATAAACAATAGCAACAACAAATTGAATTCATATTCTCAAGTTCAGTTACAAACATATTTCTCCCTTCTCTCTCCAAACTTTAATATGTGACATAAATGAATGGGATTAATTTCTTTGTCTAATCAGCATCTTGTGGAAGATGCTTCCAAGAATTTTGAGCCTCTGAAACATCAACAGAATTCTATGTCTATTACAAATTGGTTGCCATTTTTATGTCATATTTTGAATTCCTTACCCTAGGAGATGTGATGACAACCAACTGGATTTTAGGCTGCTTAGTGAGGTAGCAGAGTGGATAGGTTACTGGCTGTGGAACCAAGAAGATCTGAATTCAAATCTGTGGCCTTGGACATATGTATGTCTATAAAAATTATAGAAAATAATATATACATCCAAGAGTAAGAAAGTGTTATGTGAGGTTTGAGTGGCATGGGGCAGAGAAGGTCCTTTCCAATTGTGGAGATGAAGGAAGGCCTCATGATCAATGATTCAATAAGTATTTATTAATGTGTCAAACATTGTGGTAAGCACTAGGGATACAAGGGACGGCAAAAGACAATCTCTGCCTTTGAGGGGCAAAGGGAATCTAAAGGGGAAGGTATATTCCCAATTAGGTTTTAAAGGAAAAAAAAGAATGGATAGCTATTCAAGGTATAAATAGAGTGGGGAAAGAGACAGTACCCATCTTAAACTATGTGCACAAAGGCATGGAAATAAAAAAAAAGTAAAGGGCATGTTCATCTGACAAAGAGTAGGCCAATTTCATTGGAGCATAAAAAGCACGGTAAGGAGTAATATGAGACAAGTTTTTAATCCAAATGAGCAGGAATCATGTTGGAATTGCATTCTGCTAAGCAGGTAGCATGTTCTACGTACTCAGCAACAGCTTGCTGAAGGTCACACAGCTAGTAAGTGTGTCAAGTGTCTGAGGCCAGATTTGAACTCAGGTCCTCCTGACTCAAGGGACAGTGCTCTACTCACTGCACCACCTAGTTGCCTCATGGAGCATCTCTATCTTGAGGTTTCCTTTGGGTTTATAAAAAGCAAAGCTATGGAAAATAAGAAATAGAATTGGTGAACCCAACTAATTCGACAATCATGTCTAATTTAAACAAATATCCTGACATGGTTGCAAAAACAGGAATTTCCCCATCCTCATATTCAAGAAACAATTATTTTCTAATTCCCTTCAGTAACTAGCTGTGACCAGAAAACCCCAGCTAACACATTAGCATGCATGTAGGAAGCTGACAAGGTAGACCTTCTGCTTCCTTTCAGTCCCCAGATTCTCCAAACTTCTTTGATAACCTAATATGCCAATTTGAGATACAGATTTACTGACTCAGGAATTTAGGATTTCCTGAAGTGCAGGGCTGCCAACTTTCCAATCCCTTTTCCTCCTGTGTTAATTAATGTAAACCTATACAGTGATTTAAACAGAGCTACAGTTGCAGCTGCATAAGGCTCACTTAAGCTTTCTATCTGTTCCATAATGCAATAGCTGAATGTGGAAACCCAGAGAGTGGGAAGTTAAAAATATCTCCTGGTTGCATCTTTTGAGGACAGTTTAAAGCCATGTGCCAGAGGAGTCAGCAAACCTAGGTTACAGGAAGCTCCTTCTTATAAAAAAAAATTGTTCTGTCCAGTTTTGTATTTTCCACCTTAAAAGAGTTTTGCAATACATGAAGTGGAACCAAAAATGGAGAACTAAAACTATTAGTTAGCTAGATATTTGAGAAATTTACTCTATTGGTGCTGTACATGATTGGCTTTGACACCCATAGAAACTGCTGATTTCATATGAGCAGCAATGATAAAAACTGATGTTAGGAGTTATATGGGCATAAGGTTATGAAATTGTTTTGTCTCATGACAGTGAAAATTAATTTTAAACACTATTAGTAATCAAATTTTAGAATTATAAAGACACTTAGCTTAGTTCAACCCCAACATTTTACAATTAGGGAAAATGTTGCCCATAAAAGTTGCCTAAGTTCACACAATTAATTAGTAGCAGAATTGGGTCTTCTAGCTTGACACATCATTCTTCCCATTGCATCATACTGCCTCTTAAACTTGTATTTCTTAGAAAATAAATCATTATCACAAAATACTAATTTCTCTCCTCTATTAAACCTTTCTTAATCCTCTCAGAAGCTTAGTTGCTTGTTTCTGGAAATTAGATTGTATTTAATTTTATATATTTTCTATTTATTTACATGTTTAAGTGATATTTCCCACCATGTAATTCAAGTTTCTTAGGATAAAGAGTGTTCATTGTTCATCTTCATCTCCCCATTGTTTAACATAGTCCCACATATGTGGGAATGTATGCATGTATCTATGTATCTATGTATGTATGAGAGATAGACATAGTGGGGGAGAGATGGGGGAAAAGAGAAAGACCGGCAAGACAATAATCAGGAGAAAGTAGTTTCTTAGAATCCTAGAGAGCATAGAGGAAGAAAGTATGGTAAATATAAAATTCAGTCTCAGCAAGGTTAACTACAGGGAGGAAGTGGGCTTTCAAAAGCAATATTACATAGTGGAATCATGATTCACCATGGATTCCTAACTTATTTCCTCGTGGGTTTTAACTGCTGCTCTACTCGTCACCCAACTACTTCATTGATCTGAAGATAAGACTGACCTGCATTCTTTTCCACCAGTTCATTTATAAGGAGATGAGCTATTCATCATTTTTCTCTTCTTTTTGCTATATAACTGGCTTATCCTCTTTTTTTGCAAGGGTGGGGGGAGAAGTCTTATATCCTTTAATGATATCATTTATAAGTTGTTAGCATAATTCCTCATTTGTAATGTTTTGCAGTTAACTCATACTCATTATACACCCACAGGCATTATTAATATAGATGTAATGCTGTATGAGGTAAAAGGCCCCTGAAAAAAAAATCAAAGGTGGGAAAAGCAGGTGGAAAATGCTAAGTATATGCCAAAGAAGAAATGTGATTTTTATGCCATTAATTATGCCATTAAAACATGTGAAAGTTAGCAGGACACCAAAGACTGGCAAACAATTATAGAATGCTTGACTTTATTATAATCATATCTATGAAAGGAGGCAATAGAGAGAATATGAAAATTACTAATCTTTTCATTAAAAAATTGTATTGGAACAATCTACTCAAATATTAGAATCATAGCAGTATTGGACAAGAGACATGTGATTTTCTTGTTGGTGCAAAGAATTCTAGGTTAGGCTACTCCCTCTGCAGTGTAAATTGACACCTGCTCTGCAGTTTATGATATTAAAAGCTGTCTAGTGAAATGAAAGTTAATTCCTTCCCCGGAGTCACCATCCACTATTTGTCAGATGTGGGATTAAATCTCAACTCTTCATCACTGACATTAGCTCTCAGGCTACTACTCCACGGTTGGTATAAGAAGAATATTATTAGAACAGATAGGTTTTTATTTGGGGTGAAGAAGTTCAGTCTATTAAAATTTCTGAAAAAATTCTTGAAGGTAAACCAACCCAGTCATCTTCTGCTCTTCAATGCTGTGCTTAGCTAATTATCTACATGTAGGGTCTAGTCAAGATTGATATGCTAATGGAGAAATTTGATGTTTCACAAAGAGGTATATTGTTCTTTCTTTTGACAGCTACAAAAAAGGAAAGCATTTTATTTGATGGAGCAAAAGGTTTTCTTAAATGCTAAAGCATACAAGATATCTTGAAAATGATAACAGTTCAGATAACCATCTGATAATACTGATAACTAATACTAAGTGAGGTGAAAAATAGGGATATATGCCCTCACTCATGGTGTTTCCTGTTCTCATAGAGAAGATCAAGTAAAGAAGTTAAATTGAAGAAGAATCCTTCATTCATGATAAAGTCCTCTAGATGTTGGTGTTTGGTGGTGACATTATGATCATTGCACCAATCTCTAGAACATGGTAGCCTACTGAATGTGATTCATAATCACTCAGAAGAATCTGACCCAACTGTATAGGAAAAAACATCTCTGAAAAATGGCAGTTGCCCAGACCTATAATATAGTTGGATTCATAATTTATAGAGATGATCCATCAATGTATATTATATATGTATAGTACATATATACATGAATGTCACAGGTGCATATGTAGATATGATGTGTGTAGCTGCATATATAAATATATTCCATATATGCATATATGTGTGTATATATGTACATATATGTGCATTTATATATGTGAACATAAAATTGGATAAACAATTTATAGAGATGCTCTATCATTGTGTCTATATGTATGTATGTATCTATGTTTTTTCCCTAAAAATGGGCATAGACTAGACCCAGAAATGATAAGGATGAAAACAGTCAGTTGTATTTTTATTGGGAAACATCCTCATTCTTCATTATTTCCAGGTTCTTCCTAAAACAGTAGCATATATTTTTATTCCAATATTCTTCTGGATGAGTCGTATAACTGTGTGATGTAATTCTTCATTTTTCTGAAGTTAAGAATCACAGTAGGGAGGCTAATGATTGGTGTCAGTAAGCTGTAAACCATTTCTAAGAAGGAATTTTTATAAAGTATAAAAAAGCAGTCTTCAGGTCAATAAATGAATGGAACAAAAACAATGTGTTGAGAGTGAAGGACAACCAAAGAATAACTTGAGTTTTCCTTTGGTCTACTTGCAATGTCAATAGAAGGAAAGTCTCTGCAATGTTAGATAATGGTATGGGAAATTTATGAGAGAACATATGTAAGAATCACACAGAACAGACATGTAGAGGTGTTACGATCAGTATCATTGGAGGGAATACCTGCATCTATGAGATCACAGTCCCACTGGCATATGAAATTTATAATCAAAAATTTCATTGAATGTCTACACTGCATCCTAATTGTGATTCTGTCCAATTAAGGGTAATTTACTTTGTTTTACTTTGTCAGATGATAAATGGAAAATTTAATAAGATTGTAAAGGAGATACCACCTTCAATTCAACCCAAGTATAGTTTAGGCTTAGGAATAATTCAGCTGAATGTTTCTTAGGGCAGGGCAGGCAACTACTGTTATAAAATGATAAATGAAATCTATAGCAAAGTTATATTGGAAGATCTGACAACTTATTTTTCTCTTCAGAAGGAAAATCCTATCATCGTAATCAATCAGCAAACATTTATTAAGTTGTTGCTATACATGAAATACTAAGCTATGCTCTGGAATACAAAGGCATAAATGAAACAGGCCTTGCTCTCAAGATGCTTATGTTCTTGGCATGAAAAATAGGGTTGGGGAAATTACATATATATTTAAAAATATACAAGTAAATATGAAATAATGGATAGTAGAAATTGAGGAAGACACTAACAGCTGGGGAATCAGGAAAAGAAGAACAAACTATTTCAAAGTTAAAGGGGCATAAGCTGGATGGATTGATTGAAAATAAAAAAAAGGAAAAAAAGTCATGCCAATAACAGGTTACAAAGAAATTGCATTTGGGTGCAACGAACAAGGAGAGGAAAATGCATTATTCAAAGAATAATCTCTTTTAATAGCCTTTATTTGATTAACAGAGATGCTTGTTTATAGGGATATCACTACTGCACTAGTTTATTCCAGGCCTTAAAGGCTACTCCAATGGAACCTAGATCAGTTGTCAAACACCCTGCATATTTGATAGTTATAAATTTAATCAGTAAGCACTGAAATCATGTTTATGGGGGCAGGAGAAGCTTCCCTTCTGATTTGAGGTAAAACATAGCATATGACAGAGTTGGGGAGGGGCAGGCCTTGCCAAGTTTTTCCTGGTGTTTTTATGATTTTTTTCTTGTGGAATAGTGTGATAATTTGGATAAAAAATTTTGGTAACTAGTTTAGTTTTAATAGTAGAATAGAAGAAAGAGGCTTGGGGAATATTTACACATTCATGGGATTAAATGATACCTATGAGAAAGTTTTCACTAATAGTTACTTTAGGTCAACGAGGCAATTGAGAAAATTATTATAGACTATATAGAGCAAAGGGAAAACTATATAAATGTTGGTCATTATTTCCAACTGTCCTAATAGATGTGAACAATATGAGAAATAAATTGGTTAAATGACAACTGTTAAAGAGCTGGAAACCAGAGAGTTCTTTTGCCTAACCTCTCCTCACAGTTATATGCAACTTATTTGAAAATTGCTCTTCAAAAGTTAAACTGTTAGAAACCTATTTCAAATGACTGATAAAATGTCTAGAAAACAAGGCAGAAAGTGGCAGTACACAATGATTTATAGCCCCAATGGGATACTCACAGAGCCTATGGCAGCTATGAATATACTGGCATAGTTCTGAATTGCAAAATATAACAAAGTATTTTCATTGAAGGCAGAGCCATAACACTTATCCAAACACCAAAAAGCAAATCCCAACACCAGAAAGACAAATCCATCATAGCAACAAAGAAATCTATACACATTATCAATGAAGGGGGCACCGCAATCCCCAAGCCTTCCTTCTGTCACGGTCTTCAAACAACACAAGGGCAAAAGCATTCCCTCTATCACTCAGGCTGGCTGCTACTCTGTATCTCTCTCTCTCTCTCTCTCTCTCTCTCTCTCTCTCTCTCTCTCTCTCTCTCTCTCTCTCTCTCTCTCCCTCTCCCAGCTCTGACTGCTCTGTCTCACTTTCTGTCAGCTCTGCTCCACTCTTCCTACTTCACCCATTTGGCAAGCTCCTACCACCACAGGTTCGTGTAACTCAGACAGGTCACATGGGCTTACTAATGGATGGAAAAGAGCTTCCCATTGAATTAGCAATACACTAACAATACACTATTTCAATCAAAAAGTTAAAAAGTCACTAATAGTAATAAAACATCTATTAGACATAAAGTGCTTTGGTAGGTGATATTGGTAAAATAATCAACAACTACAGCAACACTGTTCTTGTCCTCAAAGAGATTATTTAGTGCAAAGGGGTACAGAGGATTAATAAAAAGATAACTGCAAATCAAGTTTGACAGTAATGAAGTATATTTGTGGCATCAAGCAGAGATTCCAGGAAGGAGTTATTTCCATTTAGAGGGAGCAGGAAAAAAATCATGAAAAAAAATAAAACTGATATTTGAAGGATTTAAGTGTAATACAGGGAAAATTAGGAACCCCTGATAAACCCCTAGCTACTGACAAGCACCCCCAGAAGAATGGACTCAGATATCTTTGGCATTTAGCAAACCCCCTGGGACTCTATGACTCCACCAAGGAATGTCAATAGATAGGACCATCCCACTGAAGGATAACCTGGCAGACTCTTTCTGTGACTCCACCAAGGAATGTAAATGAGATTATCCCACTAGTACGATAACCTGACTGAATCTTTTGATCAGCCAGGACCTTTGTTCCTGTTTCCCTGCCCTGTACTCCCACGTATCCTATATAAGCCAATCCATCACCCCAACACATGGCCATTCAATTGTGGTGCAGTACCACAATGGCTGCCGGCTAATAAATTCTCCACTTAAAACTTATACTCTGTGGTATGTCTCGCTCGCTTCTGGTACAACATAAATAATCAGAGAAATTAGGAGAGGGATGTCTCTTATTCCTAGGGGCAACTACTACTGGCCATCGAGCAGCATTTACCAGTTCACAATGTGTGCTTTGCAGAATAAAACACATGCAATTCTATCTTGACTTTTAAATGTTTGTACAGGTATGACAGAAGTTCTTTTCTAAATTCAACAACTTATAACTTCAAATAATTAGTTCAGGCCCCAAAGTAGAAAGACAAAATTACAGAGACCCTCAGAATCAGGAATGTGGTGAAGAACTATGCCCAGAGATATGACAGATCCAGAAAAATTTACACAGCTCCAAATGTGCCCAGTCGAGTTAAGAAAGAGAGACACAACGTACAAATGATTAGGTCTCCAAATAGTATATAAAACAATGCCACGTATCCTTTAGGAAATGGAAATAGTCAGCAACTAAAGTATATTGAATTAGACATTGACTCTCAAAAAATGCTGTTACCTTTGTTCTATTTTAGAGACTGAGAGTTATCACAACAATCCAAGGATCCTCTTATCAAAAAATAAGGTTTTGCATCATTTTCTAGTCCCCTTCTTCTATGGACACCCATATCTATTCAAGACTCAAGGTACTTAATAAACCTTAGTGTGCTATGTTGAAAAGTAAATAATTATTATGACCCACTATCTGCAAATAATTAAGCAATTTGCCTTTTAAACAATATGCAAAGGAGAGTATCCTGGGAAGATGGGAAAGTAGGTCAGAAAATTCTGAGCTCTCCAGGTTTTACCCCACAAAAGAAATAAATTATCACCTCAGGGTGAACAAAGAGGGGTAATAATTAAGAGTAAGGGTACAACAGGTTTCCCCCTGGGACAATGGGAGAAGATCTGAAAAAAAATTCCAGGGCAAGGTTTAGTCCCTGTAGACAGTAAACACCTGCAGGCTAAGGTGCTCTTAAACAACAAGTGGCAAGTCCTGGGGTTAGTTAGGTTGGGAGCCTGCCTCAATAGGAACTTTTATGCTGGGACAGGAAATGGAGGAAGGGAGTTGGGTGTCTGAGCTGGGGAAGACTGAGGGAACCTTTGCTGACAGGTAATTCTAGACCTAGCTATGCTATGGAGGTGCAGCTGGGGACAAGAAGGAACCAGGATGTCACACACCCATTAAGTACAGAAATAGTGGGGCAGGGACACTGCTGGCTGTGGGCACTTACAGGAGGCTGGAGGTTTGCCTTTGGTTCCAGGCTAGAGGGAAGAATAGAATATCTGAGGCCAGAGGCACCATCCCATATACCCCAGGACTTTTACTCCAAAATTAAAATAAAATAAAATCACAGGCAAAGGAGAAAGTACCCAAACCATAGAGGGTTACTATGGGAATAGAGAAGACTGGGGTTCATCTTCAGAGGAGCATACTGAAGCAAGGAAATCCTCTTCTACCCCAAAGAGTAATGTCACATAGTCAGTCACCTGTCCAAAAATAATCCATAGAAGAACTTTAAAAAGACTTTAGGAGTAAAATGAGAGAGAGATGGAGCAAAAACAACAACAATGACAACAAAAATAAGAACACTCCAAGAAAAAAATAGGAAGATTACAAAAAAGTCAATTAATTAGAAAAAGAGATCCAGAATCTTACGGAAGAAAATGAAACCTTGAAAATTAGAATTGGGCAAGGGAAAGCCAGTGAAGTTATAAGAGATTGAGAAATAATAAAATATAAAGAGTCAAAAATAGAAGAGAAAATGAAACATCTAGTAAGAAAAAAATAAAAACAACTGATCTGGAGAACCTATCAAGAAGAGAAAACATAAGAACATTTGTACTACCTGAAAGCTATGACCAAAAGAATCTTGATACAATAATACAAGGAATAATTAAAGAAAATTGTCCTGAAATATTAGAAGAAGAGGGGAAAGTAGAAATAGGAAAAATCTATCGATTGCCAACCTGAAAGAAATTCTCTGAGGAAAACTCATAGGAACATTATAGTCAAATTCCAAAACCCTCAGCTCAAGGACAAAATATTAAGAACAACAAGAAGAAAAGAACTAAATATGGTGATGCCACAATTAGAATCACGCAAGACCTAGCTGTGGCAACACTAAATAACCACAGGTCTCATAACATCAAAGAGTAAAAGAACAGGGCTTCTGACTGACAATCTTGTACCTAGCAAAGCATAAGCCTGAATAAAAAAAAAGATGGGCCGTTTATTCAACTATCAGACTCAGGACTTTGTTTAAAAACAAAACAAAAAGAGAAGCAAAAAATCCCTGAATATAATAGATTTGACATGCAAGCACCAAGAGAAATTTAAGGTACATGCCAAAGATCAATTACAAGGAACTCAATAAGGACAGGCTATTTACCTTTTATATCTGTAAAATGTAAAACATGTCTCACATTATTAGCAATTGGTAGTTTGTAAGAAAGATTGAGGTAGACCTGAGTATGATATGACTCTAAAAACTAATACTGTTTAGAAACAGCTAAAAAGAGTAATTATCTTATACAAATGAAGTGCAAGAGGAGGAACCAATATAGAGGAAATAGATGGGGGAGGAGGGCTGGTAGTTCTGGAAACTTACTTTCATCAGGAATGGGTTTAAGAGGGAACAATACATATATATTTAGAAGAGTATAAAAGTCTTCTAAATTCAGAAAGAAATAAACTATTAAGGGGATAAAGATAAGGGAAAAAATAAGGGAGGGATCTCCAAGGGAAGGGTGAGGAAATAGGTTAAGGGGGAGTATAGAAAGATGTTTAGATCAATGGGAATGGGAGACTAAGGGAGCACTTCTTAGAGGAAGGGTAGGTTAAATAATAGGAGGGCAAGGTAGTAGAAAGAAGTAAATTAGAGGAGCCAGGAGGGGTAGGGAACAAAAGACATGCACAAACATAAAAATAAAGATCAGGAGAAGAATTTGTTAGGTAAAGTATATGTCTATGTATGTATATATGTGTTTATTTGTATATATGTACATGTATATCTGTCTATAAATATATCCACACTTCTGAGGCAGGGGATGAAAAGGAGAAAAAAAGTAACAAAGTAAAAAGTGCACAGCTGAGAACAAAATAAAACATACAAGGAAGCAAAGAAAAGATGGATAGTTCTCAATACTATGTATAGTATTTATTATACAGGCTTTCTTGAAATAGTAATTGATTGCTATATATTTTGAATCCTCTCTCATGTTCTGCTGTGCATAAGCTTTTATTTTTCTTTTCTTCGTATTTAAGTTGAAAAGTTTAAGTTTATGATTTTTATCTTTTACCTATTGTGTATTTGAGTTTTGGTGTTGAGTCTAAAACATATGCATAACTTGGAACTACATCCAAATGATGTTGACCCAGCAATACCACTATTAGGTCTATATCATAAAGAGATTTTTAAAAAAGGGAAAAGGACCTATCTTCACAAAAATATTTATCACAGCTTTTTGTGGTGGCAAAAACCTGGAAATTGAGGGGATGTCCATCAATAGGGGAATTGCTGAACAAATTGTGGCATTATTGCTATTCATCCTTCATTTTCAAGGAGGACCAATGATATCATAGGGAAATGCCTTGACTTATGCATGAATTGGATTTAAGTGAGGCGAAGATGTGCAAAGTTGTCAGCATAACTCTCTCTTCTAGAGTCATTGAAGTCCAGTGGCAAGGCAAAAATCAAGATGACTTGTGATAGCCCAGGGTGCAGTGCATGACCTTGACTCTCTGAAACCTAATGCCTGGTCCAACCTCCTTCATGGCCATTAGAACAAATTGTTCTCATCTGCTTATTACACCAAGGGAAGCCTTCAGATGCTTGACCTGCACATCCCCTAAAACATTGACAGATTTAAGGCCTTTCAGGTAACCTCAAGCATATTTACTCCTCAACTTGATTGTATTGAGAGTGATACAATAAAATCATAAAAAATGAGTCAACAGCTTGGTAAAGGAGACACAAAAAATACTGAAGAAACTAACACTTAAAAAAAAACAGATTAGGCCAAATAGTAAAATAGATCCAAAAAGCTGATGAAGAGAAAAATTCCTTAAAAAGCAGAATTGCTCAAATGGAAAATGAGGTACAAACATTCATTGGAGAAAATAATTTCTTCAAAATTAGAATGGAGCAAATGGAAGCTAATAACTCTATGAGAAATCAAGAAAAACTAAAACAATGCCAAAACGTTTTTACAAAAATAGAAGATAATATGAAATATTTCACTGGGAAAAAAACACACAAACAACTGATTTGGAAAGTAGATCCAGGAGAGAACATTTAAAAATTATATGATTACCTGAAAACCATAATAAAAAAGAGCCTAGACATAACCTTTCGAGAAATTGCCAGAGAAAACTGATATTCTAGATACAGAATACATAAGTTGAAAGAATCCACTGATCACCTGAAAAAGATTCCAAAATGGAAACTTCAAATTTCAGTGTTCCCAGCTTAAGGAGAAAATATTGCAAGCAATCAGAAAGAAACAAATCAAGCATATGAATCCATAGTCATGATAACACAACGTTTAGCAGCTTCCACATTAAAGTATCAGAAGGCTTCAAATACGATATTCTGAAGGGCAAAGAAGCTAGGGTTACAACCAAAAGTCACCTACCCAGAAAAACTTAAGGGAGAAAAATTGACTTTCAATGAGACAGAGGACTTTCAAACATTGTTGTTGAAAAGACCAGAACTTAATAGAGTATTTGGCTTTCAAATAAAAGACTCAAGAGAATCTTAAAAATGAACAAGAAAGGGAAATCATAAGGGGCTTAACAAAGCTAAAGTGTTTACATTCCCACATGAGAAGATAATATTTGTAACTCATAAGATGTTTCTCACTATTAGGGTAACTTTGAGTATATATATAGAGAGGGCACAGGTGCAAGTTGAATATGAAGGGATGATATGTAAAAAAAAAAACAAAATTAAGGGGTACGAGAGGAATGTACTGGGAGAAAGAGAAAAGGAGAAGTAGAATGGGAAAAATTATCTCATATAAAAGAGGCAAGGTAAAGCTTTTACAGCAGAGGGGAAGAGGGTGGAGGTGAGGAGGAGTGAGTGAATCTTACTCTCATTAGAATTGGCTCAAAGTAGGAATAACATACACACACAATTGGCTATAGAAACCTATCTTACCCTATAGGAAAGTAGGAGGAGAAGAGGATAAGAGAAGGTGGGGAATGGTAATAGAAGGGAGGGCAGATTGTGGCAGGGAGTAATCAGAAGCAAAGCACTTTTGAGGAGGAACAGGGTTAAAGGAGAGAGAGAATAGGATACACAAGGGAGGGATAGGATGGAAAGAAATACAGTTAGCAATAGTAACTGTGAAAAAAAAAAAAGATTTGAAGCAAGTTTCTCTGATAAAGACCCCATTTCTCAAGCATAGAGAAATGAGTCAAATTTATAAAAACATGAGCCATTCCCCAATTGATAAATGTTCAAAAGATATGATCAGTTTGCAGATGAAGTAATCAAAACTATTTATAGCCATATGAAAAAAAATTAGTCTAACTCACTACTGATTGGAAAAGTGCAAATTAAAACAAATTTGAGGTACTAATTCATACCTATTAGATTGACTAATAGGATGCAAAAGGCAAATGACAAATGTTGGAAGGAAAGCAGGAAAAAATGGGGTATTAATGCACTGTTGGTGGAGTTGTGAACTTAACCAAACATTCTATAAAGGAATTGGGAACTGTTCCCAAAGGGATAGAAAACCATACCAAACCTTTGACCTAGCAATACCACTACTAGGCTGGTACCCCAAAAAGACATATAAAACTAAAAAGAAAGGGACATACATGTACAAAATATATATTTATAAGAGCTTTTATCTGGTGGCAAATAATTGTAAATTAAGGAGACACCCATTCACTGAGTAATGGCTGAACAAGTTATGATATGTAATTACAATGAATATTATTTTACTATAAGAAATGAATGAGCAAGATGTTCTCAGAAAAATCTGGAAAGATTTGCATGGGCTGATGCAAAGTGAAAGGTATTGTGTACAAAATAACAGTAATATTGTAAGATGATCAGCTGTGAATGACTAAACTAGTCTTAGCAATATGATTCAATACAACTCTGAAGGACTTATGTTGAAAAATGTTATCCATCCCTAGAGAAAGACTGATGGTGTCTGAATACAGACTAAAATGACTTTTGAAAACTTTATTTTTCTTGGGGTTTTTTTTGTTGTTGTTCATGTTATACAAGTATAACCTATATTGAATTGCTTGCCTTCTCAAATGAAGGTGGGAGGATGGAAGGGAGGGAATTTGGATATCAAAGTTTTAAAAATGAATGTTAAAATTTATTTTTAAATGTAACTGGGGAAAATAGAAAACCAAATAAAAAAGCTAAAAAAGAAATAAAGAACACATTAGCAAAAAAAAAAGGAAAAAGAAAAGGGGGAGATACAAGATATCATAGGGAACGAGACATTAACATTTTGCCTGTTAAAAAAATTGTCAATTTCAAGATTGAACAAATATGTTTTCTCCTACTTCCTTCTGCACTCTGTCTCTCCATCCCTGTCTCTCTCTTCCTCTCTCTGTGTCTCCCTCTCTCTGCATTTTCGTATGTGTGTGTATTAATGCATATATACACTGTATTTTTAAATAGTTATTTTAATAATTGCAATTTAAGGACCTGTGAAAGTCTGGAGTGAACTGTGAGAAGAGAGGGAGTAAAATATTATAAATAATTCTGAAAACCTCTAACTCCAAGCACTATGCTGTTTTTAAAGACAATTGCAGAATGGCAAATAACATTTTTAAGGCTTTGTTCCACAATTGTTCTTTAAAAAAAAGAGTGGTTTTATTACACATGAAAATACAGAGGAAATGGACTGTCAAAGCTTCGGAGAAACAATACCCAATTTTTAAGTATTGCCTCTTTACATGTTCTTATGTTATTAATTTTCCAAAGTACCACTCCACTTTCTTTTTTTTTCTTTTTAACAATCTACCAGATAGTTTAGAAATCTAAATACATTTCCCTTTTAATATTAAAAATAAGATTAGAAAAAAATGACTTAAAAGCCATTTGGTTTATATCTTCTATTATTTTCCCTTTTAAAATATTTTTAACTTTGGGGGTGGGTGGGAGAGGTTCTGCAGTTGTAAATGGGGAATCTTGAGATTAATTACCTTCTATGTTTCTATGGGATACGTGACTGATTTAGAAGCAGGAATAAAAACAGGAGACTAACAAACTAGGGCTATGGGCCTTTAGCCCTGGCCTTGGAGACATTGTTTTTGTACTTTATGCCAGTGAATTCTCATTTGAGGGACAGTTGTTTGGCCAAAAGAGCATGAACTGGTAATGAAGAAAACCTTTGTTCTAGTTTCAACTCTGTAACTATCACAGTGTCCTTGGGCTACTCACTTAACTTTTCTGTGTATAAGTTATCTCATGAGAAAATGAGGGAATGGGATATCGTGATTTCAATACATCTGATGTCTAAAATGCTATTAATAAAACATCTTGGGAGCCAAGATGGCCAAGTGAAAACAGCATCTTACCAGAGCTCTCTCACAGGTTTTGTCAGATTACTATTAAAAAGTCAATCTGAGCAGATTTCAGAGAGTTAGAAACCATAAGCAGTCTGAGTGAGGCAAATTTCCAAGCCAGTAGAGTCCGAAAGGCTGACAGGATGACTCTGTAGGCTCGGCATGCAGAGCTGCTCTAGACAGCACCAGAGTAGAAGCAGCTGTGGAAACCAATGTGTGAGACAGGTTGGGAGAAAGCTGGGCTCCCAAAACCAGCGGAGATCTCCAGGCCCCCCAACACAGGATGGCAGTCTGTGGAAATGAGGAGAGGCAGCAGCACAATGCCACTGGCCAGCCACCTGTGAAATATCAACTCCTGAGGCTTGCAGCCCAAAGCTATGAAAAGCATCATCTTGAACTTCCGGGAGACATAATGGCCAGGTAAATGGCTCCAATCCCTCCCCCCTGACCCCGCAGGAAACTGAAGGCTATAATACACAAAGCCAGTAATGAGACTCACAATCCCCAGAATAAGAAACCTGAGACAGAGGGCCCTGAGCCCCAAAAGCAGAAATTCACTATAAAGCCAGAAAAAAGCTAACCAACATGAAGAAAAACACAAAAAAACCGAGGACCATTGATTCTTTTTATGGAGACAGGTATGACCAAAATACCAATTTGGAACAGGATAGCAATGAACCTATGCCCACATCTGATACCTCAAAAGGGAATGTGAACAGGTTTCAAGTACAAAAAGCATTACTGGAAGAGCTAAATGAGGATTTTAAAAACCAAATTAGGGAGGTAAAAGAAAAAATGGAAAAACAAAACTGATGAAATCAAGTCTTTAAAAAATAAGATTGGCAAAATGGCTATGGAAATTCAGAATGTAAATAGAGAAAATGACACCCTGAGAGGTAAAATTGGTAAAGGAGACTCAAAAGCAAAATGAAGACAGCAGCTCATTTAAAATTAGAATTGATTTAACATAATCAAAATTATCCATTTTGCATTTTGTAATGCTCTCTATCTCTTGTTGGATCATGAATTCTTTTCTTTTCCATAAATCTGATAAGTAAACTATTCCCTGCTCTCCCAAATTACTTATAGCATCAGCCTTTACTCCTAAATCATGAACCCATTTTGAGTTTATTTTGGTATATGGTGTAAGATATTGGTCTATGCCCAGTTTCTGCCCTACCATTTTCCAATTTTCCCAACAGTTTTTGTGAAATAGTGAATTATTAGCCCAGAAGCTGGCCTCTTTGGGTTTATAAAAGAGTAGATTGGTACAGTTGTTGACTTCTCCATCTTGTGTTTCTATCCTATTCCACTGATCCACAACTCTGTTTCTTAGCCAGTACCAGGTAGTTTTGATGACTGCTGCTCTATAACACAGTTAATATCTGGTATGGCTAGGCCACCTACTCTAGCATTTCTTTTCATTAATACCCTAGATATTCTAGACCTCTTCTTCTTCCAGATGAATTTTGTTAATATTTTATCCAGCTCTGTAAAATAATTTTTGCTAGTTCAATTGATATGGCGCTGAATAGATAGATTAATTTAGGTAAAATTGTCAATTTTATTATATTAGCTCAGCCTAACAATGAGCAACTGATATTTTTCCATTTATTTAGATCTGACTTTATTCCTGTGAAAACCATTTCATAATTATGTTCATATAGGCCCTGGGTTTGTCTTGGCAGATAGACTCCCAAATATTTTATAGTGTCTACAGTAACTTTGAATGGAATCTCTCTTTCCATCTCTTGCTGTTGGAGTTTGTTAGTAATGTATAGGAATGCTGAGGATTTATGTGGATTTATTTTATATCCTGCAACTTTGCTAAAGTTGTTTATTATTTCAAGTAGTTTTTTACTTGATTTTCTAGGATTCTCTAAGTAAATCATCATATTATCTGCAAAAAGGAATAATTTAGCTTCTTCTTTGCCTATTCTAATTCCTCCAATTTCTTTTTCTTCTCTTATTGCTTCAGCTACAGTTTCTAGTACCAAATTGAACAGTAGGGGTGATAATGGACATCCTTGTTTCAACCCTGATCTTATTATGTTAAATTGAAATGTTTTTGTAAAAAAAAAGCCAATGCAAAATAAATTAGGAGGGAAGCAGAAAATTGGGAGAAAATCTTTACAGCTAGTGTCTCTGATAAAGGCCTCATTTCTAAAATATACAGGGAACTGAGCCAAATATACAAGAATACAAGTCATTCCCCAATTGAGAAATGGTCAAAGGATATGAACAGGCAGTTTTCAGAGGAAGAAATTAAAGATATCTGTAGGCATATGAAAAATGCTCAAAATCACTACTGATTAGAGAAATGCAAATAAAAACAACTCTTAGATACCACATCCCTCTTGTCAGATTGGCTAAAATAACAAAACAGCAAAATGATAAATGCTGGAGAGGATGTGGGAAAATTGGAACATTGTTACATTGCTGGTGGAGTTATGAAATGAACCAGCCATTTTGGACAGCAAGTTGGAACTATGCCCAAAGGGCTATAAAAATGTTCGTACCCTTTGACCCAGTAATACCACTTTTAGGGTTGTATCCTAAAGAGATCACAGAAGCAGGAAAAGGACCCCTATATACTAATATATTTATAGCGGGTCTTTTTGTGGTAGCTAAGAATTGGAAATCAAAGGGATGCCCATCAATTGGGGAAATGGCTGAACAAGCTGTGGTATATGAAAGTAATGGTATACTATTGTGCTATAAGAAATGGGGATGATACGGACTTCATAACAACCTGGAAAAACCTACATGACATAATGCTGAGTGAGCAGAGCAGAGCCAGGAGAACATTATACAGCTCCACAGATATATGGATTCTGTGAGAACCAACCCTGACAGACTTCACTCTTCTCAGCAACACAAGGTACAAAGACAACTACAAAGGACTCATGATGGAGAATGCTATCTATATCCAGAGAAAGAACTATGAAGTATGAATGCAGATTGAGGCACACTTCATGCTAGCCTTTCCCCCCCCCCCTTTTTTTTTCCTTTTCTCTCTTTTGTTTTTTTGGGTTGGATTTTTTTTTTTTGGTCCTGTTTCTTCTTTCGCATGATTCATTTCATTGGTCACAATTCTTCTCCATAACTTGCCTAGTGTGCAAATTAATTCAATGAGAAGTTATACGTGGAAGTTGTGTGGGATCCCATGCCATCTTGGGGAGCGAGGGGGGGAGGGAGGGAAGAAAATCTGGAACTCAAAATTATGTAGAACTGAGTGTTGTAAATTAAAAATAAAAGAAATAATTAATAAAATAAAATAAAATAAAAAAAATCTAATTGAGCAAGTGGAAGCTAATGACTCTATGAGGCATCAAAAGTAGTCAAACAAAATATAAAGAATGAAAAAAAATAGAAAAAAAAACATGAAATATCTGATTGGAAAAACTATTGGCCTGGAAAATAGATCCAGGAGAGACAATTTAAGAATTATTGATCTACCAGAAATCCACAATGAAAAAAGAGCTTTGACAGCATCTTCGAAGAAATTATCAAAGATAACTGCCCAGAGTTCCTAGGACCAGAGGGTAAAATGGTCACTGAAAGAATCCACCGATCACTCCCTGAAAGAGATCCCAAATTGAAAACACCAAGAAATATTATAGCCAAATTTCAAAATTACAAAGTCAAGGAGAAAATATTATAAGCAGCAAAAAAGAAACAATTCAAATATCATGGAAAAACAGTCAGGATCATGCGGGATCTCTCAGCTTCTACATTAAATGACAGGAGAAATTGGAATATGATATTCCAAAGGGCAAAGGAGCTGGGACTACAACCAAGGATCAACTACCCAGCAAAATTAAGCATAAATTTTCAGTCAAGGAGATGGACATTGAATGAAATAAGGGAATTCCAGACCTTTCTGATGAAAAGGCCAGAACTCAATGGAAAATTTGAATGCTATCTACATCCAGGGAAAGAACTCTGATGTATGAATGCAGATTGAGGCACACTATATGTTCACCTTTTTTCACTTTCTTTTTCTCTCTTTTCTTTTTGTTTTTTGGGATTTTTTTGTTCTGTTTCTTCTTTCTCGTGATTCATTCCATTGGTCATAATTCTTCTTCACAACTTGACTAATGTGTAAATAAGTTCAATGTGAAAAAAAGAAAACTCTTTCTCTGAGGTTATCAATAAATTTTTAGTCACTAGAAAAAAATAAATAAAACATCTTTTTTCTTTGACATGTTTTAGGAATTTATTCCATCAGAATTCCATTTCTTCAGGCTTAAGCTCTCTAAAGAGAAGGCATTCTCATGTGAGGCATTTAAAAATGTATATATTGTATTAAGCTTATTGCATTTATTTTTCTCACATTCACAAATCTCTCCCAGTAATTACTGAGGGAAGTAATTACTTCTCCGAAATCATCGTTTCATATCTATCTGATAAAACTTTTCTTAAGAGGCAACTTAGTTTTGTCCTGTTATTAAAAATAGTCTATATCTAAAAGCCATTCCAGCATGAAGGCTGCTCTGAAAATTGCATATTTTTCTTTAAAATAACATGGACTCTACTTAATAGGGCAATTCAAGGTAAATGTCCTGTACCCAGGTCACATCTCTATTTCCTTTTGTTTTTAGTACACATTTTCCTGGGCATGAATCCGTATTACCCACTTCATACAACAGTGTTAACTTCTTGAATTTAGAGCAACTGAAATAGTCGATGCCATCTGCCAGAGAAGAGGCTATCTTCTTCAAGGTTTCCATTTCTATTCAATATAGATTGGAGCTTCTGCATGCCCCATTCAACAGAACACTGCTACAGAAGAACTGCCCAGAATAGCAACACATGTAGTTTGCACTTTAAAAACTTTGTGGAAAATGGTGGTGTAGAATTGCCACCAATAATTATCTCACATTAAAGCAAACACTCACAAGAAGTGGGCTGTTACATCTTATTACCAACTATAAGTGGAGAGTAAAGTGGCACTTTGCATTTTGCAACATTATAGGATTTTAAGTTATGGAACTTAGCAACGTACAGAAGAGAAAATGGAGATAAAAAAAAAAAAAAACAACTTTCTCTTTCCATTGTCAGTTACTCTTGGCCTTGTTACACAAGTCACTATTTTACCAACATCCTTCTAGGAGACCTATAGAGCACAAACTTTGTTGATTCCTATCAAGTTGGTAGGCAACTTGACTTGGCAATGGACAGCACCTCCATTGTTGAGGACCAGTCTAGCAAAATTCCAAAGGTTTGGCCCTAGCAGATGATCTTTTTTCTAGACATAAAAACTCACAAACACCACATACTAAAATGGGAAGGGGGTGTTATCTCTATTTGTTAAAGAGAACATTCATAAAAGTGAAATAAGAAATTGTTTAAGTATTTCAATAGTCAATTATTATATCTGTATAGATGAAGTAAAAACTCTGCATATAATGAAGGCTTTTACCTTTATTCCTGGCATTATTCTCAGATTCAGAGCTTTTTTTTTTCTTTTTCTTTCTATTTTTTGTGACAGGGGAGATCTGGAGTACCTCCCTTTTTAAGAAATTGTTTTTGATTGCCTCAAAAACATATTTAAGCCCATGCATACTATTCTAAACTCTGGATTATGTTAGTTTTATATATTATATTCATATTATATTTTATAGTAGAAAAATATGTTTTTAAGATCAGAAGTCTCACATTTTTGGGCTCAAAGCTTTTTGTATGTTCAGGTTCTCACTCTTGGTAGATTATCTTTTAAGTACAGAAGGCACCAGTCACCTTTGGTGCTTACTGTCTTCACACTCCTACGTGGTTGGCACATCTTTCCTGCTAAACTTTTTAGAGAACTTCATTTCTTTGGCATGTTTATATATAAGATAATTTTTTTGAAAATTTCAACTCAGATAATCTCTTGCCTTGATTATAAAGTAATAGAATATTAGAGCTGGAAGGAACCTGAGAGAGTAAATAAAACCTTGCTTCATTTAGTGCAGATAAAGAAATGTAGTCCCAGAGAAATGGAATATTTTAACTAAGATAAAACAGGTATTGCACAGGTTAGAGTTTAAACCCAATGACTCTGATTTGCAATTAATTTCTCTTTCTACTGCACCACACTAACCTTCCAGCCACATTTGGACAAATGTATTATCAGAATGTGTAAGTCATACCGCTTGGCATTCTCTCAACAGCACCCTCTTTGAAGATGGAAGGCAAGAATTGAAATGCTGCTACTTAAACTCTTACCATTCAGCAAATATCTATTGCTATTAAAAACCAATAGGTTTTTGCATATTATCTGTAATATTACTGATATTGGATTTCCTATACAAAATCTATAATGTACCTAGAATGATATTTAACAATAGGGATGATTCAGGGAACATCTTAAAGAAAAAAAGATATATCTATCTATCTATCTATACATATATATATATATACACACACACACACATACGTATACATGTGTGTACAGTATATATTTGTATATATTTATATACATAGATATACATGTATATATATGCATAGATATACATATAGTCATACATATTTTATATAGATGGATATAGTTATAGTCCTATTATTAGACAATGTCTTGTGGTTGTATGGTTTATAAAGTTTAAACAAATTAGCTATCAACTCATCTAAGTTGACCAGATATTGCCATTTGTATGGGGTAGTCTAAGTTTTGGAACTTAGAACACAAAGTTACTATAAACTTCAGTAACTCCAAAATCTATAACTTCACTGGCATGATTACATTTACCAAAGTAGATCACATCCCTCTGATAATACAGTAAGTATTTTTTTTTCACTTCCCTATAGCCAAATGATGGATCAGTCTATTACCATTTTTGTCCTGGGCCTTCCTGAACTTAGCAAGGGCATTCCACAGTTGATAAACATACATCTCTCATCCACTGGGTCTCAACCTTAAGATTTTTCTGGCTGTGTAAGGCCTTCTAGTGTTTTTCTGTCACATAGGCATACCTTTTGAGAACCCAATGTCACTTCCAAGCTATGATAAGAAATCAGAATATTACCTTAGAGGAGATATTGAAGGGAAAGTCAATTTCATGTCTTCTGACACTCATATCTAATCCAGTGCTCATTCTAATATACTACTTTCCCTTTCTAGTACTATTTTGAATATCAGAGAAAGTAAACTTAAACTTTCTTTAAAACTGACTTTCTATTGAGACAAAACTTGCTTAAGAAAGCAAAGCTTTATATGTGGAAAATAAAAACAAAAGAAAAATTCTGCTTGCCTGTCAAATTGCATCATGGGACCACTAGAAACAAGAAGTACAACCTACAGTAATGGCATAGCCTGCACTTTAAATTATTGAGCTCTTTCATTTTAATGGTACTACTTGTCGTTAAAAGGTCATCTGTATGTGAAAGGAAAGCTATACTGAATGAAGCTAAAAGTATGAAAGCAAATCCTCTTTCCCCACCCAGACATAAATATACTTGATATGGTCTCACCCTTCCCATCATTTCTCTTCTATTCCCAAATAGTGAAGCATTCAGAGTGTTTTTCATTGCAATGTCATCTTTGGGTAAACTGGCTTTGAGTGAAGCCTGACTCTTCTTGGATTTGCATCAATGCTGTCTTATCCGTTCTGCTCTAGAAATCTGAATTTGTTATTACATAACTGTGAACCACTATTTAAACATATTTGGAGACAGTGCCAGAAACAGATAGCCTTGAGCCTTATAAAGTCCAGCATTTCCTTAAAGGTCTGCACTTATAAGAATCCAACCAGGCAACCACGATGATGTCAGTGCTTCAGGACAGGGACACAACTGGTGAACAGAACTTTTTGTCATGACCTCTAAAACTTAGGAGGGGAAAAAACAAATAAGCATACTGCAATCTTGTTTTGTTCCTTCAGACAGAAGGATTCTGAACAATTTAGAAGCTCTAAGATTACTTCATAGTTAATTTAACACCTTGATACTTTAATACTTCCTCTTTCAAATCACACTTTGTCACTTATGTACAACGTGCTTCCCTAAGATATTTGATTCCATAGACAATGGCAACAGATGTTAAGCTATGTGTTTATATCATTGTTTTTTTCCAAAATATCCCACATCCTAAATATTTTGGCTTCCACTTGAACTTTAATAATCCTTCAGAGCCAGATGTGGTTTTATGCACAGTATGATCCATCAAAAGTGTCGAGGTGTTGTACAAAGCATTTCCCTCTCCAATCCTAGTGGAATAGCCCTACTCAATGAGGCACATGTGCTAAAGATGGCTAGACCAAATTTAATAAGGTCATCATTTGTATTGCACTGAGAAACCTCTTCTGTCCCCCCAAATATCATTTCCCCATACTCATCTTGAGTCTAGCTACCCTAATGCCTCAACTATAAACAATATCTGAGTAGTCACTACAAACAACGATTAGGACAAGAAACATGCAAGTTTCTTTCAGCGTCTGGTAGACAACAATATGTGCAGAAAGGCAAAGAACAAGTACACTGTGAGGGCACTATTGGGGTAGCCAGGCTGCCCCTAGGGGAAGAACAATTACATTGACTGGCAGCTTCTGATTTTGATCATTATTCTTGTTAGGGAAAAAATGGTTCTGAGGTCATTTTTTCTTCACACTTTCCATCTAAGAAAGATACAAGTAACCTCCACTGTAAAGAGACAGATGTTTTGGGATACGGAGTTGAAAGACATCTTGAATTCTTTCTCCCACTTCACATTTTTTCAAACCACCAAAATTCATGTACATAAAAAAAGCTGGAGATGAAAAGGAGTTCAGAAATCTATTTCTACTACGTAATAAATGTGTGATCTTAAGCAAGTCATGTCATTTATCTGAGACTCAATATCTTTCTCTGCAAAAAGAAGGAACTGAACTAAATGACCTCTGTGGTAACTTGCAGATTGATGGGGTGCTACCAAGATAGAGCTTTAAAACTAAAAGGGAACTTCGTGGTCATTAGAGTCAAACCCACATTTTTTTTTACAGGACAGGAAAACTAGTCCAGGGACAGCTGTATTATTGACAACACTTTCTGAATCCTTCCCTAATATCTGAGGCACAACTTTGTCAGAAGTCATTGCAACTTCGGCAGTCAACGGCCATGGATCCCTGACAAATAAGAACAGTATATCATGAAATATACTCTTCTGCAAACTGGATTCCAAGGAGGAAATGCTGTAACCAGAATGGCCTTTGTTTTCCTGGAGTGACTCAATTTATCTCAGTGACCTGTACTAGGTGCTAAGCCCCAGGCCCAAACCACATTAGGTGTTTATGTAATCCATGTGGATGTGAACCTCCCAGGGTTCTAGGGGAGGGGCCAACTCAAGAACCAATCACCACAGCTTGAGCTCTGGTGATTCAGATGAAGTTTGATGATGTTTGAAGCCCTATAAGAAGGAAGGACAGAGCCATTTGTGCAGGCTCTGGAGATGGTGTTGATGAGCAGACTTCGGGCAGCTGTAGCTAAGGAGCCCTCCAGCTTGTAAACCTGAATGTTGAAACTTTGTTGAACTCTGGTAACTATGTGTTGGGATTGAATCAGACAAAGTCTGTTGATGTTTGAAATTTGTTTGCATTTAGTTTTGAAGTTCAGGGTGCTGGTTTTTTCCCCTGAACTAACTGAATAATATTTGAATGCTGAATTATAAGTAAGCTTGTCAACCCCTTCACCTTGCTTCCCTTGCTTAAGCAGATCAGAAGAACCTGTGCTGTTGGCAGCTTTCTGGGTGCTGGCTGCGGGTGAATCTTATACCCCCACAGAAGCTGCCAGCCAGATTTTTGAAACAAATGCTCAGTATGGTTGATAAGACACTAACTCTACAGATGATGGCATGTGCTGTGGGAATAATTTGGCAATACCACCAATGATCTCTGTTGTTGACATTACTTTTGCCTAAATCTGCCATTGCTACATCCTGTCTCCCACTCACCCACCAGTATCTGGGCCATATGTTTCAGATGCATCTTTTTAAGGAGTTTTGATAGAAATAGTCTAGCAACAAGTTACTATCCAGCTAATTTTCTCTTATATTTAAGATGTTAAGGACTATTGAATAAGAGGGCAAAATCAACTTCTTTTAAAATCATCGGGAATAAGCTCATCTCCTGTAATTTTACTGAATACATCATTAAGAGTTCTCCATGGGTAAAGAGGATGCTAGCAATAAGATGTACGCCATCTTATCCCCAAATGATTTTCATTGTTTTTGCTAGGTCAATATTTCAAATGTTTTTGCTTCCATTCTAGATAGCTTAGAGATTACATTTATTTGGAATGAGGACATCTATAAAAATGTTGTTGCTCAATTTTTAAAAATCAATGTTATCTCTGGGTGATTGTGGGCAACAGTTAAATCCAGCACTAGTTAATCGACTGAATGAATGCAAAAATGTTGAGGTCTATATTTATACTATGGGGATCCATTCACATATGAAGGAGAGCTAGCTACTAATTTATAATTAAAGTCACAAGATCACAACCTGCTAAGCATTTGGTAGGTACTACATTTTTATTGATAATGATTTTGTGTAGTTTCTACCATTGCTCCACACGTTCTGAAATGATCAATAAATCTGAACTTCTTAAGGATAATCTTGTCGCTATTTATAGTGCAATGACCTGGTTCTAAATACCCATTACTTTTGGTAAATTTCCAATCCATTTATCATGTGCTACAAAATTATCTATCAATATTTTTTTCTCTTTCACAAATAATATTTACAAAATAGGCTGCAGTTCAGTAATACTATACAGGTATGTGTTAGAATGCATTCCAATTTTACAGCTTTGAAAGTTTATATTAAGACTGGCTTCATATGGGTGTTAATTGCTTTAAACATGTTTTGCCAATTGAGTTCTGATTTCAAGATGACAGTAAGGTTCTTGACATACTCAATCACAGCTTTCCGTTTTATGACTTTTTGCTCAGTGCATCCTGTCCTGAGGAGGAAAAACATACTTTTAGAGGTATTACACCCAATTTTTCCATTTAATTTCTGTATACAAGTTCAAAGATTTCAGTTTCTATTTTCCTTGATATATATTAAGAATATGTGAAATGAAATGTTGATTTCATTGAATAAAATATTTCATTTGGTGGTCCAGTGAAACCATATAGTTTAATGCCATCCCTGTATATCACATGATTAGCATGACACTTTCATGTGAATCGTTCTTGGTCTTGGAAGGCATAATGGGTTGAATATAAGGGAAGTGATGATAATAGTTTTAAGACTTGATAGAGCCAGAGTTTTAAACTTTCTCTTGAAAGTTTCCTTTCAAAGTAATTCATCTTGACATTACTGTCTTGGTGGCATATGCACATTTTTTTTTCAATGATGACATCAAATATTCTAATATTCTCACTATATAATTCAGGCTACTATAAATGGTTCCAATGAATGAATAAGTCATCTGTATCAAGCTGTGTCACAGGCATTGTGATATTCAATTAGCAGTATAAATGCTATGGGGTCTTTGAGTGATTATTTTGCTTTTTGAAAATCACGAAGTAGATAAATTCCTCTTTGAAAGTTCCAAAAAGTTTTTGGCAATCTCTTTTTGACCCTCAGAAATATATTGTTTTCTTTAAAAGGTTTATGTATGTGCGTGTGTACATACATATGTATATGTATGCATATATATACATATATATGTATATATACATATACATACATATATCCATCCATACACATATACATATGAATAAGTGATGAACATGGAAATTGTGAATGTATTATAATAGCTACAAAAAAATGGCCCTCAGTTAGTAGAGGTATTAGTGTCATCATATTTTGTTAGCAGATATAGAAGAAATTCTGTTAATAGTGGGATCAGGTTTTTGTCCTCAAAGGAGTTAGTAAAGTGCTTTGCTAGTAATTTATATGTACCTGTGCAGTATTTGAGGCAGCCATGTGGCCTCACTGCTGACTCAGTAGAGTCAGGAAGACTTCAATTTGAATCCTCCTTCAGACACTAACTAGCTATATGACCCTGGAAATGTCCCTTAATCTCTGTTATCAAATTTTCTCACCTCTAAGATGGGAATAATAATAACAGCAACACCACAGGGTTGATGTGAGAATTAAGTGAGATAATAAGTAAAAGATTTCACAAACTATAAAACACTATATAAATGAGATGATGATGATGATTATAGACCTTAGTAAATCCCACTGCTTTCTAGTTTTTCAGAGAAACAAACATTTCAGTCACCTCCCTTGATATAACTGTTTCATCATTCATTATATTAATAGTGCTCAAACTGTCTTTTTCCCATTTGATAAAATTTATCATGTATCTCATGTTGGACTTCTTGTTATCACGATCAGGAATTGACTGCATTTTTCTTCTTGGTTATTGTCCCTCCTTTATATCCTTTTTCTTGATAGTTAAGTTTTTGATGGATATTGACTTGTTTTTGTGGTTCTTTGTTCTCCTATGGCTCCATGTATATCCTTAAACTTTTATTTTTAGTTTCAATTAATGATTAAGAATCTAGAATTTATTATATACTTTTTTGTTTGTTATTTTGGAGGGGGGAAGGTAGGGCAATTGGGGTATAGTGACTTGCCCCAGGTCACACAGCTAGTACCTGGCAAGTGTATGAGGTCACATTTGAACTCAGATCCTCCTTACTCCAAGGCCAGTGCTCTACTCACTGTGTCACCTATCTGGCACTAGAATTTCTTATGTACTTTTAAAAATTTCATTCCAAATATTTATTATTTTGTTGCCATTTATTGAGTGACATAGTATTTGGATATTGCCATAAACTTCCAGTGCCTCTTAGCAGGTCTTCAATTGCTCCCTCAAATTATTTATTTCATATTGTATTTTTGGCTTGTCCTTAAGATTGTTCCTTGATACCTCCACCTTTCTTCTCACTGTGGCAATAACTGCCAGTCTAATATTCTGAGAGAATAGGCTTGTTCATGATATAACCATACCAGATTCTCTACGTAGGTTGCATTTGCATTTTTCCTTTCAAATTAACGAAAATTTTTCAAAAGTCTAGTCAAAGTATTCATGTTGTTGATGTTTAATGACTATTAAAGCCTGTCCAACTCTTCATGACCTAGGTTGGGGTCATGTCTTCATGTCTTCCCTTTAAAATCATTAAATATATTAGTATAGTTTTTTTTTTCCGATCCATTTCATTGTTAGATTTCATGAAGTTTCTCTTAAGTGAAACTTTTTAATGACCTAAATTTATTCATCTTTTCTTTCTTCAAATTTTATTAGTTCTAAGATTTCTGCTATTTCATCTAATCTGTTCTTGGGGATGAAGTTATTTCTTGTGATTCTCCTATATTGGTCTTTAATATGCTGTTAAGTAAATTGTAGCTGAGGATACCATTAACAAAGATCCCTTCCCTCAAAGTGGTAATATCCATCTTCAATTTGTCATGATTTAATACAAATCATGAAGGAATTCTTATCTTCATTCCATTTCAGAGCAATCTTGGTTCTTACTTCATTGTCCAGTGGCATTTTCTAAAAGCTTTTACAGCATGGAAGGTATTAGTAATTATGATTTCTTCCATTATACATTGACTTCTTATGGAACTAAAATTCAAGAAGGTGTTTCACTTGCTGTAAGGTCCTCTGTATCAAAGTGATCATCATGGCAGCTTAAAGGGACATTAGCATATAGTTCTGCTTCATCTATTTTTTTTATTTATTATTGAAGTATTTGTGTCATAGTGACTGTAGTTGTAATCTTATCAGTGGCCCTGCCAGAGTCCAATTTTCAATGTTGGAAGATCCCTATCGGGTCTTACAATCTACAGTAGTGATCTCAGGGCACACAAAATCCATTCCAAATATCATTCTGGTTTACAATTATATTTGTGGCTAATGTCAAACCATACCTATCTTTCAACCTAGTCAATGGGTTAGACTTCAAGGGCATTACTATTTTAGATGTTACTCCTATTATTTTTGTCATTGGGTATGAAGGTTAATGTTATTTTTCATGAGAAATCTTTTTTTTTTAAATTTTATTAACTTGTGTGCTATAATTGATTTTTAAAAGAACTGGAGGTTGAAGAAGGGTCAAATGATATAAGAAAGAAGTAGGTGTCTACAGAGAGTACTGAAAATCCTACTGGGAGAGGTTATAGGTATTCTTAATTAGATAAAAGCACCATCCTCAAATCTCTCAAGTAACCTGGAAAGTCAAGAGCTCATGGTCTGAAGTTCAAGGACAAATAGAAATGCATTACGAAACACCAGGCTTCCCGTAATCTGGGCAGTGATCTCCCCCAGCCCTTCTGCATCTTCTCATTTAGTTTGGTTTCTAAATGAGGACACAAACACCTGTTCCAGCAGCAGGTGGTATTTGTTTGTTATAGCTTTTCCCGCTGAGTTTTAATCAGTCTGCAGCTGTAGGAACCCGCATAAGTAACAGTTTATAGGACCAGATTTTCACAAAGTGGTATTAGCCACAGTACCAAAGTTCCGTGCATCACTTTTATCATATATGAGCGATCATGTAATCCTGTTTACTTTTTTCTCTTTTCTTCTAACATTTAGGGCTACTAATTAGTGATTCAATTCCCATGCAGAGCTGGAAAGCAAAAGTCCTTTTCTTCTGCCTTAAGGGTGACTCTCTGTGATGTGTTCTCATTACCAAATCCTTGCTTCTTAGAGAAAAGAACAGTCAAACTTCTCTCTAATTTACACTCTTTCTATTCCTTACATCTCAGAAGGATCATTATGGATGCTTCCAACCTTCCAAAATAAGAAATGGGAAAACACACACACACACACCACTACCATGTCAAGATGAGAATGAATCCCTCAATTCAAACAACATAACAATTCCCTAAGAAACAGAAGAAAGAAGTGGGGCGGGGGGGGGGGAAACTCAGAAGTACTAACAGCAAGTGGTTAATAAATAAGTAAAAAAAAGGAACTAGCTTTCTCCTGTTATAAAATATCTGTCATTTCAATAATTATCTTTATACCTCTGAATCACATTAGGCCTGTGGTACTGAGAAATTTCTCCTACCTTTGGAAAATGTCCATTTCTATACCAATACCTTTTGTGATTTCTTATAGGATTGCACATTCTCACAGAGAAAATAAACTTCTCATTGTTTTATAGCTGGCATTACAGCCCTGGTATAGCTAGCCAAAGAGCCACATGCAAAGGGGCCAAAAGAAAGTGGGCTCTCTAAGAAGGAATGTTTCTAAAGCCATGCTAGTAAAAAGAACACTAAATTGAGAGCCTAGGGACCTGGATTCCAATAGCAGAACTCCCACTAATTAGCTACACAACTTCATTGGAACATAGATATTAAGCTGGGAAGGATCTTAGAGATTTTTTTGTTCTAACTCATATTTTACAGATGAGGAAACTGAGAACTGGAAAGATTAAGGGACTTTCTCAAGCTGGTGCCTACATAGTAGGTATGAGAAGTGGGATTTAAGCCCTAATCCTTTGATTCTACAATCATCACTCTTTTCAGTGAACTGTGTATGCCGCTGGCAACCTCTGACTTCAGGAGACCCACAATGTCTGAAAAAGACACCAGGGAAAAATAAAATCTCAAAAGGTGTTGTTGAGGACAAAGCTTTTGCTAACCTCATAACTTTGGTGTATTTTCTCCCTAAGACTTCAAGTAGCTTACAGCACAACCCATTGTGTCCTTCTTTTCCCCCAGATTTGTACTTAAACATAGGAACACAAATACACAGACATAGATTAAGTGACCAGAGTAGACCCCCAGTTAATTGTAATGTTCTTCCACAAAGAGTTCTGATCTGGCTTTCCTGAAGGTAGGTGGCTCAATCGATAGAACTCTGGAGCTGGAGTAAGGAAGACTCAGTTTCAATGACAAAGAGAATTACTTTATAACTCTGGCCAGTCAATTAACCTCTCTTTGCCTCCATTCCTCTTCTATAAAATGGGAATAATAATACAACCTAACTCCTAGGATTGTGAGGATCAAAAGAGAAAATATTTTTTTTCTTATCTTAGCACAGTGCCTGGCACAAAGCAGGCATAATAAAAATCTTAGCTATTATTACTTTATCTATCATTAATGCTGTAGTTCAGGAAAAAGTAGGGACATAATGATCAAGAAAATGAACTTAATAGATACAACACAATAAATTCAATCACTGGAATAAAAAAAAAATTCTAAACTTACCATTTTCAATTTCTATGGAGCTTTTATAACACGCTAAGTGAAATACGGAAACAGATTTAAAAAAAAAAAACTGATTATTATCCACACATGTGAGGCAGTGTGGCAGAATAGATCAATAGAGTTGGCCTTGGAGTCAGGGGGACATGGGGGCAAGTCTTGTTTCTGACATATAATTGTACTATGACTGGGCAAATCACTTAGAGTCTCCAAACTCTATACAACATTCTACTCTGCAGAGTAGATGCTGCCCAACAGTTAGGAAGATTCTTTATCCAGGAGTTGCCTGTACTAATAAAATCATAGGCCCAGTCTGTATCTGTATTAATGCAAGTGTTATAGTATCAAAAAATTCCTTTTCACAGCATTTAAGTATTATTTTGTGATTAAAAAGTTGCACATATCCAAATAAAGGCCCAGTATTTCAAACTAGCATTAACATACAGAGGACAAAATTTTCTATCTTTGCCTACAACATACAAATGCCTTGTCCCAGCTCTGAGCATAAGTGGGTCTCGTTGTTTGGAACAGATGAGTTCTTGAAAATGTGACATATTCCAAAACAACTGTATCCCCATCTTCCAGGCTGAGGGGAAACTTAGGGAAAAAAGGATTAAGAAGGTAGTAAATCTCAAGTCCATCATGGTGGTATAATACTAATGTTATAGGATCATAGATCTTTCTGAATTTTATTTAATTTCACTACTTTGAGGTCTCCTTTCTTTCTTCATTGACCATCTCCTACCCCTTCCTTATCCAAAACATCAGAACTCCTCTTATGCATGTCTGATTAGAAACAGGCCCACACCCTTTCACTAATTAAATGTGAGGCCCCAGGCTAGTTAGCAAACTAGTTTGCTAGTTTGGGAGAGGGGTGAAGCCCTCATGGCCCTAAGGGGAGTTGCTAAGAACAGAGCCAATGGTATGTGCCTGAGTTCTAGTCAATCAGATGGCATCTAGGACTGTATAAAAAAGAGAGAACAGAACTTGGAGGGGAGTAGGAACTGAGGAGTTAGGACTGAGAGTGGAACTGGAAGAATGGAGGTGGAAGCAGGGAGCAGAGATCAAGGAACTTGGACTCAGCGTAGCTGCAGGAGAGAGAGTTAGAATTCATGAGTGATCTTCTTATAGGAAGGCCCTAGCATCAAGGGGAAGCAAAAGTATGGCTTGGTTCCTTGCTATAATATTTTGTTATAATTTCTTTTCTACTATAGTGAGGCAGGCTTATCAGTTTTGTTATACTATTGCCACAATATCGAATTGGCAGAATGGGTCCTTGAACCTGATCCATTGGAATCTAAATAAATATTATACTTCCTCTGCCTTCTACCTAGAGAATTCTTTATACTTTGTGATTGCAAACCATTCAGGCATGCCCATGGTCCTCTCAGAGGTCATGAATTTTGCCGTATGGATATATATGGATCTAGAGCTCAAAGGATTAAAGCATCCATCTTATCCAGCCCCCTCATTTTATACAAAGCTGAAGCCAAGGGAGATGTTGACTTACATTTTTTAGATGGAATTTTCTTACATGGGAGTTTCACCTGCCAACGAAATCATAAAAGTAATCCTGTCCCTTATTTCTTCTATAATGCATCACAACTTATATCTGAAAGTCACATGAAATATTTAGCATTTTACAAGATTTTACTACTTGAAAAAAAAGGAAAAATAGATTCACACAGTCAATATCTGGAATATAGTCATATAGACTACTTAAAGTATCATACTATATCCAGTGTTATCAATCCTGAGTCTCATTTAGACACAAGACTTGAAATCAGCACCCTGTTGGATTGGGGCCTCTCTCTCTTCCCTCCTCTCCCCTTTTTTCCCTAGTATCATTCATTTCTCAGACATTGAACAAAACAAGGGGTTTTTTTTGCTTGCATTGTCATACAGAAATAATTCTAAAATGTACCATTTTGGAATTTAAAAGTAAAGATTAAAATAAAGAAAGCCGAGAAGGACAGTAATTGGAAAAGGAAAGAAATCTAACAAAATACTGCATTGGTTATCAGGGATTTAGTGATTGAGGGTATCTCTTTTCTTCCTGTTATGGTTTCTCTTGGGAGATCAAAGTCTTGGGCAGTTCAAGATACAGTTCGAACTTTGTCAAAGCAAACGGAGATTATTAAGGACTTCACCTATCAGTGAATCTGTCATGTGGTACAACTGTCTCTTTGTACCTCCTTGAGAGAATATAGAAAAAACACACTCTGATTCTGCACCCTTCCCCATTTTGTGACTTGATGAGATTATGTTAAGCTATATGTTGAAAATTCCAAAAGAGCAAAAACTCTGTCACATTAAACTTATTTTCTTCTGTGTTTTCTCCTTTAATTTGGGAAAGAACAAGTGCTTAGCATTCTAATAATGATGAAGAAAGGGATAAATTCAGTTTTGTACTCTTAAGGGCCATTATTCTCCTCCCTACCCCAGGGATGTGACTTAAGGATTAATGCATATAGAATCACAAACTGCCAACATTATAATAGTGTAAAGGTAAGTGACACAAATCAGTGATCTAACAATCACAATTCCTATACTCCTCACTATGGAGAAGCAAAATATTCTACTACCCTAGTGCCAGGGAAAAGGGAAGAGGCTATTTGAATGAAGATGAAAATTTTCTTAATTCATTTCAATAAACATTTATTAAACAGCTATGTGCTAGACATTGCACTAAGTGCTAAGGTACAGTGCTAAGCTGTTTAAACTTCCTGTGCTGAAGCAAAGGAAAAGGTGACCAGATAATCATTAAGATGTGGAGGGGGAAGCACAACACTCAGAGGAAACTAAAAGCCCCCATCCTCCTTCTTTTAAAGAAATAGAAAAGTTTCCCTGTGAAAAAATATAAATGAAATTGGTCATAACATTCAAATTCCATTGTTAATAATGACACAGATGTAAGTTAGAAATTATCTTCCCCATGTGGCATGGAGGAGGGAGTGAATTGGATCTGATAGAGGCCAGGACTCAAAGCTAGGATGATCTGTTGTCAAGTCCTATTTCTAACAAGTACTAGCTGTGGGTCCTTGGACAAGTCAGTTAAACTTTTAAACTAAAGATAGTAGCTAACATTTCATAAAGCTTTATGATTAGCAAACAATAGTGCAGATTTTCTTTTCAACCTCTAATGATTGTTGTCCTTCATTTTCTAAGAGGACCAAAATTACATCACTATGTCAGGTCAAGTTACAAGACTGTTGCTGAACTGAGCAATATAAGCTCAGAAGGCTTTACCACAGGTTGGGCACAAATAGTCCATATGGATATTTGAAGTGGAGATATCTCTAAGTCAACTTCTAGTAGACACACTCAGATACCCCATCTTGATGTTGGATTAACTCCATGTTCTTATGGCAACAAAGCACAAGTTCTGGCAGGCCCTGCCTATTTGGAAAGCCTTCTTTACAGTCCTGATGGTGGACTATATATTGGCCTTGGATAAGCAAGCCTCATTAAGCTCAGAGTCTCCTCACAGTGGTGGCGTCTGTATGATGATTCCACATCAATTTTTGGAATCTATCTATTATGGTAAAAAGTTTCAAGGAAAGCATTTTGGATAGAGAACCAGAGAATCTTTATTCAAATTTTGGCACTTAAGCTTGTTGTTCAGTTGTTCAGTCATATGCTACTCTTCATGATTCCACAGACCATAGCATGCCAGGACTTTCTGTCCTCCACTATTTCCCAAAGTCTGTCCAAGGTCATGTTTGTTAATTCTATGATACTATCTCTATGCATTTTATCATCTGCCACTCAATTCTCCTTTTGCCTTCAATCTTTCTTAGCATAAGTCTTTTCCAATAAGCCCTTTCTTCTCATTTTTCGGTCAAAGTACTTCAGCTTCAGTATTTATCCTTCTATTGAATAGCCAGAGCTAAATCCTCTAAGTATTCTGTAAGTATTGACTGATTTGTTCAAGGAACTTTCAAAATTCTTATCCAGCACCACAATTCAAGAGCATCAATTCTATGGTACTCACCTTTCCTTATAGTCCAACCCTCCCAACCATAAATCACCACTGGGAAAATCAGTGCTTTGATCATATAGAACTTTGTCAGCATGGCGATATCTGCTGTTTAGTATGTTCTCAAGATTCGCTATAGTTTTCCTTTGAAGGAGCAAGGACCTTGTAAGTTTACTATTAATGTGCAGCCTCTGGGTCTCAGATCCCTTACTGAAAAATTAAGACATTCAGGTTAGAGAGTTTGATTTCCCTTTTACCTCTACTCATGGTACACAAATCAACCAGGACAAAGAGAAAAATAAATTTGTTAACTTTTATATATTCATAATCATAATTTTTCATCTTTAAATAACTGTGATATTTCTGCAGTAATCACTTGTTTTATATGAATTGTCACTGAGTTAATGCTTTTGATATCATTGCTTCTTCCTCTTGAAATCATGCTTCTATGAAATAGGAATTAAGTAACTTGGGGGAGAGGATTCTGGGAAGATGTTTGAGCAGGTCAGAAAATTCCAAGATTTCAAGATTTTCCTTCACAAAAAAGACATAATAGCACCTCTGGGCAAATATGGAGTAGTAAAAATAAGTAAGAAAAGGGGCAGAATGGGGTCCTATGATCAAAAAAAAAAGAATCTTGATACAGTAATGCAAGAAATAATTAAAGAAATTTGTCTTGAAGCATTAGATCAAGAGGGGAAAGTAGAAATAGAAAAAAATCCACCAAGGAGGGCTGGTAGTTCTGGAAACCTACTTTTATCAGGGATGGGTTCAAGAGGGAATAATAAATATACATATAGAATGGTATAAATGACTTCTAAATTTAGAAATAAATAAAATGCCAAGGGTATATGGGGAAGGGAGAGAATAAGGGAGGGTTCTTCAGAGGGAAGGTGAGGGAATAGAGTAAAGGAGATCCAGAAGGGTGTTTAGATTAATGAGAATGGGAGTTTAAGGGAGAGATCCTTGGGAGGATAAAGGGAGAGATATTTAGAGGGAAGGGGGAGAGAATAGGTCAAAGTGGGACATTGAAGGGTGTTTAAATTTATGGGAATGGAAAGATAAGGGACAGAGTGTTGGAATGGGGCTATATTAAGTAATAGGAGGGCAAGTTTGCAGGTAGAAGTAAAGTGGAAGAATCAGGAGGGTAGGAAATAAGAGATACACACAAACAAAAAAACACAAAGATTAGGAGTAGGATCTCTTAGGGAAAGTATATGTTTATATATATATATGTGTATGTGTGTATGTATGTGTATATATGTATGCATGTGTATATATGTATAGGTGTATGTGTATATTAATATTTATATATAAATATGTCCACACTTTACCTTTACTGTAGCGTCCAAGGAGAAAGGGAAGAGGAAGGGAGAAAGAAAGAACAAAGTAAAAAGTGTACAGCAGAGAACAACAACAACAAAAGAAAACCTAGAGGGAAGCAAAGAAAATATTGACAGCTTTCAACAAAATGTATAGTATTTAATATATAGGCATTTTTGAAATGGAAATTTATTGCTATATATTTTCAATCCTCTCTTACATCCTGCTGTTCACCTGACATTTTTTCTTTTCTTATTTTATATTAAAGTTTTAATATTTAATATTTAAATTTATGTTTCTTTTTCTTTTCTTATATACTTAAGCTTTAGTATTCAAGCCTAAAATTAAAAAAAAGATTAAAAAAATAAATTAAGTAACTTTAACAATTTCCCTAAAACTGGCCTTCACTGTAATTCATTGATTTTCAGTGAGGTGAGGTCTCAGATGCCTGAAACATGTACAGTTCGATCTTATGGATGAATTCCTTAACCTCTTGTGATATGGGCCATAGAAGTAGGTTGTGCTGCAGTATTCTACTGCAGATTGTACGGGCAGACTCTAGCTCTGAGAACTACCACGTACTACAGTGTAGCCCCTGGCAAACAGGAATCCCCTAGTGGCCAGGCCTCCATGTACTTTAGCACAGCCCTGGGTAAAAAGGTAGACACCTACCTAGGGGTGCCACAGCAAACAGGCAATGGCCAGCTAGCACTGTTCCTCCAGGCTTCAGCATAGCCTTTGGGAAAAAGATAGCCTGAAGAGGACTGTCTGCACATGCTTCACTGTAGCCACTAGGAAACACATATACATTCCACCTGGTATCAGTACCTGCCAGATGCTACCACTAGGACCCCAGGACAGTGCCAGGTAATATGCCAGACCACTATGGCCTCCAGCAGTACCAGCTGCTATATTAAACATAATATAAGGGGGAAAATGGTTATTCAATGAAATAAAAGGATTTCAACACTTCATAAAGAGAAGACCAGAATTAAACCAAAACTTTGACATCTAACATCAAAACCCAAGAAAAGCATAAACAGGTAAAAGGGGGATAGAAAACATAAGGAATTCAATAGAGCTAAACTGTTTACTTCCCTACACAGGAAGATGATACCTGTAACTCTTAAAATTGTATCACTAACAGTATAGATAGAAGGAGGTGGAATTGTGAGCTGATCCAGCCATTTTGGAGGGCGGTGTGGAACTATGCCCAAAGGGCTATAGAAATGTTCATACCCTTTGACCCAGTAATACCACTTCTAGGGTTGTATCCCAAAGAAATCATGCAAGCGGGAAAAGGACCCATATGTACAAGAATATTTATAGCAGCTCTCTTTGTGGTAGCCAAGAATTGGAAAGCAAAGGGATGCCCATCAATTGGGGAATGGCTGAACAAGCTGTGGTATATGAAGGTGATGGAATACTATTGTGCCATAAGAAATGGGGATGATGCAGACTTCATAACAACCTGGAAAAACCTACAGGACATAATGCTGAGTGAGCGGAGCAGAGCCAGGAGAACGTTGTGCACAGCCACAGATATGTGGATTCCGTGAGGACCAACCCTGACATACTGCGCTTCTTTCAGCAACCTAAAGGGGCAAGGACAATTCCAGGGGACTCACGATGGAGAATGCTATCTTCATTCAGAGAAAGAACTGCGAAGTTTGAATACAAACTGAGGCACACTACATGCTCGCCTTTTCTGCTTCTCTTTTGTTTTTGTTTTTGGGTTTTTTTTTTGTTTGTTTTGTTTTTTTTTTTTTTTGGTTCTGTTTCTTCTTTCTCATGATTCATTCCATTGGTCAAAATTCTTCTCCACGACTTGACTAGAGCATAAATTAATTCAATGCGAAGTTATACATGACAGTTATATGAGACTTCATGCCATCTTGGGGAGGGAGGGGGGAGGTAGGGGAGAAAAACTGGAACTCAAAACTATGTAGAACCGTGTGTGGTAAACTAAAAATAAATAAAACACCTTTAAAAAAAAAAACAGAGGTAGCAATCATGATCTTAGAAAAAGTAAAAGCAAAAATATACCTAATTGAAAGAGAGAAGGAAGAAAACTACATCTTGCTAAAAGGTACCATGGACAATGAAGCAATCAGATTAGAAGAGCAAGGAAAAGTCTACCTGGCAGATCTATTGGAAGGGGAAGAATTCATGACCAAAAAAGAAATAGAAAGCATCAAGAAACATAGAATACATAATTATGATCATATTAAACTGAAAAGCTTTTGTGCAAACAAAACCAGTGCAATCAAGATTAGAAGGAAAGCAGGAAGCTGGGAAACATTTTTTACAGCCAATGTCTACTAAAAGCATCCTTTCTCAAGAACTGAGTCAAATTTATGAGAATGCAAGCCATTCCCTAATTGATAAATGGTCACAGGAAATGAACAGGCAGTTTTTAGATGAAGAATTCAAAGAATAGGCATATAAAGAAGTGCTCAAAATCACTTTTGATGAGAAAATTGCAAATTGAAACAATTCTGAAATATCACCTCACACCAATCAGATTGGCTAATGTGACAAAAAGGGAAAATGATAAATGTTGGAGAGGATGCAGGAAAATTGGGACACTAATGCACTGTTGGTGGAGTTATGAATTGATCCAACCATTCTGAAGAGCAATGTGGAACTATACCCAAACTTAACATACCCTTTGACCCAGCAATACTACTAGGTCTTTATACCCAAGAGATCATAAAAAAGGGGAAAAGAGCTCACATGTGCAAAAAAGATATTTGTAGCAGCCCTTTTTGTGGTGGCAAAATTTTGGAAACTGAGGGGAGGCCCATCAATCAGGGAATGGCTAAACTAGCTGTGGAATATGAATGTAATGTAATACTGTTGTGCAATAAGATATGATGAATAGGCAGACTTCAGCCAAACCTGGAAAGACTTGTACAAACCGATGCAAAGTGAAATGAGCAGAACTAGGAAAATATTTTATACAGTATTAGCAACATCATGTGGTGATTAACTGTGAATTATTCAGCTCCTCTCAGCAATGGAATGATCCAAAAAGAGTACAAAGACACATGAAGGAAATGCTATCCATATCCAGATAAAGAACCGATGCACTCAGAATGTAGACTGAAGCATTTTTTTCACTTACTTTATTTTTTCTCATGGTTTTATTTCCATTTGATCTGTTTCTTCTTCCTCAACTGTGACAAATATGGAAATATGTTTTACATGATAGCATACACACACACACACACACACTCACACATATATACATATATATATATATATATATATATATATATATATATATATATATATATATATGTATATCTAAACTATATCAAATGGCCTGCCACTTTCAGAAGAGGGATGAGGAGGGAAGGAGTGAGGGAAAAAAATTGGAACTCAAAATCTTACAAAAATGAATGCTAAGCTTCTAAAATTATTTATTTATTCATTTAATATTTTTAGTTTTCAGCATTGATTTCCACAAGAGTTTGAATTACAGATTTTCTCCCAATTTCTAACCTTCCCCCCACTCCAAAATGGCATATATACTGATTGCCCCATTCCCCTGTCAGCCCTGCCTTCTGTCACCCCACTCCCCCCATCCCCTTTTCCCTTACTTTCTTGTAAGGCAAGATAAATTTCTATGCCCCATTGCCTGTATATCTTATTTCCTAGTTGCATGTAAAACCTTTTTTGTAACATCTGCTTTTAAAACTTTGGGTTCCAAATTCCCCTCTTCACTCCCCACCCACCTTCCTTAAAAAGGTAAGCAATTCAACATAAGCCACATGTATACCATTATGCAAAACCCTTCCACAATACTCATATTGTGAAAGACTAACTATATTTTGCTCCTTCCTATACTATCCCCCTTTATTCAATTTTCTCCTTTGACCCTATCCCTTTTGGACAGTGTTAGCTTTTGATTACTTCCTCACCCTGTCTGCCCTCCCTTCTATCATCCCCCCTTTTTTTATCTTCTTCCTCCTTCTTTCCCGTGGGTTATGATACCCAATTGAGTGTGTATGTTATTCTCTCTTCAGGGCAATTCAGATGAGGGCAAGATTCACTCATTCCCCCTCAACTGTGCCCTGTTCCCTTCCAATTGAACTGCTTTTTCTTATCACTTTTATATGAGATAATTTACCCCATTCTATCTCTCCCTTTCTCCCTCTCTCAATATAATCCTTTCTCATCCCTTAATTTGATTTTATTTTTTAGATATCATCCCCAATATTCAACTCACACTGTGCCATCTGTCTATATATATGTATGTGTATATATATATATATATATATATATATATATATATATATATATATATACATATATATATGTATATGTATATGTATATTCTCTTCAGCTACCCTAATTCTGAGGTCTCATGAATTATACACATCATCTTCCCATGTAGGAATGTAAACAAAACAGTTCAACTTTATTAAGTCCCTTATGATTTCTCTTTCTTGTTTACCTTTTCATGCTTCCCTTGATTCTTGTGTTTGAAAGTTAAATTTTCTATTCAGCTCTGGTCTTTTTACAGAGAGAGCTTGGAAGTCCTCTATTTTATTGAAAATCCATATTTTGCCTTGGAGCATGATACTCATTTTTGCTGGGTAGGTGATTCTTGGCTTTAATCCTTGCTCAATTGACCTCCGGAATATCATACTCCAAGTCCTTTGATCCCTTAATGGTAGAAGTTGATGGATCTTGTGTTATCCTGATTTTGTTTCCACAATACTCAAATTGTTTCTTTCTGGCTGCTTGCAGTATTGTCTCTTTGATCTGAGAGCTCCGGAATTTGGCAAAAATATTCCCAGGAAATTTCCTTTCGGGATCTTTTTCTGGCGGCGATCGATGGATTCTTTTAATTTCTATTTTACCCTCTGGCTCTAGAATATCAGGGTACTTTTCCTCTATAATTTCTTGAAAGATGATATCTAGGCTCTTTTTTTGATCATGGCTTTCAGGTACTCCAATAATTTTTAAATTATCTCTCCTGCATCTATTTTCCAGATCAGTGGTTTTTCCAATGAGATATTTCACATTGTCTTCCCTTTTATCATTCCTTTGGTTCTGTTTTATAATATCTTGATTTCTCATAAAGTCACTAGCTTCCACTTGCTCCAATCTAAGTTTTAAGGTAGTATTTTCTTCAGTGGTCTTTTGGACCTCCTTTTCCATTTAACTAATTCTGTCTTTCAAGGCATTCTTAACCTTATTGTCTTTTTGGAGCTTTTTTTTGCCACGTGAGTTAGTCTATTTTTTAAGGTGTTATTTTCTTCAGTATTGTTCTGGTTCTCCTGTAGCAAGACATTGACCTGTTTTTCATGGTTTTCTCGCATGCTTCTCATTTGTCCTCCCAGTTTTTCCTCTACTTCTCTAACTTGCTTTTCCAAATCCTTTTTGAGTTCTTCCATGGCCTGAGACCAGTTCATGTTTTCAATGGAGGCTTTTGATGAAGGCTCTTTGACTTTGTTGACTTCTTCTGGCTGTATGTTTTGGTCTTCTTTGTCACCAAAGAAAGATTCCAAAGTCTGAGACTGAATCTGAGTCCATTTTCACTGCCTGTTCATGTTCCCAGACAACTACTTGACCCTTGAGCTTTTTGTTCGGGTATGACTGCTTGTAGAGTAGAGAGTACTTTGTCTCAAGCTTGAGGGGCTGTGCTGTTGTTTTCAAAATTATTTCTACACAGCAAGCTATGCCACACCAGTTCTCCTCTTCCCCCAAGAACCACCAACCTGGACCACCCGTGACTCAGATCTAAGCAGACTCTGCACTCCTGCTCTGATCCACCACTTAATTCCTCCCACCATATGAGCCTGGGGCCAAAAGCAACTGCAGCTGTAACTGTATAAGCAGTCCCAGACCTGTGCCACCTCAGTTTCCCCCCAAGCTGGTGCCCCCCCCCAGAACTCCTTTCACTCTGTCCCAGCAGCTTTTTCTGACTAACCTTCTCTGTTTTCTTTGGTGTTTGTGGGTTGCGAAGTCTGATAACTATCATGGCTCAGTGATTCAGGGTGCTACGGCCTCTTCCTCCTGGCTCAACCAGACCCAGGCACAGTCCACACTGTGCTCTGGTCCCCTCCGCTCCCAGAACAGTGTGATAGACCTTACCCAGTGACCATCCAGAGGGTCCTGGGCTGGAGCCCTGCTTCCCTCTGCTATTTTGTGGGTTCTGCAGTTCTAGAATTTGTTCAGAGACTTTTTATAGGTGTTTGGAGGGTCCTTCGAGAGAGCTTTAGGCTAGTCTCTGCTTTCCAGCCACCATCTTGGCTCTGCCCCAAACTATTTTTTAAATATAAGGGTAAAGTAAAATACTATTTTACTGCTTAAATAAAAAAAGTGTTTTGTACAGTATACGACACACAGTTGAAGATTAATAAATGCTTATTGACAATATGCTGATCATGATCTCTCCTAAAAATATTTCATGGTTGAGAGCAAAATCTTCTATCTATTTTGTAAGGTTCAGCTTTTCAGGAGCTCTGTTTCTAAAGCCTAAAGATCTCTAGAGTTCTAACATCCCCAATATATTGAGGATGCAGATGACTCAACATCCAGAAGTGGACTTGCTCACTGCTAGTCATTGGAGTAACAGTTTTGCTCCTCTGAGCCCACTTTCCCATACATAAACTGAGGAATTTGAGGACATTTCCGGTATTCCTCCCAGTTCCAAATTTTAAAGTTACTATTTTTCAGAAAAGTTTTGAAACTAAATGTTGTCTTCTCACTAGAAGCTCTCAAAGAGCAGGGACTATCTTACTGTTCTATTTGTAGTCCCAGTACTTAGCATATGCTGTACACACAGTAAGTGCTTAATAAATGTTTCATTTATTCAATAGGAATTAACTTGTTGCACAAACACTGACAATACACATCAAAATGGGCAGGGCATTTATGTACTCCAAAATTTGGCAATGTATGGTATTTCTGATAATTTCTCTTTAAAAAAAATCATCAAAAAGACTGAATGCCCAAATTGTTCTGGATAACAACCAAAAAAAAGTTTATGGTGATTATCAAGCATTACTTTAGGTGGTATGATTTGTTTAATTCAACAAGAACAGTCCAAAGAAACACTGGAATCACGTAGTGCTTTTTGAGTCATTTTCAGTTGTCTCTGACTCCTCAAGACCTCATTTGAGGGTTTGGTTTGTTTGATAGTTTTTGGCAAAGATACTGTAGTGGTTTGCCATTTCCCACTCCATTAAGCACTTTCTATATATACATATACACACATATTTATGTATATGTATATATGTGTGTCTACAAACATACGTATATACATATATGCTAGCTATTAATATTTTAATTATAATTATAATCACAATAACATACACAGTACTTTAATGTCTAGGAGAAAAAAAAAAAACTTTAGATACAAACAAATACCATATCTGTATTTCATACCTGAGTTGTGCTTTCAAGAAATATAGTGATTTCTCTAAGGTAGAGATGAGATGGTACACTATAAAGCAAGTAATGTTCAAAAGGGTGATTTGTGATGCTATCAATTTGGATGTACTATTAAATGGCCCAGATAACAACCCTTTCATTCCTGACAAGCTTTTAAAACTTTTCTCTTTATCCTGTAATACATTTACCACATGAGGTCTACCCAATGTTCTGATGTCTTCTTTCATTTTCTCATGAAATCTTGATAATGCTGTAAAGCAAGTGTTACAATATCAATAGTGACCATGAATATGCCTGCATAGTTCTATATTGAAGAATAAAAGAGACTCTCCATATGGAAGGCAGAATAAGTGAAACATTTATTCAGACACCAGAGGATCAAATCCCCAAACAAATAACTCCAATTCAACATAACAGCAATTGTATCCCAAAACCAGTAAGTCCTTTTCATTATAACAGCAAGCAAATTAAAACACAATATCAAACACGGAGCCAAGCTATCCCATAACCTTCCCTTCTGCTTGTGCCTTCCCAAACACTCACTCACAAATCCTAGTTGTATGCTTGTCTGCTTCCTCTCTTCCTGAAGTTCTGAGCCCTTAACCGCTACCCTCAGAGTATATAAACCCTTTTTAGGGTTTTGCTTCTCTAGTGACTTAATTAGCAAAATGGTATGGGCCTTCCTACAAACAAGCCTCCCCTAATCAAGCTTCCCTTAAATACCTCCACCTGAGGCCCATAAAGGGGATTAATGGGCCAGAAAGATCTTTAATCTCATTAACACCACAGATTGCCAGAATAGCTCTTACTCTCCCATATTTATAGACATATGAACAAATCTGATTCCAGCAATTACTAAGTACAGTACTTAGCATACAATACATGCATAATAAATGGTTGTTGACTTGACTTACAAGTTTCTTGAAAACAAGGACTGGGTCTTGCTCATTTTTTTTTAATTGTAGAACCTAATGCCTTGAGCCTAGCAGATATTTAATCAATATTTCTTATTTAATTCCATATGTCTGAGATATTTGTACATTATTTCCAAATGGAAATCAAAGGTGCCAAATTGTAGAAAGAGCACAAGACCATAAGCTGGATTTCTGTTCACATCCTAACTCTGCCACTAACTAAATGTGTGGTCAACACTGTGGACCTTAGTTCCCTTATCTAAAAAAATGGTAGATTTGGACTCCAAGGTCTGTTCCAACTCTTATCTATTTTTCTGTGGCTAACCTTGTTCTCAGCCAAGGGATCAAAAGCAGTGATATAACATCATGACTGCAGAGAATGCAGCAACTTTCTCCTAAAGTTTACTTATTTAATAAAGTTTTTCTTAAGCTGTGGATTATCAAAGGTCAACTTCCATATAGTGCGGTTTTAGGAAGTGAAGCAGCAATGATATGCCTCATTCTATAAGATTTACAGTCAAATCAACACTGAATGCCTACAATATGGCCTACACTTTGAGATGTTTATTCATGCACAAATAAGTTTGGTGAGAGAGAGAGACAGAGAGAGAAACAGAGACACAGAGAGAGACAGAGATGGAAAGAGAGAGAGAGACACAGAGAGACAGAGACAGAAACATAGACAGACAGAGAGAGGAGAAGAATTCAGAGAGATGTGGACTAGAAGAATTTGTCGAATAGGGATTTTGGCTGGACTTTGAAGCAAACAGTGAAGTGAGCATGGGAGATGGCTTTCCTTCCATGACACAAACATAAAAACAAATATCAAAAAGAAGGTCATAGAGGGGAGATTTTATTTTATAGGTTCAAATGAGTGTTTTCCTGTCACTCTGCTTACACGAAGTCAGCTCAGTGATGAACCATATGGAAACACTGATAAATCACCTTAAAAGTTTCACCCTGATGACATTGTACCTTCATTACAGCAACAGAAGCAGCAATAGTGGTATGCCTCCACTGTCCTCCCTTTTCCAATTATTGGAAGGGCTAAAATATTTTCTTCCAATTATCACCTCCTTTTGCCACCTGAGCTCAGTCAACATAAGAGAGTGATAATGGGAATATAATGTTCTAGTCAGGCCACAGAGCCCTGCTTGAGAGTAAGACTTGCATACAAAATATATGCTAGCTGTGACCTTGACTTTCATCTCCCAGCCACACTGCTTAGAATTGAAAAAAAAATTGTAGCAGCAACAGCAGACTGGGAAGCAGCAGCACAATAGGTGGCACACTGAAGACAGCTTCACTTGGTGTCAAGATGCTTCCATCCAAAGACTTGAGTTCTAATCTGAACTCTGTCAACCTCTTCCAATGTGACCTACAGAATGAATCTCTTCCTAGCAATATATTTCTGCCATAATCCAACTCCTAGGGATAGAAGGTATGAAGCATATCTGCAACAGGACAACAAAAATAAGTTTGTTGCATAAACACTAACAACATGTATGCATTATGTCAAGTCTGTACAAAAACTCAGCTCAGCTAGACAATCAGTAAATAATCATGAGGTATTTTATTCAGGGTCAAGGAACTGAATTTCAAGACAATGCAATGTCTTTTCAGACAGGGAAATCAGGGAGAGGACTTACAACAGGGGTTATATACATTCAGGAGGAGGTGGCTAGGTAAATAGATGGAACTGCTGTTCCAGTAGGATTAGCAGGATAGTCCAAACTCCAGCAAGGTAGGGGTTGCAGAAGTGTCCTTGGAACTATCTCTGTCCAAGAACAGGAGCAGTTAGAATATGCTGGTCACAGAAGAGATTCCCAGTTTGCCATGGTGTGGTTTATGTGTGTGTGTGTGTGTGTGTGTGTGTGTGTGTGTGTGTGCGCGCGTGTTGGGAGGAACAATTAGAAACTGCTAGTCAAAAATATCTTTGTCCCTGATTTCAACATAATGCAGTTAAAGGAGGAATGTATTTGAGGTCAAATACCTAAGATTTAATCCTAACTCTATTACTTACTGTAATTCCTCAGTTTCCACATTCATAAAATGAGCTACTTGGATTGAGTTATCTCTAAGGTCTCATTCAACTTCAGATATATGAACCTATGAAAATCTGGGTCTAAATTCTGACTAAGTCACTTCTTAGCTGTGGGACCTTAGGTAAAACTTTTGATCTCTCCTCAACCTAAAAAAAAGAATATTTGTCCTAGCTGAAAGTCCTTTATAAGACAAACTGATACAAATTCAGGTTTGAATAGCCGTGGTTATTGATAGAGAGCTATTTTTGAAGTCAAGAAGACCTGGGTTGAAGTCCTGTCTCTGAAGTATACTGGCTATGTCACTCTGGAGTAAGTCATTTAATCTTAGAGTAGATTGGGCAATTTTCTAAAACTTTAAAGTTACACAAAAGTGCCCTTCTGCATTGATAGGGAAAGGTCTTCATTGAAGCTTCTCACACAGACAAAATCACTGACCTAGTAAAAAAGCATACAAGTAACAATCATTTATTAAGTGTTTTCTATATTCAAGCTTAGACGCTAGTTTACAAAAACAAAGTATGATCTTAAGATGATCTCTAAAGAATAGAATGTTTACTTTAGAGTTCATTGACCTGAATATATCAACAACTACTTTAGTTACTAAGACAAAAGTAGGGGAGAAAATTGAAAATTGAACAAAAAATCAAATGCTTTGCTGATTAGTTATAAAGGCTATTTTGGAAGGAGAGGAGGGGGAAGAGAAGGAAGAGAAAGAAAAAGAATAAAAATTGGAAAAGGAAAAAGAGGAGGAAAAGGAATTAGAAGAACAGATGTGAGGGAGTAACAAGAGGAGAAAGAGGTTAGGGGGGAGGAAGAAGAGGACATAGAGAAAAAGGATGATAAGAAAGGGAAATAGGAGATCAATTGTGTCCCTGTATGATATAAAATAAACTCACCAGAAGTTTGGCAAAATTGTAGTCAAATACATATGATATTTTGAGTCTTGTGGAAAAGGAAGACAATGGTGGTGATGATTATGGTACAGTGTGAATCATCATAACCAAATACTTTTTGAGCTTCTAGTCATAAGTATGGAGAGCTAAAAAGAATCTGTCCTACCCGACTCCTTCCATTTGTAGTTGTTGCAACAGAGAGGTGTAGGTATGGTTAGACAAGTAACAAGGGGAAGGAAAAGCATTTCACAGGGTCTTCATGTTGCAAAGGTCCTCAGAGGTCTATGTTTAAAAGATACCTAAATAGGAATCTTTTATAGTACATCTTCAACAAAGGTTCATCCAGATTTTTGTTTGAAGACACTGGGTAGGGCATCCTAATGGCCCCTCAAGCAGCTCGTTGTGCTTTTCAATAGCTCTAATTGTTTTTCTTTAAATCCTCTTATTAAACACACACACACACACACACACACACACACACACACACACACACACATCCCTATCTGTAACTTCTCCACATTGTTCTTTGTTCGGTCCTCTAGGGCCAATAATGCGTCTAATTCATCTTTCACATGACAATCCTTTAAATAATTGAATATGTCTATCCTGTCCATCCCTCCAAAGAATGGTCTCCAGTCTGCTAACCATCCTGGTCATCATGCTACGGATGCTCCCCAGCATGTTGTCATTTTTCCTAAAATGCAGCACCTAGAACTAGACATGGTAACTCATCTGTGTTCGGACCAGGAGAAAATATAGAAAGTCTGCCATATAATTTGTTCTATACCATTAATCTATCAGTGTAGAACATGAGCTCATTAGTTGTTTTGGCTATTATATCATACATTCACCTCATTTGGGCTTACAATTCACTAAACTTCCAAATTATTTTTTCCCTCTAAACTACTATCTATCCATGTCTTCCCCATCTGGTATTGGGAGTTTGATTCTTTGAATGCAAGAAGAGAAACTAACATTTAGCTTTATGAAATTCTGTCTTACTGGAATAGTACCTTTGTTCCAGTCTGCTAAAATACTATTTATCCAGAATAACATATATTTGCAATTCCTGGTTATATACTATCTGGTAATTTGATGATCCTATTATCTTCACCATTAAAATATAAAGTTCTTGATGGTAAGTACTGTTTGAAATTTGTTTTTATATTCCCAGCAATTAGCACAACACCTGGCACTTTATAGATGCTTAATAAATGCTGTTTGATTGCTTACTTGATCTAGGACTGATAAAAAATGTGAAATAGCATAGAGCCAAATATGGGTCTCTGGAATATTCCAATAAAAATATCCGACCAACATTAACTTTCCAGTAATACATTATACTCAATTGAATCTTCCTGAGATACCTGTCTGGCTACCCTGTCAAAAAAATATATATTTTTGACTGACACAGTCAATGATTGATGAAGCCATGCTAGCTTTTAGTGGTCAATGTTTCCCTTTCTAAATGCCCACAAAACATTTCTTTAATGATATGCTCTAGAATTTTGCCAGGAATCAAAGTAGATTTTGCTCTCTTAGGGACTTCAGACTCTACTCTCTTACATTTTTTTAAAATTAGAATTATATCTTTCCCCTGGCACTATTGTGACTCACCCAAGTGCCACAGTTTTCAAAAAAAAATCCATGAGAACAGATCACATTTGGCAGTTTTTAAGATATCCATGTCCAAGACTAGGAAATTGAATTCATTGAGGGACCTCAGGTACTCCATGCCACCTTCATTTTCTCCTTTTATCTCTCTTTTAAATGATATTGTTATTCTAATTCATTTTTTATTCTCCTTGGCAGAGAAAGCAGGAGCAATGTACAATATGAGTAATTCTGTTTTGTAAGATACTTAGGGAGCCATATTAGTCTTTTTAATGTAGCTCTCTCCCTTATTCTCCTGATTAGAATAGTTTGTTTGTGTCTTTGGAATTCTATTCTTCAGAACTTCCCATCCCCCTTAGGATGTTACTTATTCTTTTCCTGAATCTTTTGAAACAAACTGCCCCAAATCAAGGGGGTATATTAGCCTATGCTTGGATTTTATCACCTTCCCTATCTCAGATTTTTAAGATGTTAATTCTAAGACTTTCCACAAAATTCCCACTGAATAATCAATCATTTCTCTGTTACTAGGAATGAATCTCTTCATCTTTTCAAAAATGAAATTATCATTAAGGCATGTCAAGAATTCATCATCCACTTTCTTTTGAACTTGGGGAATAACATTCCAAAACCTGTTATTGTATTTGGCAATGTGTTGGGCGGTGGGTATGCAATTCAATTCAACAAACATGAATTAACTCCTTTTTTTAATATTTAAGGACTAAATCCTGAGGATAAAAAATTAAATAAAATAATAGCAATGAGATGACCCATGCTTTCAATCCAGGAAGCAATAAAATACACAAATAATTACATGAGTTAGAATGTAATTAGAACACAGGTATACTAAAACATAGCTTCATGTTGTTGGGAGGATTACTTCTTCAAGAAGGAAATATCCTGTACCTTGAAGGTAGAGAGATATTTTAAGAGTGTAGAGTTTGGTTTCAGAGATGGAATACAGTATGCACAAATGTATAGAGGTAGGAGAAAAAGAAGATGAAACCTTGGACTGTGCAATTGTTTTAAATGGAATACATACACACACACACACACACACACACACACATACACATCACAGATTCTTCATCTGCTATACTAACTTCAATTGTTCTATATGTTGATGTTGCTGTTTTAATAAGAAAGGAAATGGATACTTGGGGATTAACACGACACACGATATGAAAAAACCCTGGATTTTTTTTTAAAAATGATACTATTTAAAGTGTCTATTTTACTCAATTACATCATAATAGTTATCATCTGAGTCTATACTTTTTAATTTTTTTTGGAGGGATGAAGTCAGGGCAATTGGGGTGAAGCGACTTGCGCAATGTCACACAGTTAGTGAGTGGGTCAAGTATCTGAGGCCAGATTTGTACTCAGGTCCTCCTGACTCCTGGGCTAGTACTCTACTCACTGCCCCACCTAGCTGCCCCTAAGTTTATACTTTTGACCTCTGCATGGGTCAGTTAACATTTTGTTCTATGGCAAATTTGGCCATGGCTATCTTGACTCTTGTAGGCTGAACTTTAAGCCTTGATCAGATCTTATAAAAATATGCATCTAAGAGGAATTAAATAAATTATAAAAATTCTATCACCACTTCTAGAGACAAAACATAAGAAAACAACTGGAAGTGCTAACCCCACTTTGTAGACAACTTCTCAGGAGCCACATTGTCACTTAGACATGCCATGAAAGCTTTAACAGTTTCATCTCCAGAATTTCTGCCCTGAGGCCCCACTCTCCTAACTGGTGAATCCAGTCTACCCCTATTATTCTTTAAGTGTGATCACTCAAAGGGACTACCTTTACTTTGTTTCTGAGGACCCCACACTTAACAAAGAGCTTCGACAGAGGAAATCATCAATAAATGTTTTAATCATTTATTTATTATTTTTGATAATGGATCAATAAAATTAATTCCATGTAAAGAGGATAATGTATTATATTTGTATAATCACCAGTGTTCTTCCTCTTCAGCTCTGCCTCTGCTAATACCTTATTCCATTCAAGACTCAATTATAAGACCATTTTTTACTAGAGGCCTTTCCTGACCTTTTAGTTGACAGCCTGTCAGTCAATAAACAATTTTTAAACCATTTATTATTTGCCATATACTTTACTAAGAGCTGGAGATACCAAGAGAGGTAGAACAGTCCTTGCTCTAAAGGACCTCATAGTCTAATGGGAGAGAAAAGAAAACTACTACAAACAAAGAAGTCATATACAGGATGAATTGGAGAAAATCAACAGAGGGAAGGCATTAGAATTAGGGGGGAAAGGAAAGGCTTCTTATATATAGACTGTGGGATGACAGTGGGGATTTAAAGGAAGTCATGGAAGCAAAGAAATGTATTCATTCCCCACCCCATTCACCCCTTTAAATACTGTGTATTCAACATGCTTACAATTTTGTGTTCATAAATCTATCTGCAATGCTTTCTTCTAGCAAAATATAGGTTCTTTGAAGGCAGGGAAAGTGAAGTCTTTTGCTTGTGCTCCCAGCTATCACACAATTCTTGACAAGGAACTGACAAGGTAAATAATAAATTACTTATTGAATCGAGTTGGAAGTCATCCTACAACTCTCATTCAATGGCAAGTTTCTGAGCAAAGTCCTCTAGGCAGGTTTCTGAGCCACACAACCCTGAAGTATGACTTACTAGAAAATTCAGTAGAGGATAATTTTTTTTTCACTCAGACACCAAAGAGGTATGTGACCTTGAGCAAATCATGTTCTCCCTGGACATTAGTTTCTTTACCAGTAGTGAAAAGGGGTCGCATTGGCAGACCTTGAAGGTCCCTTTTAGAACTAGGATTCTAAATGACAATTGATAAAATAGAACTTTAGTGACCTGGAAATGTTATTACTACAGCTCTCCTAAATGCTATACTCCCTTCCAAGACAATTTAAATGGGAGGAATCTAGCTCAGTACAGAGGATTCACAATACAAACCCTTTAGAGATGTCATACTTTAATTTTTACCTATTTTGACAGTCATTAAAAATAGTAACAATGGAAATAATAATATTCTTCACACTGATGTATTAACTACTTTCTTCCTCTTCTTAACTAAAAGGAACTATGTTGTTATAATACTAAATTCTTATAATTTCCCTTTGACCCTTTTGAATTTGGTTTAACACTCAGTCATGTGACCAAAATTGTTCGTTTCAGCAATTTTGAGCCACCAAAGTAAGAAGAAGTTGCCAAATTTCTAAGATGATTGTTTTAGTTCTTCTAAGATGCCTTTGATAATGATATAAAGGCAAATAAATTCTTACCAAGGACCAAGAAGCAGCATAATATAAACTTGTAAATTGTCACAGAAGGCTTAGCCAATGCTTTTATTGTGTTAAAGCAATAGGTATACTTTATCTAAGGATATGAAAACAGATCTATTTATGTTCCAAATACTTGATGCTATTGCATCCTGAATGGATCTGGATCCAGTTCCATAGATCCCTTTTATGATTCCTGAATAAGATAGCCTGTTGGTTTAAGACAATTTTTTTCTAAGTCTTCTGTGGTGAGCTTGCCATGAATCATTAATATCTACCATTGACCAACCCAGGTTAGTGCAGAGAGGCTAGCTACTTAATGACTAATTTTATGTCCATGGTGATCCATACAAAAACTAAAATATTCCTGAGCCTTGTGTGATCCTGCCAGCTTCTATGATGATAGTTGTGATATTTGGAAAAGAGGCAGAAAGGCTAGGAATCATGCAATGATTTACTTTATATAGATAATAATTTATTTGTTGGTCCTCTATAAGTGATAAGCAACTGGGATTTTTGATATGAAAGTAAGTAAAATAGAACATAGCAAATGATATTTTGAAAAATGTGGTTGGATTAACTAATGGATAATTTAGAGATAATTCAGAAACTTTTAATTCATTAATACTTTCCTAACAAGTGAATTAGAAGATTCTGGATGGCATTAGCACTCAACACAACAACAGCAAAAAAATGACACTCTCATCAATATGGAAAAGGAGCAGGAATAATTTTAGTATCAGATATATCTGGACAGTCAGATCATCGTTGGGGGAAAAAAAAAACTAACATGAAAGTAAAAGAAGCCACAAAGCTGACAAGATACTGCATGCAGTTTTGACAGTATTCAAACAGATGGTTTAATTAAGCTGTTGTCTTGGGAAAAAAATTATGAAACAGGTAAAAGTAAAGATTTTGATTGTGGTTATATCTAAAATAATTGCCAGAAAAGAGAGGAAAAAAGAACTCAGAAATTGCTTTAGCTAGCAAAGACTTGATCAGCTTACCAAAGGAAGAGATTTAACATTCACAGATAACATTATTTTAGAAAAACCTTATTTGTAAAAGATTATAAGAGAGATAATGTAAAATTATAAACTGTGACAACTCAAACAATAGTTTGAAAAAAACAAAAACAAATCACCTTGTAATCAGCTTGGAATGAAACCCAATTAGTTTAGAATATCTAGAGAGCATTTAGAAATAATACTAAAAGTAAACCAACAAATAGACCCGGGGGAGGGAACTTGGTACCTCGAGGCCACAGGATCCCCACATGTGTCTCTAGACACAGTATATGTATGTTTTTTGCCATCTTTATCATCTATCATTTTAACCAAAAGTGAGGAAACCAAGGTATTTGTACACACCAATTACAATGTGCTAGGAGACAAAAATAACAATAAAACGTGGTCCTTCAATAGTGAAGGATGTAAGAGGTGATGAAATCCAACAATCACCACCTAGGATATGTTAAGCAAAGCCTACTTCCTTTCCCATGATACAAAGAGCAACTATTTATATAAATAAGCAAGGCCTATTAAATGACAGATTTCCACAATAGCCCTTGTACTGAAAGATATCTTCCAGTGCATCTTCAGTATGGAAATAGGTCTAATTGTAGAATTTTTTTCTATTTGACATTATCTTACCTGTATTTTTCATAAAATTAAAGAAAAATTACCTGTATTTTTCTTAACATTAAAAAAAATCTAATTGAAACTTGCCACTTTTTTTCACTGTAAGGACAAATTTGAATAAGATTTAACATTTTTTAAAAGAGAAGTTTGTGCTTCTGAAATACCATTTCAGAGAATATGTAGGTTGCTGGATGAATTTATTTGGTTAGATATTCATTTTCTAATTAACTAATATTAATAGTTCAAGTAGTGCCTAGTAGTTTATTGCTGCAGGTCAAAATGTCTCAGAGGATATACGGTTCTAAAATTGGCTTAGCAATTATAGTAGTTGTCTTTATCCATAGGCACTTAAGGCATTAAAAACAAGTTTTAATTGTTAACAGGCAAAGGACAAGCATTTCACTATAAGTCCTCCTCACTGACCAATAGATAGCACAGATATTGCCAGCTCTGACAAGATAAATGATACCCATGACAAATAACCTGAGAACAAGAGTAATTATTGCAACCCCATCAGAGCCTGTTAGTCCATTTTAAAGGAATTATTCTCTCAAACTGTTTGACAAAACAACATCCTCCAGCAGTTCATCTGATAATCAAACATAATTTCTAAACATACACTCCATAATGCCTTACAGTCAAAATATATGATAAAAGCCACAGGGAAGTGATAGAAATTGATCCCCCACTATTAGAAAATTATTGTTAAATTATTGTTAACCTTTAAGAACAAGATGATTGCATGTAACACAGGATAAAAAAGAGCATAAATTGTGTATAGCCTTTTAAAACTAGAATGCAAATGGCTAATTAGCAGGTGAAAATACCAATTAAGTTTGCTTCCACTGTCTTTATTCAGAAATCAGGTTATTATTGGAATGCAGATGGTTTTGGTATTTCACTAAGTAACGCCTGTGCTCAGCAGTCAAAGTGAGCAGGGAATGGTGGGGCTCACATAGTTGCCTAAGTAAATCAAGTTGCAGTGGGATTTTGGTAGGAATTACAAATATCAGCCAACTGAAGCTAATGCCATTTTCTCTCTCCCCCCGCCCTGCCCTCCCATCCTGAAGTTCTATATATGAGATCTGTTTCTATACACCAATGGATGGCTCACATTTCAAGCCATGATCAATCTGGTTCTTTCAACATGCATTCATCCAATCAACCAGTGTTAAGCACTTTCCATAAAGGCATAGTTAGGTCCTGAGGGAAATGCAAAGGTAAAAGACATGGGCCTTGTTCCTAAGGAGAGTTTTTCCTCTTAATTTAATCTTCTTATTCAAAGCAAACAGACTTTAACTGATATCTTTAAAAAAATAAAATCTAACTTTAATTTGCCAATATTTTAAATGTATTTTCACATTAATGAATTAATAATGAATTAAATGCATTTAAGATTACTTCTAATATATTTTGAGAATTGAATTTCAATATATTTGTTTTTCTTTGTAATCTTATGTATTTTATTTCATATATTTAAACCATTAAGGTGCTCCATGAAACAAAAATGCTTTGCATATATGAAATATATATCTAAATGTATGTGTAGCTGTACTCACACATATATATTCATCATTTGGTGGTCATTTATGTGTACATTATGCATATGTGGATACATGTACTCTATGTTCATATATGCAAAGAAATGCATGCATGAATTTGTGTGGTTGTGTACACATATGAATGAATAAATGTATGTATGTATCTTATGGCCAATCTGGTAATGACCCTCTTAAAACTTAGCCTGACCCTCATGCAATATTTATAACATTTATTATTCATCTTGTGTACAATACTTTTTAGTTTGGTAGGAATTTTCAGGGCTTCTGTTCTACTAGTATAACTTTAGAGTGCCCAGGGACAACTCCATACCATAATGGAGCACCAGAGTTGAAATCCAATGGAATATGAAAGGAGGATAGTAAAAAAATTAGAATATGTAGCGGAAAAGTATTATGTATTGGTAATATGCTTGCTTGAAGGAATCCAGGAAACTTTGTCAGAGCATGGTAGAGAGTATATAGATAACAACCATCAAAGGACGAAATACAAGTTATATGAGGGTGAATATAAAACAATCTTTCTCTCTCTCTCTCTCTCTCTCTCTCTCTCTCTCTCTCTCTCTCTCTCTCTCTCTCTCTCTCTCTCTCTCTCTTTCCTTTCCTCCCTTCTCTCTCCTACCTCCCACTCCCCACCAAATAAGAAAAGTAAAATAAATCCAGTTCATAAAATCTTTGTTTGCCTTAATGACAATTTCATTCCTCCAAAAACGGAGGAGGAGGAAGTGAAGGTTGTTTGGATTTGGTTTTTCAACTGTAAGGAGAATTTAAAATCTTATGTTTAAATAATGGGAAACTTGGGAGAAAAGCGACCAGTCCATCCTAGTATTTGTGATCAAGGAAGACAGTAATATACTCTAGGCTTGGGAGAGTGCTTTTTTCAAGAGTCCAGAGAAAAGACTCGAAGTATCCCACATGATAAAACTCTGTAGAACAGAGCCTAAGAGAAATGAGAAGTTCTCAGGATTGAAATTCTAAAGATACAAACAGAATCAATATCGGGAAGAAAAAGGTGAATCTGTCTAAATAGACCCATAGAGATCCACAGGGAATTCACTTAACTTAGATTTTGAAAGGCATGCATGTAACATAGAAGCAAGGACAGGTAATAAAGTATGAACACTAAATAGATTTGTGGTTTTGTAAGATAGATTATGAGAAGCAACATAAATAAAAAAGAAAAGAAAATTGGCAACGCATGCTAAAGAGAACAAAAATGAATGCTTTTTTTTGGGGGGGGTTGAAAGGTTGTTTTTAGCATTGGTGGGAGAAAAAAAGAATATTTAGAAAGATCAAGGACCTCTTCAAGGGCAGGATTAAGCAGTGATAATGGATCTGGAAGCTAAAGATGGGGAGACTTAGATTTAAATCCTATTCAGAAAAAATGACTATGGCCTATATTACAAAGGGCAAATCATTTAACTTCTCTCACTTGTAGTGCCTTTATCTGTAAAGGTGTAGGGACCAGAGTAAATTTCTTATTTAACTACCATAGACAACCCCAAGGTGATAAAACTTCCTTTCCCGAGGCAAGTTAGTACCTTTGTTTAACAACTTATATTCATAGAGAGTTGCCTAGAGCACTGAGAAAGTTAAGTGACTTGTCCAGGGTTCACACAGCCAGTGTGTGATAAGTTCAGAACCCAAGGCTTCCATCTTTGATGATTACTATATCCATTGTATCCATAGTAAATATAAGGTTAATTATGGCTACTTAATGGGCTTATCTTTCTACTAGTAAAGTCTAATGAAGCATTTTTACAAAGGTCACATCATTGACTCATACTGAGGTCATTGTCCATTAAAATCCCAAAGTTATTTCTACACGAATCAGAAGAAATTATTTCTGCCTGACAACCAAGTTGTGTGGCTTCTTTTTTAGCACATAAGTTCAATACTCTACCTTTACTGCTTTTCAATTTCCCTATATTTGATTCAGAATGATATGTATGTGGGGCAGTATGACAGTCAGAAAAAGATATTGCGGGGCCAGAAGCAGAGAGAGTGTAAGGTGCTGTCCATTTACAGAAAGAACTCTTGATCTTTGATCAGATAACCTGAACTTGAATCCCATCACTACCACTTACTTCCTTCTGGTGATCTTTAAATTATATTTTTAATTATACTTTCTTTTTTAATTTTAATTTTATTTTTTAATTCTACTTTCAATGACATACATATATATGAAAAACAAAATTACATTTCTTTTAAAAAAGCACCTCCTAGCTTTCCTTCAGTAATTTTAAGAAATTTAAAAAAAGAAAAACAAAGTTAGTTCTGCAAAGCCAATCAACACAACAACCATGTCAGAGAATATATACAATAACCTACAAATCACTTATGGTTTCCCACAGAAAGGAAACACATTTTCTGAAAATGTCAAGGTCCATGTTTGTTCATTACTAATGAAGAGCATTAAGTTTATTGTTGTTGTTATTACTGTCATTTTTTTTACATTATATATATATATATATATATATTATTTTCTTTATTGTGCCTCCTTCACAATGTATCAATCCCTAAAGTCTTCTCAAGTTATCTCCTAATTTGTTAAGTTTATTGTTTCTTACATTGTAATAATATTCTATTTCACCAATGTAAATAATTTGCTTAGTTCTTTTTACCAGTCAGTGGGAATATACTTTCATTTACAATTCTTTCCTACCCTGAAAATGCTGCTATTTGTATTTGGGATCATATGGGACTTTTTAATTTATCTTTGACTTCCTTAGCATATACAACCAAATTAAGGTTGATGGATCAAAGGATATGGACATTTTAGTTACTTTGAAGCATATTTATGAACTGCTGTCCAGAAGGATTGGATCAATTTACAACTCCAAAATAATGCCTTAGTTTGCCTATTTTTCCACCAATACATTAATACTATCTCTTCTCATCTTTGTCACGTTTGTCAGTTTCTTGGTTACGAGTGAAAAGTCCCATTTTAACTTGGAACAGTTTTTCATATATTTATTAATAGTTTGTTCCTATGCTTTGGCCATTTATCCCTTGGTGAATGTCTTTGTGATCTTTTGATGTTTAATTGATAGTATTTTAGCACCCTATATCTTCCCAATCATTCCCATCCCCCAATATATTTTTAATAAAGTACATTTAAGTAAAATAAATTAATGCGTTTTTATGTCTGATAATCTATTCATCATTCTGCCCAGGTAGGATGTTGCACTAAGTAGTCATGGTTGGTCACTGAATTGGGCATCAGACTAGACGTTTTGATATTTCTTTCCTTTATGTGATTATTGCCATTGTTGAGGTTGTTCTCCTGGTTAGTCATTTGCCCTTATGCAAGTTACTTACCCTCTCTTTGCCTCAGTTATCTCGTTAGTAAAATGAAGAAGTTGGGCTAAATTACATCTAAGGTACCTTCTAAATTTGTGATCCTATAACATTAGTCTCAAAGGTTATATTTTGCTGAGGCTCCATACATCTTGTTTAGAAAGGTCTAATCAGCTAATCTCATGATTTACCTCTAAGAGGGGTAGATGAGTTATTTCTCACAAATTATCTTATATAGGTATATCTGGGATCATTCCCATGATTCTATCGTCATAGCAGAACCTTTACTCCAAAAGTAAAAAAAAACAAACTGATGGGAGATGCAACAATGCTTCAAGATGAGGTCAAAGTGTGGAGAAAGAACCAACCAGCATCCTTGGTGCCACAAAGTAGAAGTTAGAGGGACCCAATATATGGGGTTAAGAATGAAATTCCTAATGATAAGGTCTTAAAAATGAGTCTGCCTATCTCTATCCCTATCCCTATTGTAATCTTCAGATTTTCCCAGCCTTATGGAATAAGGGCAGAGAGGAAGAGAGCTTGAAAAAAGTGAAGGAAATCACAATAAAAAAAGATGACAGTTAGCAGATATTATACGAAGTCTGAAGAATGCTTTGTGAGGGGGAGAAAAATAGGGCCTAGGAGATGTGAGAATAGCAAGGTCTTGGCACCCCTTCCTTTGTGTTAGTGTTATGGGTAATAGGTGGGATTCACCAGAGTCTATAGGTCTGTGTTGTTGGTTTGGCTTCTTTATTACTAATCCAGCAAGCAGCAGAAAGTGGATATCAGCAGTGACGATGGTGTAAGACAGGTACTTTGATAATTTCTCACTTCCTAACATTAGAAAAAGTATCTTAGGTGCAAACAGCTATGCAAGGCCCAAAGGGAAGGTATATGTTTTAGATTAATGGCAATTGAGATTAGATTGATAACATGGGGCTAAGTAAAGAATGTCTGCATGAGGTTCACGTGGAATGTTAAGGAAATCTATCTGAAATTCCAAGTTTTTAAAGGGTAGAAAGAGCAAATATAGCTAGGAAAGCACATTGGACTCAGATCATTAGAAGCTTTGAATGCCAACAATAAAGGGTTTTGAAATCCAAGTTATTGTCTCACCATTAATTGTTTAAATGATTTGGGGCAAGTTAGTAGACAACTCTGGACTTCATTTTACTCATATAGAAAACAAAACACCTGAGCTAGATATTTTAAGGCTCTTTCTAATATTAATAGTATATTGTCTATGTTTTGGTTTCTTTAATATCATTTTGAAATTTTTTTTAGCAAACTTGAATTACAATTATGTGTATGGATGAATGGAAGATGAAGACAAAATTCAAATATAATCACTAGAATGATTAAAATAACTAGAAATTAAATATCATTTCTGTATATATTGAAAGGAAGCATGTTATAAAAGCACTGAGTAGAGTAACTCGAATTATGTTCTTCCCCTCCAGCTGTGCAGTTCATTGCCCAGGACCCACCTGGTGGGGGGGCGGTAGCAGTTGCAGTCAGGCCCCACACTGGCAGCAGCCCCATTGAACCTGTGCCCCTGGGCATCCTGTAGCCTCTAGGCAAGCCTGGTGGCATCACCCAGGTGCAGTACATCCTGTCCACCCTGCCCCAGCAGCTGTAGGTGGCCCTGACTCCAGAAGCACCAGGCCCCAAAGCTGCAGCTATATGGGGTGGGTGGTCAGGCCCCACAGCCAGCATCTGCTTTGCCCAGCCAGCAGGATCTACCACCAATGGGAAGGACCTGGCATCAGCCATCTGAAGCTCTGCAATTCCCTTTCTTCAGCCAGTGCTCTCGGCCACACCGCCCCCCAATACTGTCAGTGTCTCCAGTGCAGGCACAGTTCTTAGCTCACTTTGCCAACCTCTTGCCTAGGAAGGCCTTGGTGCCCTCAGCATTGCCTAGCATGGCAGTATGAAATAGGGGGTCAGAGAACCTTGGCCTTGGTGAGCCCACCCTTCTCTGTTCCAGTTGTAGAAATTTATTATCTATGTAATCTTAGGCAAGGTGTTTTATCTCTGTTTGCCCCAGTTTCCTGATCTATAAAGAGAAAAAAATAGTAATAGTAGCTACCTTCCATGGTTGTTGTGAAGATCAAAATAACGTAATGATTGTGAAGGTCTTAACCCAGTAGCTGGCATATGCTAAGCACTACATCACTATTATCTCTTTAATTGAATGCAATTGTTCCATACCTGATAACTTTTAAGTGGTTTTAAAATAACAAAGGCAATAAGATTAATGATTTTATTTGTGATAATTTGAAATGCGATTGATATCATCTGAAATTTTGTTTCAGGTTTTAAATATACAACATTGTTTGTGTTATTAAAGACCCTATCATCAGTAATTTCTAAATTCTCATACTGTGAAAGTTGAGGGGCCATTTTAAGAGAAATCTTGTTAGACAAAACAACTTTTTAATTTGGATGCTTTTACACATAATTGAGCTTTTAAAAGAATGTGATAAAAATGGATATTTGAAAGTTGTTAAATGTTTAAAGAGGCATATTTTGTTATAAAACAGATAATAATATATAATAGCAAATTTTTGTTTGAAAATGTTTTCTTCTTATGAAAATGTATGTGGTGGTTTAAAAATGTAGCTTCAACATATTGCTGATGAGTCAACTATTAGGCGTCTGTTCTACATCTGAAGTCCCAGAATACAGGTAGTTTTAACTTATAAGTAAAGGATAAATGAAATAGAGAAATATCAGGAAAGATATTGTAAACTTAAGTTGTGGTTAGTGGAATTTTGCTATTTAAGGCAAAAATTCCTGGGACTGTAATTCATTATTGTTTTGAGCTTTGATTACAGGGATAGTTGTCTGAATTGTCATGAAGCCAATAGTAGAAAATGTCACACACTGTAATCTGGGAACTGCTAAAGATGCATCTCTATGCCTCAGAAAAGTTTTGAATATGACTGTGGCAGGGCCTCAGTAGGAGCCTCCTGACTCTATTTCCCCCTTGTGCTATTTCCTTTCTGAAAAGGAAAATTCTCAACTGTTTAATCCTGAGAATTGCTTTTAACACCGTGTGACTACATGTTGGCTATCAAATATGACTCATGCTTGGAATCAAACAGAACTGAGGGAGTTTCCCCCCTTATAATTTTGCAATGACAAGCAGGGTGGGACCTTTTTGCTGTTTTTTGTTTTGGAGTGCTTCTCAGCACTAAGGCAATCAAGTGCCTTTGAATCTTGCCTTTGTTTTAATCAAGAGTCTTTGAGTGAATTGGGAGTCTTTGATGACCTGCTTAAGTCATGGGAAGACCTAAGTCACATTGGTGTGCGTCACATGGTTGTGATGCCCTCTGACCCTGAAGAAGTGTATGTATATTCTGAAGTTAGCATTTTGCTGGGGGCTCACTCATTGGAAGGGTGTTCCTGTGATTTGGGCAGATGAGACTCTGGGTAGCTGTTAAAGAGCCCCCTGGCTTTGAAAACCTACATGTTGGTGCTTCTCTCTCTGGTAAGTATGTATGTATTGCTATGGTCAGACAGAAGCCTATCTGTTGATTTATGTTATTTTAGCTTTTTGTAATTTATGTTTATATTTGATCTGAAGTTCAGGGTGCTGAATTTTTCCCCGAACTAAGTGAATGATATTTGTATGTTGGATTGAAGTAAGATTGTTAACCCCTTAATGTTGTTTTCCTTCATAAAGGAGATCAAAAGAACCAGCGCTGGCAGCATTCTTGTTGTTGGGCTTGTGTTGGTTTTTCACTCCCACAGCAGCTGCTAGCCAATTATTGCAACAGTCACAAAGCCCTGATATGAATCAAACTTGTTTCTCTTTTGCTGTTAACCCTCTTTCTCAGGGCTACAAGCTCACTGTGTAGCTTATTGGCAAAATTATTGAGATCTGCCTACACTAAAGTGGGTCCCCACCTCCACTAGGGTTGGGGCTCCAGCACGTGCCCTTGCTTACAAGCCATTTCAGTCCCTTTGAAGTTAAGCTTCTGTTTGATTCCTGACTCTCCTGTCTCTGATCTGCTTTATTTGGCTCCACCCACCCAAAGGTGAGAAGTTGGTTCAGTCCAGTTGACATATATGATCTTGGGCAAGTCATTTTAACTTTACTTGGCCTCTACTCCTCCATCCATAAATTTAGGAAATTGGACTAGATGTCTTCTAAGGCTGCTTTTATCTTTAAATCTATGAATGTTTACAATAGTTTAAAAAATATAGGATTAAACACTGGCCTACATGACAGTTAATAGGTATCTCTTCAACTTCCAGACAGCAATCATCATGGGTATTTCTTATGACTAGAGCCTAAGGAACATACATACACACACACATATGCACACCTATATTTTTGCATACACACACTTATACAAATTTACATTATATGTAGTACATATTATGTGTGTATATATAGTTAGTATATATAGATATAGATATTCTAGACTCATGATTCCATTGTTTGAATATGAGGAAAGGCAAACTCTGAATGCTGATCAATAGCTATCCTAAAACTTAAAGGATTAAAGAGTTTCCCAGGACACTTAGTTTAGTGACTTATCCAGAGTCATAAATAGCAAGGATTTATCCCTGGCTCTGAGGATGGCTTTCTATTCACCACAGTATGCGTCAAATCCATTGAAGCATATTGCTATTCTGTGAAATTTAGAAATGTAAATAATCATGTTATTGAAATATTCAAGCCTCAGTACAAAATAACTGTAAAGCCAAATCACTTTCCTACTTGGGGGAGATTAAGAGGATCATTGATTTTCCACTTTGGAAAGTGTAAATGTAATAAGTTTTAAACTACCTGTATCCCACCACCTATTTAGTCAAACTTCATCATTAATCACATTTAGAAATCTTTGGGCTACAGACTGGATTGGGAGTTTCATTGGTTTGGAAAACTCTTAGGTGCAGAAACTTCCATTCAACCAATGCCAGCAGTACCTTCCCTTTAACTTCAGATTGAGCTGCCTAGAGCACTGAGGTGTCTGGTGGTGTAGCCAGAGTTACTTAGCTACTATATGTTGAAGGCAAGGCTAAAATACTAGACTTCCTGTCTCTTAGACCAGCTTTCTAACCACTGTACCATGCTGTGATTTTTTAAAATCTGTGTCACATACATAATACAGATGGTGATGCTAGAACAGTTCTAAAGAGACAGCATGGTAAAATGTGTATTTTTCTGTCACCATCAGTTGCTCTCCCCAACCCCTTAAATTTGTTGCACTAAAACTCCACTAATTACTCATTTTTGCAATAAAAAATTCATTAAATCTATCCTTTTGAATTAAATAATAAACAGACCTTTGGAAATATCAGATGCAAAAAGAAAGACTACTTTGCAAACTTTGTTAGTCCAAACATTAGAACAGCCCAACCCAGAATAATTTGCAGTCCCAGCACTGTTGCGATTTTACTGCCCAAGATACATTTTTATAGCATTGTCAATACAGTTGACTAAGTGTGAAATACATGGTGTTAGGCAAAACGCTTATTTGTTATATTTGGATTATAGGTAGAGAAACTGTTAAAACCAGAGAACACCTGGGTCAGTTATTAACCTCTCTCCTAGGGAGAGAGCTCATGTTCGCCAAGCACTTCAAATGTGAATAGCTTTCAATGGAGTGCTCCGGAATAGTAACAGTAACTGGGTGTTTCAGAGTGTGATGGGTAAAATTTGCCCATTCTCCACCATCTCATGTGGAAAATAGTATCCCCTTTGGGAGAAATTTTCAAATTTCACACATAAGCACAAACCATTTTTTATGCTAATGCATAGGTCATAGTGGAGGTGAAATCAAGGTACAAGTTGAAATACATCTTGAAGCATTATAGGAATGTTATGTACAAAATTACTTGAGCTAATTGTCACAATTGGGATTTAAACTGGCAGAGAGTATACAATCTGTGAAAAGAAAACTAGAAGAATCTTCCACAAATTGCTAACTCAGTATAATCATACCATTTCCATCCTTTAAACATTAAACAAACACACACACGCACACACACACACACATGCACACGCACACACGCGCGCACACACACACACACACACACACACACACACAAGAAAGCTTATCTTCCTAAACACAGCAGCTTAATTCCAGAAGCCAATTCAAATTTTGAGGAGGAGAGATAAAAGATTTCAAAAAGATTGTGGTTTATTTATTACCAGGATTTTATTTTGGGAGCTGAGATGGAAAGCATGGCTAGGAACAGGATACCTCTGAAAAAGAGAGAGGATAAGAGACAGTGAGAGAGAGACAAAGAGACACAGTGACATAGATAAGAGAACAAAGGATTTGAAAGCTATATGTTGAATTTATTATATATTTTAAAAGAAAATAAAATTCTACGTATAGATATTCACAGTTTCATGTATAGTCCTCTACTGTTCTACAATGTATGTGGAAACACTTTTTTATTTGATGTTGATTGAGTTCAGGGGAAAAAAATAAGGGAATGTAAATAATATTCTAAAAAAGAAAATAATGCATTTACTTAAAAGGTGGGATTTGAATAAACGAAAGAGGGAAGAAAAAGAAGGCATACTTTCCACAGATGGCAGGAAACAAAAGCCTGCTCCACTCCAAAAAAAATCCCCAAAAGAATAAAATAATATATAAGGTAGCATGCATATTCCCAGAAAAACCGAAATATCCTAATTATTTATATCGCTTATTATTTGTGAAGAGAAAGATATAGACTGGCGATTTTACCAGTGTACAGAACTACTGCAACAGAAGTTCTCTGCATATCCAGAACGGCAACTTATTTTAACTGAGAGATTTAGGGAGCTGCCTAAGGGCACCGAAAGATGACATGAGTAGGCCATAGTCATACAGCTAGTAGATGATAGAAAGCAAGACCTGAACCAAGTCGTCTTGACTCCAAGGTTAGTTGTCTATCACCTGCCCCTTCACAAGTTAAGACTGCATTTAAGAAAACAATGAGTGCCCCTATCAGATGGCTTAGCACTTTGGTTCAAGAGACCTTTATTAGCTGGAAAGTTGGAAAAACACAAAACGTTTGATTATAGGATTGTGATTTGACATTTCTCAAAATCATTATGGATTTTTCTTAATTTTTTTTTTAAATTTCAACTTGCTATTTAATGTTTCATGTGTTTATACCTTATCTTGTATGTGCATATCTATGCAAATATTTCATTCCTTAGTCAAATGAAATAATTCCTTGGTGGCCTGGACTGCTTTGTTTCTATCTCTGGATCCTTAATTCTAAGCAGAATGCTTTGCACTATTGGTGTGTAACATATATTTGTTTAATTTAATCATGTGGAATTTCTTAACAAAGGAAATCTTTGACATCTATCTCATCTCTACTGTTCAGTCTTATCCTAACCCTCTTCCTTCTGTTCCACAGAATTCCTTGCATTTGAAAAGAAACATTTAGAGTGGTCAAAAGAGGCCAGATTCTAGTGTTACAGAGTTGTGGTTTCAAATTCTTTCTCTCCCACATACTAGCTCTGATCTAGACCCAAACTCTCAGTGCTCCAGGCAATTTCCCTGTGACTATTAAATAGATGTGTTGTATATTTAACACAGGTGTGTTAACACATGTTTAAAACAGGTTTGTATGTAACAATAGAAGAAATTTTCACTTTGGGGAGATACATATACTGATAAAATCACACATCCAGACCAAAAGAAAACAACAAGAGATATTGGCTCTGCATATTTCCTAGATATTTCCCAAAACAAATTTTCCTACCCTAACCTGGTGACCTCAAGCCTGGTTGAACATATTAGTCAGTAAACACTAATTAGGTATTTACTATGTGTTCAGCAATTCTCCTGACACTGTGAGAGATAGAAAAGTGTAACAAATCATTGTCACCGATTTAGAGTTGGATGAGATTTTAGAACATAACTAATCTAAACATATTTTGCAGATGAGGCCTAGAGAGGTAAAGGGGCTTTGGCCTAGGTCACAAAGGTATCATCTGAGGCAGGATGGAAAGTTCCTCCGAATTCCCTATCTAGTGCTCTCAACAAGCATTTATGAATTACCTACTAGGTGTTAGGCTGGGCTAAATGTTGGATATACAAAGTGCCTGACATCAGGAAGATCACCGTTTATTAGAGGAGTCTCTACATTCAAAAAATCTTTTAAAAATATTTAGGATAAAAATGCAATTTAACATATATGAAAGAATCAGAGCTTTCCATTCATAGGATTGATAGCCTGTTCACAGGGAACAAGTAAGCCAATTTTATTAGAATAGAATCTGTGGAGTAATGTTAAGTCAACCTGGGTACCTGGGTGTCACAGTGAATAAGAATATTGGACATAAGATCAATAAGTCTTGAGTGCAAATTCAGATTCAGGGACTTTATTAGCTCTATGAGCTTAAATTATCTACCTCAATTTCTTCATCAGCCAAATGGAGAAAATGATTAGGATCTACTTCCTAGGGTTACAGTAAGCATAAAAAGAGATATATGTAAAGCATTTTGAAAAAGTTAAAGCACTATATAAATGCTCCACCATCATCACCCCCACCCCCACCACAACCACCACTGCCACCAGTGCCATAGTGACCGCCACATGTGTATTATGTGATCTGTTCTGTAGGAGTTACTTAGCGTTTTGCTTTGATTTAATGTTTTTATTTGCATTTTTGTAGTCATCATGCCAGCTGATCTTGTTCTGCTCACTTTTCTGTCAGTTCAGATATTCTTAGGTTTCTCTGAATTTTTCCATCTTTTTTGCTTTGTTTCTTATGGGATAGCCATGTTTTTTTATGCAAATAAGCCACTATTTATTTCCCCCAATGAACAGACACCCATTATTTCTTTTGCTACCACAAAAAATTTCTAAATATGGTAATTATTCATAGTAATAAATTATTTGACCTGAACTCAAATCCCAGGTTTTCTACTTATTTTCTGAATGCCACGGCAAGTCTCTTCAACCAAGTGGGCCTCAGTTTTCTTTTCTATAAAATTAGGAAGTTGGATGAGGTGATCTCTTAGGTCAATCTCCAGCTCTAAATCTCTAGATTTAAATTTGTACAAAGTAACTTCATACAATTTATCTTTGATCTCCAAGACTTTACTCCTCATCCATCTTCCTGCCAGTCAACCTGCCACCTGGGCAAGTGAACATACCATGTAGAAGATATTGCCTTCACCTCCAGAGCTCTCTATATGTGCTTCAATATAAAAATAGAGAATTATTCTCACATGACCGAAGGTATGCACAATAACCAACAAACCTCTTTGTAGGTTCTAGATTCTGTATCATTGGTTAGGTTCCCAAAGGGTGTCACAAACTGGAAGAGACTTGTAGATCATTTTTAGTCTTTATGTGACTTGCTAACTACTTTTAAGGTGATCTATTGTGTCTTTCACATTCTTATGAGTTGCCACATGGCCTTCACTCCGATTTAGGGATAAGAAGAGAGGATTCTTCTGGAGCCAAGGCTGTGATTATTCTATTGAGGGGCCAAGAGAAAGAAGAGCCTTTCCCAAGGTGCCATAAGGACTGCAGATCACCTGTGAGGTGTGGACTATCGGCTCTATTTATTCCCTGGAACTGGGTACTAAGGTCATACTACAATGGTTTCAGATTTGTTGGCTAAAACACGGCTGTTTTACCGTACCACTGGCTTATTGATCAGAGGGCCAGGGCAATGTAGAGGGTGGGGAAACCCTCAAATAAGCCACCTTACAATCTTTGAGAATGAAGATCTCTCAATGAAATTCATACAAGCAAATGCTGACTCCTGCTGCCTCCAATCCATGCTGCTTCTAGGCCAAGGTTGTAGGCTCAATTCTTAATACAGATCAGAGAGATAGCCTTGCCTCATTTCTCCCATCCTGCACTGGATTAGGGAAGTTCCCTCTTATTGCTGCTAGCCATATATAAAACATATGCCCCTGGTCTAGCGGGTGATGGGGAGAGAATGAGCCTGTGGTAAGACCATTCCTCCTCTAGCACTAACTATTTCATGTGTATGCCCTCCTGATATAGTGGCAGGGGTTCTATAAGGCCATGTAACTGCATTTGTTACTCATCCATGTTGGTATAAAAAAATCTGAGGTTTAGACACACTGGACATACTGAATGCCTTAACCTTTTGAAGGGAGAACTATCCAGAACTGTAGGGAGAACTATCCCAAAACTGTGAAGAGAAGTGTCTTGGTCCTTCCAGTTGGGTAGCACCCTCATCTGAGAATTATTTTATTATTTATCTGTGCAGTTACCTCCCCCCAAACCCCATAAGTGACTGTAAACTCTTTAAGGGCAGGGGTTGGTTCACTTTTGCCTGGTATCCCCAGTGTCTGGCACAACATCAGCCCTACTGTCCTAATTAGTGATTGTACCATGTGACCAACTACTCAGGTTCCAGATATTCTTGACTTATTCTCTGGTCAGCTGACTTCATTTTTCAGTTTTGCAAACATGATCAAATTAATATCACATTTTTTTCCTTAAAAGAGTATGTCAATCTAATATTCTTTAATTCCACTCCCCAAACTAACTTTCTAAACTAAAATAGCCTATCAATGCCCAATATGTTCTGTTTCTTCCAATTTGGTTATAAGCTCCTTGAAGATAGTAATTGTATTTACTTTTGTATTTGCATCCCCAGCACTCTATTTTTCATTTATTCATTCTTATTTTCATTCATTTGTTCCTTATGGTATATGACTAGTAGGATCCTGACCAATGCTTTCATTTGAAACATTTTATAGTTTTATACCTGATAATGAGGCCACTTAATTCTGTATTGATGTTGCCTTTGTTGCAATCATATATTTGATTTATAAGTAGTTACCTGCTAAAGGTGCTACTTCGGTGAACCCAACCATATTAACGCTTATAAAACTTTTTTTTTGCGACTATAAGGAGATTAACATCAAAAACATTTAAAATTCCTTGAGTATTCCATGAATCAATCTGAAAGATTTTACATTTCAGATAGTCTCTGATATTTTTTTTTCAGATTACAGATTATAGAACTGTATTTTTAAAAATGAGATAAAATTTTGAGGCTCAAATAAATGTTAAATTAAGCAATTAATAATAAAATTTGAGGAGGAGTATTTTGTGCAAACTATTTAGATCCTTTAAGACAGTATACTCTACACACTAGTTCATCAGAACTATCAAAGTGAACAAATCACATAGGTTATTGAAGACCTCATGCAAGAATTTTGTTGCTGCAGTGAATTACTTAGTGTCCCATTAGAATGAAAGAAATTTGTAATGGGTATGAGTATAAAGTAATTAATTAAAGCAATATAAAACAAACCTACCAGAACTCAGACATCCACATCATTTCTGTTCTTTAAAATAATCACCTACGAGGTACTACATTTATTCAAATAATGATTACATTGATCAAAATAGTTTAATTATATTTTTGTAATTACTTTCAGAATCCATGACATGTTTTTGCATTATATTCAGGGGTACAGTTTTTAAATCTTTAAATGTGGGTTTAATCCACACTTTATCTTTCAAAGTATATTTAAATTTTCAGGAATGACCAAAAGTCCTTTGGAGAAAATTTTGATGAATAACATAGGCAAAAAGCTATAGAATGCCACTTAGAGTAAGAAAGCTATGAAACTGCTTTTGTTACTTAACAAACAGCTTTATTTCGAATGCCAGATAAGCAGTTCTATATATGTTTTAGGCAATCTAAGAAGTCTCACTACTCTGCTACCTACACGTAGGTGTCAATTAGTGGAGTGAGTTATCTTAGGCAATAATGTTTCCCTTATCAATGTAGCCTTTCATTTACAAATTGAATCACTATTTCTCAAGGATATTATAGAGGAAACATCAGTTGAACTATAATTTTGCCCAGATGACCTCTTCACTGTCTTTCAGTGTTAACATTCTGTGATCATGCAGATAGCCATGGTCTAAAAACGGTCTTAACAGAGAAGGCTTTCAAAAAGTGGGGGGAAATATGTGATATCTTTATATAATATAGTTAATTTAATTAGTTATATATAGAAGTTGTAATTCTTAACTAAAGGGGAAAAGGCAGGCAAAGAAGTATTAAGTTAAATTAATATTCCTAGAGTTTTGGGAACTCTTATGGACAAAATATTTGACTATTAATTAGGATATGGCATTCTTCCTATACCGCATCACCTGAAGTGTGACATTGGTAAAATCATTTAACCTCTATCTGGCCCAGCTTGCTCAGATGCAGCATGGTTCCTCACTCTATATAATAGTGGGGTCACAATATATTTCATTTTGGAGAATTCTTACTCATGTAACTGGAATACTTTGACTCCCTCTCTTTCCACACAAGAAAATTCAAGTTAAATGTTCTATTCATGGTCACAAAGTAAGTCAATGCTGCACTATTGATTAGGCTAAGCACTTCTATTTCCTGTTTGGAATGTTGTATTATGTCATGTTAATTCCCATTCCACAGCCATAAAATAGGCATAATAATACTTAGCACTGAGCTCAAATAAGCTTCATGGAAATTATTCAGTTATATGCAGAAAATCCTTTAAGCATGATAGAACAAATAATCTATAGTTTCCTAGGGGATGTTTCCTCTAATGAAGAAAAAGTAAAGGGAAGGTTGAATGGCTATGACATAAAATAAATATTAGCTTCATTCTGGTGGCAGGTAGATTGCAAAACTAGGATAAACTGGTAAAATTCATCAAGTTGAGATGGGAATGGTGAATTTTGGCTCAGTTTAAATTGGAATTCACTGTTATTGATAACTGTTGGATAATGGAATGGGGTACTGAAGGCAGCAGTGACTTTCCATTATTAAAATCTTAAAATAGATGCTAAATGAATGTCTGTCATGGATATTCTATTGTGAAATTTTGTATAGACTGTAATAATGGTTTAATGACCTCTAAGATCTCTCCTTTCTCTCTGAAAAAATCTTATTCTAATACTTCATTGTAAGATAGAGATAATCCTGGCATCTCAAATACTATGTCAATGGGGAATAAGAATAAGAGATTTTATCTATCTGGAAAGGCTTGGATTAAAGGCATGACAACAGGAAGTGTCCAAGGAAAAATGTAAAATTGCTAGCAAGCCTGTATAGCTTTCATTTCAAGAGTGACAAAGGCAGGATAATAGAGTTGCTAGTTATCATATCAATACTCACTTTAAATGATAAATCCTTAGATGATGGTATCATAGATCTAGAGTTGTTAGTGATTTCAGAGGCTACCTAGTGTACATAATTATTTTATAGATGAAGAAACTGAGTTTTAGTGAGGCAAATCAACTTGTTCATAATAGTAGGTTACAAGCTAATAATGATAATGTAATAAGTGGTTAACACCTTCTAAATTGAGAATCTCATTTTTGTTTTACTTCACCATAGAAAGGTACTCACTCAAAGTTTCTTCTACTCTCCTCATCTCACATTACTCAGATAAACTTTCCCAGCCATGTCTTCTTTCACCTGTCTCTCATGACAAGGTCTCCCTTATCTTTGTCAAGGCTAACCCCTCAGCAAGCAACTTGATATTATTTTTTCAGCCAGCAGATTGTCTCCCCTATCCACTCTCTGACCTTCATCCTCTCCCTGTCTACTGGGCCCTTCCCTGCTGATGATATATTCACATTTCCCACATAGTAAATAAAGTCTCTGTTGATCCAACATCCCTGTTAGACATTTTCCTTTATGTTTCACTCCCCTAACTCATATTCTTTGGAAAAGCCACCAAAACCAAAAGCCTCCACCATTTCTGCCTCTTCTAAACCCTATTCAGCATGGCCAACCCAACAATTGAATTGACAATACTAAGAGATCTTTTAATTGCCAAATCTAATGACATTTTCTCAGTCTTCATTTTTTTAACCCCTCCATAGCCTTTCACCCTGTCAAGCAGCCTTTGATCCTGCATATTGTCTTCTTTAAATTCTTCTGGTTCTCTTCTTCCATGTCTGATGATTCCTTCTAAGTCTTTTGCTGCATCTTCATAAATCTGATGCCCAGTAACTGCAGGTGTCCTCCAAGATTCTGCCCTGATCTATTTTGTTTTCATCTCTATGACCTATTTTGGGGATCTTATCAACTCTCGTAGACTGAATTATCATATCTATATAGATGATTCCTATATATATACACACACAAATATATGCATACATATACATATAGACATACATACACATGCATATACACATACAAATATATAAATATGCATATATATATATATACATATATATATATACGTATCTCCATCCCTAATCTGTGCTTCAAACTCTTCTAGACCAAGCTCACCAACAAGAATTTAGACATCTCTAGTGGGATGATACATAGGCATCTCAAAAACAGCATGTTCAAAACAAAAATTATTATCTTACCCCCCAACCTCTTCATTCTCACCAATGTTCCTAGTGCTATCAAAGGCACTAGTATCCCTCCTTCCCCAATTACTTAACCTTGTAACATTAGCATCATCCTAAATGATTCACTGGCTTTCTTCCAGGTGTGCAATCTGTTATAAAATCTTCATGTTTCTATCTTTAGAATATCTCTCATGTTTTCTTCTCTCAGATACCACTCTACTTCAGGGCCTAATCACTTCACACTTGGACAGCGTAAAAAACTTTCTAAATTTTCTCTCTGCTTCAATTCTTTCCTCACTCTAATGTACCTTCTATAATCCTGCTAAAGGGGACTTCCTAGAATGCAGTCTGACCATACTATCTTTCTACCCAGTAAACATCATTAGCTCCTTATCACCTCCAGGATCAAACATGAAACATAACACTGTTTGCTTGGCATTTAAAGCTCTTCACAACCTGTCCCCTTCCTACATTTCCAGTCTTCTTAACACTATTCCCATTTACTCACTCAGTCATCCACCTATACTTATTTATTAGCTCACCCTGCCATTCAGTTAAGAATTTATTAAGTGCTAAATATGTTTCAGGTATTTTGCTAATAATTAGAAATACAAAGAGAACCCGCACCCCCAAAAAAATCACTGCCTTCAAAGATCTTTCCTTCTGATTTCTAGATAAGAAATGGAGGAGGGAAGGAGGAAAGGAGGGGGGATGGGGAGAGAGGGTGGGAGAGAGGGAGGGAGGGATGGGGAGGAGAAGAAGAGAGGGGGGGAAGGAGGGGGGAGGGGGAGGGGGAGAGAATCTGAAAGGTAAGACATTAGCAACTTAGGGGACAAGTTAAATTTTGAAGGAAAGTTGGTTTTGGTAGAGGTGAGATTTTAAATATAGTATTCCAGAAATGAAGGACAGGCAATCACCTAAAGTCACTGAGCATAATGTTCTCCCTTATCTCAGAGAGAAGAATTGATTTTCGTACATTTACAAAAAGAATTGACCAACACAAAAACCAATGGTAAAGTCATCAAGAGTAGGTGATGTCAAATGAACATCATTTCCCTTTTTGATATAATTCCTTGACTAGTAAATCTTTATAAAGGAGAAACCACTTTAATTTAAGAAGGGCATTTTCTCTTTAACTCTTCACCTGATAATCCAGGGCAGGAAAAACAATAAGATAATAGGTTTAAAGATAAATGGCATTGTAGAGGTCAAACTCCCTCATTTTATTTTTTAAATATTTTCTTACAAAACAAAAAAAAAATAAAATTTTCATATTCACAGTAGAACAGAGAAAAGGCTGTATGGAAGATTGTATATAAGTTCATAAAGAACAGAGACTATTTCTGGCTTTCTTTGAAAACAGTGCTTAGCACAGAGCCCAGCATGTGGTAAACAATACATGTTTTTGACTGATTGATGCCATGTATCCCTATTATGTACATCGTTTAAATGTATAAAATGCATGTAAAAACATGGTGCTTTCACAGCTGTCCTGCTAATCTTTATTTCCTTATGAACTTCCTTTGATTCTCTTCTATACATTTTCCTTTATGTGCTTAAATATGTTTTGCTCTTCTTTTGTGGGGGGAGGCAACATCACTAGTGCCTCCTCTCCCCAAATCATAACCAAATTAGAAAGAGAGAAGGGGGAGAGAAGAAGAAAAGGACCCCTCATCAAAAAAGCATAGCCATGCAAAACCTATCCACACATTGTAATGAAAAGGAATCCTTTTCCTACTGACTTTATATTAGTTCATTCAAGTCTTCCAAGCCATTCTCAAAATTATGATTTTATCTGCATAAAATATATAGGATTACAAAGGAAACAGTATATACTGAAATAAAGGTGTAATTTTTTCCCATCCAGGAATATGGACTCCATGAAATCTCCTGAACATATTGAGAATCCCTGTTCTGTGGGAACAGTTTCATTTATATGTATATTACTTGGCTCCAAAGGTCCAATGGTTCTTCTTTTTCTTTGTTGTGTTACATTTTTCTACCCTTCATCTGCCTAACTCAGGTTACTATTCTCTTTTGTCTCTTGGGGTTCTTTTTTTCCCTTTTTTTGTAATACTTCTCTTTTCCCATTTTTTCAAGGAATATTTAATTTCCCTCTTACAGCCTACAGAAGCAACCCATTTCTCTGGCTCTTTCACTTTGTCTTTTAATAGGAAGAACACGCCATATTTTGTACATCCTTAGCAGTTATCACTGTGAAAAACACTGAGCAACTTTTTTGCCAGCCACCTAAAAGTTCCCCTGCCCTCCATATTACTAGGACTTAGACTCAATGTTTTATGGTTTTTGCTGATAGATCTTAATGCTATTTGTCAGAACTAACTTGTCACTATTGTTATGCCAAACTGCAAATTTGTTGCACCAGTACACAAGCTCAGGGCTCTGTAATCAGGGGTTATTTAGGCTTTTACAATATACGGGAACTTTGTATTTCAGTGATGAGAATTTTCCTCTCTCCTCAAGACAGGCCTCTACTTGATCCTTTGCTCAGCTATATTTGATCTCCAATTAGGAAATTCCTGCCAAGCCCTAATGCAAACAAGAAGCTGCAATCAGCTCTTATCTGGGAATAGGTTTTATATAGAATATACCAGCCAGACACTTTAGTTCTCTTCTTTTCTTCTCTTTCCCTTTTGGCCTATTAGACTGTAGATACCTCATGCCTCGACTTTGCTTGTTTGCTGTTTCAGCGTCTTTCGTTCTCAACTAAAATCCTTTCCAATTTTGCATTATGTCTTTTCTCCATAAACTATCATCTGAAGACATCTTACCAGTTTCTCATTTCAAACTGAGCACACAGCTCTGGGGTGTTATGTCCCATTCCTAAATTACTTTAAATTGGACTGGTTTGGAAAATTTCCAACCTTAGAGGTACTGAAATTCATTTTCATAGTCTTTAATTCAAATTCTTTGTCTTTGGATTCTAAATTTGGTGAGTTGAAAAATCTCAAAAACAGTTTGAATAGTGAGTTATAAATAGAAATTTGTATTTAAATATCTATGCTGCAAAATAATTTTACTACTTTTGTTATATTTCAGTATCACTCCTTTTATCATGCTATTTCTTGCTCTAATAATGCCCTTCCTTCTATCTGTGTCCACTGAAACTATACCCACTTTTTGAGGCCTGGATCAAATTATGTCATATGTAAAGGCTTTTCTAAGCTATCAGCTTGCTCAAACATCAGAAGAAACTCTCCTTTACATGATCTTTCTGTCTCTCTGTCTCTTTCTGTGTGTGTGTTTGTGTTTATATATATATATAATATATATACATGTGTATATACATGTCTATATGTATGTGTTTATATGTATATATAGGCAATGGGGCATATAAATCTATCTTGCCCTAGAAGAAAGTAGGGGGGAAGGGGATAAAAGAGAGGGGATGGGATGATAGAAGGGAGGGGAAAATGGGGGAAGGGTTAATCAGAATTCATGCCATTTTGGGGTTGGGGGGGAGGGGAGAGATTGAGGGAAAATTTGGAGCTCAAAGCCTTGTGGAAATGAATGTTGAAAACTAAAAATAAACTAATTTTAAAAATAAAAATAAACTGTTTCAGAGGAGGTACCAATAAAAAAGCCTGTTACAAAAATGTATAATCAAAGTTCTGAAGTCTTTCAAAGTTGTTTATTCTTAAGATACTATTGTTACTGTATAAATTGTTCTTCTGGTTCTACTCAAAAGAAAGAAGGAAAGAAAGAAATTCTTGGGGCACAGAGGAAAAAGTGGCTGGCTACACCTCGTTCTTTCTTTTTCCTTCTGTATAAGGCCATGAACAAGTATTCATTATACAATCACATTCTATCTTGAAATTACTTCAGGTCCTTAGGAAAATGATGTCATCTTAATGGAACTGGTCAGATCCACTGTGTTCTCTTTGACAGATAAAAACTTTCTTTTGCTCAGCACCCGTGGTCAGTCATAATGACCGTTTATATCCTTGACTAAATGCTATGTCTCTTATCTACTTGATTTTTCATTACTATATAATTCACCACATTTCTGATGCCTATTCCTAGATTTATTGAAATATATTCACTCAGTGAAATCTTGCATATATGATGCTTCACTGAACAGCAGCTTGCTTCTTTTGAGCATGTGTTATTGACTGACATTCTGATCCATTGCTCATTGGCAATTACCACAATTGTTTAATATTTCTGGTAAAATAATGAGTTTGATTTTTTTCCTTAGGCAATTTATCAGCCATCAATGTGTTGATTTAAATGAAATGCAATCCCTCTCTCATAATCAATTTCCCTTATATTTGTTGGCATTTCCTGATTTTTGAAGATGCATCTTTTCTACTTTGTTTACGATGAGAAATTCTATAATTTTCTGAGAAAAACAAGTATTTTTGCATCCATTTCACTGAAAATTTTCAGTTTGTTTCAATACTGACTGCAATTTTAGAGTTATAATCTATCATATTGCCTCCATTACATATTTCCTTATTATTCCCCCAAGTGACATAGTTTGGCTGGTTCTTCATTGTGACTCTAAAACTAAATCTCATATTTGTAAAGTGGTTTAGATTTCAACAAGTGCAATATACATATTATATTGTTTGCTCCTCTCAATGGCCCTGTGAGGTAGATGCTATAGTTACCACATTTTTTTTTACTATTAAGGAAAATGAGGATTATCTAAGAGAGAACAGCTAGTAAAAGGACATATACATGATTTGAATCTCGATTTTCCCAAGTCTAAGTCCAGCAATAATCCGCAATATATGGAGGTGATCAGTGGCCACCATAAATACATGTGTGTACTTTTCTAGGTTTCTGGTGGCTTATAGTAGCATTTGCTACTGTCTTTTCATCCTGGGGATATGGTCCTGGAGAAATATCAGTGTTCTGTTAAGGCAAGAGTCTATGATGAGAATCCCATTCAGAGAAAGTATAGCCTGCATATGTAATATGGCATCTGTTCTGAGACTCTATCCAGCCTATTTAGAGGCATGTTTTGAGGTATATGAAGTATGACCTACTGTAACTAAACCAAGAGTGTATCAGCATGAATAGGAGAAGGCTTCTAGTTCCCCTATGTCATCTGAAGCAATAAAGGCAAAGCCATAAAAGATGGAACAGGAAGGATTCAGATAGAGATTAGAAAGTAGGACAGTCCAGGCATAGAAATAAGACATTCAAAAAAGCAAAAATTAGCTAAAATTAAAAAAAAAGATTATTCAGGTTTACAGTCTAAGAGAAGAGTAACCAACCTTTCTCTTCCTTAATTATATCTGTTTATACTTTCCCAACTCACTCTTGCAATAGGAGGGTGGTTCCAACCAAGTATTTTGCCTCCTTTGCCATCTACCACTTCAATACTAAATACAATCACACTCAGTGTCAGCATAATCACTTGCCTTGGTGCTGACTCCTCCTTTGATGCTAACTGAAGAATCTTCTTAGCTTTAACAGAATACTAGATGACAAAAATCTGGTTTTCTGGGACCAGCTCATGCTTCAGAGTTCTCAAGTGATGTGACCTAATATTGTTTGATGAGGGAATGATTTAGATGTTTGCCATTAATACTGATGCCTGCCTATTGAATAATTGAGATTCTTGAATCACAGTTCCAATATGAGCATTGACACCTTTGGTAAGAGTATATAATCGTTTTGCTCTTCTGGAAAAATTTATATGAGATGGCAAGTCAAGCATGAAGATTCCTGTTTTTACAGGTTAGACAAATTGTCTGCTGAAGATCTATAAAAATGAACCAATTCTAATTTAAGTACATTGAAATTCTGCTGAGTACACTGAAGTTGTTCAATAAATATTTGATTGGTATTTTCTTATAGTCAATAAATAAGGAACAACATTTTTAGTTGTAGAAATAGGCAAACTTGATAGTTAATGTTCTTAGAAAAATCCACTATTCTGTTTGCTAGTATGCATATCAACATTCTTACTAATATGCATTAAATTATTCTTACACAACTAAACTGTTGATTTTTTCAGGACAGAAATATTCCTACATGATAAAAGCCATTCTGCTTTCCCACCCTGTTCTTCTAGTGTTAATGACATAAGCTACATTTAGTTTTTATTGTCATCTGATGCATGGAGTACATATGGTCCAATTAATGAGCCTGGATTCTCTCCAGAAGATGATATCACAACTATCAGTTAACAGTGCTTCACTTTTTTCCATAATAAAAGCAATAGTGCCAGGTTTAATTCCATATTAATGAGGAATTGTTGATTGCTATTGTGCTAGTGAGCAATGAAAATCATATTTTTATTTAATTCAACAAAGTACCTCTAGTATGCATTGAATTGTTGTCTAGTGTTCAGGGATCTAAGGAGATTAAACAAACCACACTTCATGGCCTCATGGAGGTTGCCATCTGGTAATGCTAATATGACACAGATACAATTGCAATGCAAAATAGAGTATCATAAATTCATGAGCACCACAGATGTGCCTTTGGAGTTGGAAATTCCGAAAGGCTAAATGAAAGAAATGACATTTCTGCTGAATCTTAAAGCATGGTTATGATTTCAACAAGCAAAGATAAGGTGTGTGAGCGTGTTAGAGTAGGAAGCAGTGAGCAATGTTAGGGAGATAGGAGGTGCAAGACTTAATGAAAATGGCTCCTGGTGAGAAGCATAGAGTTTGTAGTAGAGAGCTACGTGAAATGGGAAAATGTAAGATAGTACAAGACACTAGAGGGTCTTAAATGTTAGAGGAACCTTACTTTTATATGTTAGATATATAAATGAGGAGGAAGACTGGAAGAGAGGAAGATGTGATGATGACTTTAATCATGATGGTATAATTCTTTGAAAAGAGGAGAAAATATTTTGTTTAATTTAACTCAAATACATTTCTTAAGGACTTATTGTAAGTGTGGTACTGTGTTACAATAATTGATAGGTTTTTATTGGTAGACATGATGGTGAGGTATGTCTGTCCCTGTGATTCTAGTAGTACAGGGAGGTCTTTGGGGAAGAAATTCTATTGATCAAAACAGACCAGTAAGAATTATGCTCTTACGATGTTTGGGAGATGCCTAAGGATATTGAGAGGTTATTTTATTTGTCAAGAGTCATATGATCAGTATATCAGAGACAGGATGGGCTGCTTATTTCATCCCTACTCCAAGGCCAGCTCTATATCCTATTATACCATAGTGTTTCTTTGATAATGTTAAGACATGAAAAATATAAACATTCTCTTCCCTCAATATAACTTATATTCTACTTGTGGGTATGAAGTTTGTACAGAGAAGTAAATGGAAGAAAATAATATTAAGCTCTGTAGTACTAGCTCATACCTGTAAAATAGGCTAATATGACAGAAAAGGAAAATGATAAATGCTGGAGATGTTGGAAAATTGGAATGTTATTTCATTGTTGAAGTTGTCAACTGATCTAACCTTTCTGGAGAGCAATTTGGAACTATGCCCCAAAGGCTATAAAAATGTGTATATCCTTTGATCCAGCAATATTACTACTAGGTCTATATCTCAAATATCTCAAAAATATTTATAACAGCTCTTTTAGTGATGACAAAGAAGCGGAAACTGAGGGAATATCCATTGATTGGGGAATGGCTGAACAAGTTGTGGTATATGAATGTAATGGAATACTACGATGCTAAAAGAAGTGGCCAGATAGGACAAATGCAATGGAGGTAGAAATGACAAGACTGGCAACTAACTAGATATGGATGGTAACAGTCAAAAACTAAGTATATCTCTAAAGTTTTGAACTTGGGCCTTTGAAAAATGAATTTGCCCAACACAGAAATAAGGGAGTTTAGAGGAAAAGTGGGTTTAATGATGAACTCTAGTTATGTCAACTTTCAAATGCATAACGTATATCCAAGTAGAAATTATAATTAGGAAGTGGATGATATGGAAGTGGAGCTCAAGATAAAAATATATATAAAATATGTAGATTTTAGAGGGGCTTTTTATATTGATAGTGATGAGCAGAAGACATGGAACATGGTCATTGCTTAAAAATATTTTTGATTGAGTGATCTGCATGCATAAAATAATTGGAAATACTGGAAGTGATTAAACAACCAAGAATTCATTTAGAGAGAAGGGTCCAGAACATAATCTTAATGGCACTCAGTTTATGGAGGTCATCAGTGATCAAGACTAACAAGTGTTCACATCAGCTGGGAGGGGGAAAAAACTAGGAAAGGCGTGTGTCAGGAATACAAGGCAGAAAAAAAAACATTTTTTTGCAACTGGTTGTGTGTATGTGAGGAAAAGGAGAAGAGATTTTAGGATTAGAAACTGTCTTGGTATCTATTTTAATCCCATTATTTTACTGAGAAAAGAAAGACCTGGAGAGATTAAATGGCTCAGAAAAGGGTCATATAAGTATTTAATAGCAGAACTAGAGTTAGAATTCAGGTCACCTGACTCAGGGTTCCAATACTGTTCCATTGCAACAGATTGTGTTTATTCCATTTCTGCCATTCACATATGGTAAAAATTGTTCCTTCATTTTTTTAAGATACACATAAATATATTGGATGAGACCATTTTATTCTGTGACTTTCAGTGTTTAGATTTATGGCTCATTTTGTCTTTGTAATTAGTCCTATGAAGACTTAAATGATAGATGATTAGCCACTTGATTCTGGGAGTTTATGCCCATTTACATGATTTGACTTTCAATCACTTTTTCATGGCCTGTACATAATCTGTTACCAAGCCATTTTGTTTCTTCCTGGACAGAATCCTTAAAAATCTCTAATCCTTCTCAACCCTCACTTACTGTCATCTCAGTCCAGGTTCTGTTAGATAGTTTACTTCAAGTGATTTCTAGTTGGTTTGATTGTGTCATCCTTGTCTATTGTGATATTTCCTAGATTACCATGCCAAAATATTCTTCCCTTAAACCTGCCTTCATCATATTAAGGATCTAAAATAATTCTTTACTTTCTACATTCTTATAGATTCATTATAAACAATGAACAGATTAGAGGAGTAGGAAAACACTGAGTTCAAATCTTGTATATGATACCTATAACCTATTTGTACATAGGCAAGTCAAATATTTCTCAGCTGCAGTTTCCTCATCTATAAAATGAGGGAATTAGAATAATTCATCTCTAAGGTACCTTCACCACCTCTAGCTTCAATCTACTCAAGCTGCAATGGATTTATTACCAACCTCTTAGGCATGATTGACAGAGCTGCTAGGTGGCACCTGCTCCTTCTCCCTACACAAGGTCAGGTAACTCAGGTAACTCTTTGCTGGATCATGGACCCCTCTTTACCCTAATGAAACAGTCTAAGGCCACAATTCCATCCCTACACTAGAAGGCTGATCTGCCTCTACTTTCTACACCCCAGTGCTTATTGTCTGTAGCTCTGTTTCCTTATGCTCACTTGGGCTGGACCAAAAAAAATAATCAGTCTGTTGATTCTTTGGATGTCCTGATTGAGACTTGATCTGGTATATTTCCTATGTCTATGTGGAGAAATTGTAGTGCAAGCTGGGCAGCGAGTGTTCTTTGTACTCTAACAACTGGATATTCTCTCCAGTACTCAATTTAACATATGAATTCTTTTAGCTCAGGTTCCCAGACTACTAAGGGCTATGTTTCAATATTTTTTTCATAAATTAAGATTGTAAGTTCTATCTCATTAATCAATGAACTTTTACCCCCCCATCATTTTATGAATATCATCTATTTAATACTCTGGGAAACCCTGTTTTCCTGTAAGCATTGCTCATTTCTCTCTGTAACAACCTCTACCCCATTTCCTAGACTTAAATGTCAAGGGTACTGATTATATAATTTATTAACAGTATAACAAACTGTAAAACAAAAAAAAACTAAGAATCTAAAATGAATGGTTCATTTATGATAAAGATCATGGCAGAATCACTTTTAACCATCACCACTACTGCTAACCTTCTACATTCTGCAAACATGATCCTGTCTTTCCGCCTTCTCAGAATGCCATTTTCATGGCTTCTCTTCATCTTCTTCACAAAACAAGAAATATATCCAATATATCTTTGAATTCTCCTAGTCCTTGCTCACTGCCACAGCTCTCTAGTCACAGTTAAGCTTTCACTCTTCTGGGATACTCTTCAAAGAATGACTTAAACAGTAACTCTCCAAGATTCCATTCTGTCTTAAAGATATGATAACAGTAAAGAGTTTCTGTGGGAAAGGCTATTAAAGTCAATGGTACTGATATAGCAATAGATAGAAACTTTTTTCATTTTCCTCCGATCATTAATATAAAAGAAGGCACAAACCAGAGAGATGTATATTCAACCAAGGTGTTCTCCAATCCCCAAGATATATAGCACAGAGCTCAAGTCAAAGAGTGATTCTGTACCAATTGTGATGACTTCCAAATGCTTCTCTTTATTGATAACATAATAGTGACTGTAGTAAAGGCTAGAATGTTACAGAGCATCCAAAATAATAATCGTAATCACTTTAAAATATTCTAGATTATTTGGACTAACTAAACACTTGGGAAAAACCAAGTAGATGAAAAATAACCATTACTCTTCTATACTATGCAGTTGAATCAATCAAAAACCTGAAGAGCTCATTTATCAGTTCATGTGTGTGTAAGAGGTATGCACAAGCATTCCTCATTTTACTGTGTTTTGTTTTATTGTGATAGCAGATACTGTTTGTTTTACAAACTAAAGATTTGTCTCAATCCTTTGTCAAGCAAGTCTACTGGCACCATTTTTCCAACATAATGTCTCTGTGTCAAGTTTTGGTAATTCTCACAATAATTCAAACATTTTCATTATTATTATGACTGTTATGGTGATCTGTTACCAGTGATTTTTGATGTTACTATTGTAATTGTTTCAAGATTCCACAAACCATGCCTATAAAAGGCAGCAAATTTAATTGATCTATATTGTGTGTGTTCTGACTACTTAACTGAATTGCCATTCCCCATCCCTCTTTCTCTCCTGAGGCCTCCTTATTCTCTGAGAAACAACAATATTGAAGAATGTTACAAAAACGTAGTTGATAAAACAGTGGCAAGTTTTGACAGCATTGACTCCAAATTTGAAAGAAATTTGACTGTGGGTAAATCACTGTCAAACAACATCACATGCTGCATAGAAGTCACAGGGAAGGAGTCAATGTGATAAATATCATTGTCTGATATTAAGAAATTTCCACAGTGACTTCAAATTTCAGCAATCATCACCCTGATCAGTCAGCAGCTGTCCATATTGAGGCAAGACTTTCAATCAGCAAAAAAGATTACAACTTGCTGAAGACTCAGATGATGGTTAGCATTTTTTTTAACAATTGAATATTTTAAATTAAGATATGTACATTTGATTATTTAGATATAATACTATTGTAAGTTTAACAAACTACAAATTAATAGTGTAGAAACAATTCTGTATCCACTGGGAAACAAAAATATCCTTGTGACTTGCTTTATTGCAATATTTGCTTTTATTGTGGTGGTTTGGAAGTGAACATGCAATATCTCTGAGATATGCCTGTATGTACAAATGCATGTATGCATTATGTATTATATCCACACACATCTGGTACAGATACTAGAAATAGACAATGAGTTGTACCTGGAATTAAATAGGAGAATACTAGATTTTTTTATCATTTTTATCATTAAGAAATCACATCAATTTTGTAATGGCTTTAATCTCCCTGGAACATAATCCATCTTTTTTAAGACCAATATTATTGTAATAATCTTATATCTGTGTGAAACATAGAGCAGTGCAGTTGCTTATGAATTGAAGCTAAGAATTTTTAAAAAGGAAGATAAGCACATTGTGAACATAGGTACCCTGCAATATATTAGAAACCAGTTATTATGAAGTAGAGGTGGTATAAAAGTTTTCATCAAAGAAATCCATGAACAAAAATAAAATTGACTAGTCATATAGCAAGAATTGTTGTACAGCCCATTTAATCCTCTGATATTAAATTGTCTCAAGATGATTCATGAAAGGACCTCATAACATAGTGTAGATATCCAGTGACAAACATATGGAAGCACGTGGACAAGAGTTACAAAGAATGTGCAGGCATGGATGGGTTATGGTATGTATCATTTCATGTAACCTATATCTATGAAATTCCAGATCAATTAACTCTTATATTAAGTATTTTCCAGAAAAAAAATCTCTAAGTTATATTCAAAGAAAAAACCTACCAAACTGAACAGTTAGTGACATTAAATACCCAGATGCTGATTTGATGGATACACATACAAAGCTGGCATTATTTGGGGGCAAAATTATAGAGTAAAATGTTTTCTCCCACTAGAGTGTTTGAGCATGGTACCATCAAAAGTGTGATGTCCTGTTTGAGTTGTCTCTTTATGTTAATAACTAAGTGTTTGGAAAAGAAAATCTCATTGCAACTTTATGGTGGATAATAGGAGATTATGTATCCTGCCATAGTTAGCATATGTCAATCATGATGAGAAGTCAATTTGAAAATCAATTCTACATAAATATCCCATTAAATAAAAAAATAGCAGCCAATATTTCTGTGGATGACCTAATATTGGCAAATACTGGTCAGATGAAAAATGGAAAACTGACACCACTTCTGCATGATGTTTTATGCAAAAAAATCAAAATAATAATAATTTTGGATGACTTCATTTAAAAAAAACAGCTGAACAAAGCAACACATACCATTATAGATATGGAATTTTCACACTATCTTTTCCTTTCTATATGCTGAAGGCTTCCTGGGTGTTATTGCTTCCATTCCCCAGGGGCTTGTCACTCTTAGTTAAGGGCCTTATTTGGCAACTGTAGGTACAAGGAATGTGGGGAAAAAGTATATTCGTCAGCTAAATTTAATTTTTCAAAAAATGCTTTAACTCATTAAATTATATTTTCATTTATTTTCAAGAAATATTCATAGAATAAAAAAGGACCTAAGCATCTCTATCTATAAAGTGTATAGAAGTGGCATGATACTGAATCAACTGCCTGAATTCAGGGAACTCTGATACAGGGATACATGATACAATTACTGGAGAAAAGGAACTTTTAGCAAAAGACCTAATAGTTATCCCCTGCTCTTAGTGAAAGGGTAAAAAAACTGATTAATGCCTCAAAAACTAAGCAAATTTTGCCATCATTTTGAAGGAATTTCAACCATAATTAAATGCATAAAACTGAAATTGCTTTGCTGAAAGAACTTAAACCTGAGGGATCAGGTTTGAATTTCCAGGTCCCAAGATTTTCTTCCAAGAGTGATGCTAAATCTATCAGACTTCTCCATAGCACAGGGTACAAGTTAAGATTGTTGGTTTCATTTTATTATACTTATGTGGGAGGGTGGGGGAGTAAAATCCTAATATATTAGAATCAAATTAAAAAGCTATCCTTTTCTAAATAAACCATATATCAATTGTGAATCACCAACCACTAACATTTAAGGAATGTATCTACTGCTTCTAAGAGGACTATTTATACCTTACACAAATGATTTTGAAATTTACCCAGTAATAACTACAATCATCATAAACAAAATTGGAAATCCTAAATGGTAATTCCAAAAGGTTAAAACCAGGATACTTGGGTATAGACAAACTGAAATAACTGTTTCATAGTACCTTCATCATTGAAAAAACTTGACAAAATCTTTCATTATTACTATTTTTTAAATAGCTAGAACAGTTGGTCAAGTATAACAGCAATGAAAAGGAAAAATTCTGACAGAATTTTTCTATTAGGGTAGGTTGCAGGCCATTCACCTCTTTGTTAAAAAGGGTGAGTATCTGATCAATCTTTCTTGCTTAAAAAAGATCATTTTTGCCATTAAGACTTCATATAATTAAAACTGGTTTTTTTTTCAAATAGAGATATAATAAGGAAAGAAATTTGAGATGTGTCTAAATGTTGGAATACAGTGGTAGGGAAAGGTGTACCCAATTATCTTGGGAGATCAAACAATAAACTTACAAAAATTAAGATTTCATTGGTCCTCCTCAGAAAAGTCATCATTACCCCCTTCTAAGGACCTGGATTTCGAGAGCTTCATTGTGAAAGGGAAAATATGCAATGTGGAAAATAATTTATATAAAGCTTTCCAGAAAGAGGAAAGGAAACATCTTGTCAACAATAATTATTTCTACTTACCATGGCTGTAGTGGATGAATCACTCCTCCAAATGTCATTATACTCTCTTTTACATGTGCTCCGATAGGTCAATATAAATGGCAACATGTATGCAATTTGTTCATGAATTCCCTGGAGCTTAGACATTTCAAGACTGATAGACTGAATGGTGGCTTGCTGATAGATGTCTCAAGTAAGGAGTATATAATTCTACAAAAGTAAGCCGTAAGTATGTAATTATTGTGATTAATTGATAAAACAGAGCTAAGTACATAAGGAAGAGTAAAGTTATACTTCTCCATCTAACTTCTATTGTGTATGAACCCTCAAAATCACCCTTTTATATTAGCATGATATTTGTGTCCTGTAACTTTGATTAACAAATGTTTTGTACTGAGAATTTAGCCATAACACAAGGAACTTCCATACTGCTCAATTCAATTAAGTTCTTTGGGCAGATGACCATGAAATCCACATATCAAACCCCCAAATTCTTTCCAGAATCTTCTACCTTATGAATATCTTCACCTGGAATTTCCCATTAGTTTTGAACGCAGCATGTAAAAGACAGAGCAGCTTTCCCTTTATAGCTTCTTCTTTTCCAAATTCCTGACACCATCAATATTTCAGTCTCAGAGTTTCATACTCACAAAATTAACTTTAGCTGTTTGACCTCCCTTCTTTCTTCACCTTCCCAATCCATTTCAAAATCTCACTTATTCTATCTCCACATTGTCTCTCACAATCATGGGATTATTTCCACTTATATATAGCCACACTACCCTTCTTTAGGCCCTCATCACTTCACTACTAGACTTAGTCTCTAGCCTTTCCACTTCACATTTCATTTTATATTCACAAGTCTCTCCACATCATTCAAATTCTCAGGAAAACAAACACCAAAAAACCTCAATGGATCATTACTACATCAAATAAAAACAAAACAAAACACAAACTACTCGAACTGGGATTGTGGAACTTCATAATTTCTCTTCAAACCCTCTTTCAAAATTCTACACTTTTGGCAAACTGGACTACAAATCCCATGGTGGATATCTCACTCCCCTTTCTATATTCGCATTATTGTGTCTCCTATGCCTGGAATACATTGCCTTCTTTTCCTACTCCTTCTCTTACTTAAAATTTCAGTTTAGGTATCACCTCTTCTTTGTAGCCATCCCCCTTTCTTGCAATCATTAGTATTCTTTCTGTCTTCAAATTATTTTGTATTTATTTATTTTTCCTTACAAATACAAATGTTTATTTTCACACCGTGGGTATAACATAAATTCTTAATATCATTGGGGACTAGTATCATACCTATTAGAATATCTCTCATATTAGCCTCTCCCTACTCTCCATGAACCAATCATTACTCTAAGTTTAAGTTCTTGTTACTTCTCAGCCAGATTTTTTATAATGAACTCCCAAATTATTTTCCTCATTCCAGTATCTCCTGTCCCCTATTTACTTTCCAAATAGCCAAAATAATTTTCCAAAACAACAAGGATAGCTATACTAACCCTCAGTCAAGATGAAATGCAAATTTTGTAGAGCCCTTCATGGGCTCCAATTTAGCTCTCCTAATTTATTTTTTCATTACTCTCCTTCATGCATATGGCATTCTAACCAAATTGGCCCATTTCATAGTCCTAGAATTCAACAATCCACGTCCTCCTTCTAATCCTTTGCACTGTCTCCACAATCTTGGAATGCTTTCCCCACTTACTTTCCCCTAGAATTTCCCCTTAACTTTCTTTCAGCATAAACTAAGGTATCACTTCTGCTAGGTTGTCTATCTTGATGTCTCCATTTGTCAGTGCTCCTGTCCTTTTCAAATGATCTTCTACTTACTTATCAGTGTAAATGTTATGTTTCCCTATAGGATATAATCTTGTTGAGAGAAGGAGCCATTTCTCAGTCTTACTTTATACATCCAGTGCCTAGCATAGTGCCTTGCGGTAATAAACACACTTTAATAGATATTTAAAATTCATTAAAGTTTTACACAGTTCCTATATTCATCAAATTCTAAAATCAACAGATATTTTTTCAAGAATAAAACAACTGCAATATATAAACCACATTACTCAACATTGAGGATGCAGAGATGTCCAAGGCACGTATTTGTTTTAATATATTTTCCAATTATTCAAATACTCCTACCATTCTCTACATAAAGTAGAAGGACTTTTAGTATGTCATCTCAACAAATAACACATTTTTTTGGTTTGAATTAATTGAATCACTTGGCACAAGAACATTGCTAGAGGATCCACATGCATAAATGTCAGTTTGTATGCTTTGACCAAGAAACAGTTCTGCTTCGTCTTTGAGATAAGAATTCACTGATCTATAGCTCATTCTAACCCAAAGGTTCAAATGTTTTAAACTTTCTGTTCATATCTGTTTATGAACAATTATACTTCTGGTGAACACAGTCATACTAACAGATGGTAGATGGAGTTGGCAGGCAAGTCTTTTGGCTTTTCCTCATTCCTTCACTTCCTATTTAGGATTCTGGCCAATTCTTATACCAGCATTTCTAACAATCTGATATTCCCTTTCTGCCAAGAGAGTCACCCAAGTTCATATTATTTCCTATCCTGATTACTACTACTTCCTTTCCTTTGGCCTTCTACATTGGAAACTGTCTCCTACCTAAGCTATTGTGACTTCCATTTTACAGTTAAGGGTTCTAAGAAAATTCCATCCAGCTTTTAAACTACTGTGTTCTTCACCAGATCCCTTTTTCATTGATATTAGAAATTTCCCCCCCCATGATTGCCTGTTTCCCCTTCTACTATTATTCAATCCAATGAGAATATATTAAAAAAACTATTAGGTATAGGACACTGGGTTACATGATGGAGGGTACAAAAACAAAACAGAGGACTTGATCAAAAAACCTGAGGTGTGGGGTGGGATATAACATGTAGACCAAGAAATACAGATGTGATAATTTGAGGAGGATGGAGAGAAATCAGGGGAAGGGAGATATCTTAAGTTGAAGAGCTAGGTCCCAGATTTGGCTTTGTTTAGTTATACAGATATCTATTGGTTCTCTCTCTCTCTCTCACAGAGTAGTTGATCACTGTTTTACTCAATATCTTTATTCAAAAGGTAGAAGAATAAACAAGGAAAATGCTATTCTGGTTATTTTATAGATATGCTGATCTGATGATAACCAAGAACCTTTCACTGAATTACAAATAAACTAATGTAAACATATCACACATCCGTATACTCACACATACACCTAGAAATATAAAGGAAAAAGGAGCCAGATCACAAAGAATAGTACCTTAGTCATATAGGAATAATATGAAAATGAAACTCTTAAGGAGCTAAGGCTGACATCAATAATGTAAAGGAAAATTATATTAAAAAGTAATTGGAACTCAGATAAATAAAACAGCACTCTCCAACTACAGAAAATCGATTAGAAAACTTATCTCTCATCTTTCTGTAAAGATGGTCGACTAAATGTGTAAAGGGAGATATATGTCGATATATAGTGGTTTGATTTGCTTCCACTGTATTTTGTTTCAAGAGAAATACTCATCATAGTGTAGGCAATTATAGGAATGCTTTATAAGAGCACTAATTTTGAGAATCAACAGAATGATATAGCAGACAAAAATGAATCAAAACAAGATAATACTACATCGTGCTTCACTAAGAAAGCCGAAGTTTCCAGGTATAAGAAGGCAGTGGCCCTGTTGCTGGGTGTTCTTTAAGTACATATCTGACGCAAAGTCCTAGGTCTGAATGCCAAAGGTAAAGAATGGCATTGAAGGGAAATTAGAACTTGGATTGGCCTCAAGTCCATGCCATATATTGATCAATTGATTGCACTGAAGATGTTTAACTTAGAAACCATTCAGAAAGGACATGATAGCATTATTCAAGTATTTGAAGTGATTTCATGTGTAATGAGGATTAAACTTTGTTTGGCTTCAGAGGAAAAAATGAAGAATGAGAAGAATTAGCAGTGGCAAATGTATCCATGGTGTAATGAAAACATTACTTTCTATTTAAAAGTGGAATATCTATTTCAGTACATAGGTCCCCTCACACTAGAAATGTTCCAGCACGGACTCAAATAATACTGGTTGAATACCGTTATTCAGTTGTTTCAGTCATGTCTGATTCTTGTGGTTTTCTTGGCAAAGATACTAGAATGGTTCACCATTTCTTTCTCTCACTCATTTTACAGATGAGGAAACTGAAGAAAACAGGGTTAAGTGGTTTGCCCAGGGTCGCAGAGCTAGTAACTATCTGAGGCCATATTTGAGCTCACAAAAAGCTAGTCCCAACACTACATCCACTGTGCTTTCTAGCTGCCCTGATTGAGTATGTGGTAAACCAAATTATTTCTTGGCTAGGAAGTGAACTAGGTGGCCACTGAGTTCAGTCCTCAAAGTCTATAATCCTATTACTGTCCCATGATAGTTAAAAGTTTATTATCTGTCATGATATAATCAATTTAATTTTCCATGCTATTTTGGGGTAATTTCTAGGTACATCATCATCTAGTTACTAATGAAAGTATTTCTCATATCTATTGAAGAGATCTTTGAGAAACCTACAATATATTCATGACTTTCATTTCTTGATACTATACCATATTTCCTAAAGTTGTCACCTAATATTGAAGCTGATGTTAGTTTACAGCTAGAGTTCTAAGAGTCTATGAAATAAAAAAATGGATCTCTATCTCATTTCCTTTATAACCTTATACATTTTATGTTATTTATTTAAAAACATTATTCTAGCATGGGATCTTTAGGCTTTACCAGATTGACAAAAGGGTCCATGACAAAAAATATAAGCAACCCAACTTTAAGAGGATCTTAATTTCTTCATTTAATTTCTCTACTTCTTTGCCATCTACAAAAGTTTTTGGTCATTAGCTACAATTATCTTTATGCTGATTTGTTTGCTTACAATGTTAATGAGCAATCAAATGTAAGATGGCCAAATGTCCCATGAAATAATATTTCTTGTGAGCTGTAAATGAATGATGAAATGATGTTCTTTTTTGTAACATGGTATCTTAAAAAAGCATCAGGTTCTTACATTGTAATAGAGGGACAATATAAAGGATTAAAGAGATGATAGTTCTGTTGGACTTTGCATGTGTTCAGTTTTGGGTGCTAAATTTCTGAAAGTACTTCACTAAGAAGGGCAAATATAGAAGAGAATGAATGGAATATTAGGGACTGGAGAGTTTTCCACATGAAGACTGACTAAAGGAAATGAGTAAGTTTATGGTTTCAAGTATTTGAGAAGATGTTATGTGGATGAAGTCTTCTATCTGAACCATCTCAGTGTATTAGACCACTCTGTATAAAAGAAAGAGCATTGAGTTTTGGAATCTTTGGATTACAACTGGAAGAGACCTTTGAGATCATCTAATTTGATCCTCTCATTTCAGAGATTTTTAGATAAGTCTGAAAGAAGGTATGGGGCTCATCAATATAAAGAGGTTCCAAGAAGCAGAGCCAGGATTAACACTAAGATTTTTTTGAGTCCTGGACCAATGTTCCTTCCAATATAGAATTCATGAATAAGAAGGCCTAGTTTCAACTCTTGACTATGAAACAAAGCTATAGGGGGGTGGACCCAAGATGGGGGCTGGAAAGCAGGGACTAGCTTAAGCTCCCCGCAAAGTCCCTCCAAAAACCTATAAAAATGGCTCTGAACCAGTTCTAGAACTGCAGAATCCACAAAACAGCAGAGCAAAGCAGGGCTCCAGCCCAGGACAGCCTGGATGGTTGCTGGTTGAGGTCTTCCCCACATGGAGCTGGGAACGGAGCAGAGCGGAGCAGAGCAGAGCCCAGCATGGGTCGTGAGGACCACCCAGACCAGGAGATGGGTGGAGAGGGCCCTAGCGCCCTAAATCAGTGAGCTGCAGCAGTTACCACACTTCTCAACCCACAAACACCAAAGACAACAGAGAAGCTTAGTGGGAAAAGCTGCAGGGGACAGGGTGATAGAGTTCCTGGTTCAGCCACTGGCCAAGGAGCAGCAGAGGTGGGGCAGCTATAGAACTACAGCTGCAGTTGCTTCCAGCCCCAGGCCCACCTGGTGGGAGGAATTAAGTGGCAGATCAGAGCAGGAGTGCAGAGCCTGCTGAAGATCTGAGTCCAGTCCAGGTTGGGGGTTCTTGGAGAAGGTGGAGTGCTGGTGTGGCAGAGTTGGCTGTAATAGCTCTGCAAACAACAGCACATCCCCTCAAGCTTGGAACAAAGTACTCTTTACAAGCAGTCATACCCCGCTGAAAAACTCAAGGGTCAAGTAAGTTGGCTGGGAACATGGCCAGGCAGTGAAAATGCATCCAGATTCAGTCTCAGACTTTGGAATATTTCTTTGGTGACAAAAAACCAAAACATACAGACAGAAGAAGTCAACAAAGTCAAAGAGCCTACACCAAAAGCCTCCAAGAAAAACATGAACTGGTCTCAGGCCATGGAAGAGCTCAAAAAGGATTTGGAAAAGCAAGTTAGAGAAGTAGAGGAAAAATTGGGAAGAGAAATGAGAATGATGCAAGAAAACCATGAAAAACAAGTCAATGACTTGCTAAAGGAGACCCAAAAAATACTGAAAAATATACTGAAGAAAATAACACTTTAAAAAATAGACTAAGTCAAATGGCAAAAGGGCTCCAAAAAGCCAATGAGGAGAAGAATGTCTTGAATGGCAGAATTAACCAAATGGAAAAGGAGGTCCAAAAGATCACTGAAGAAAATACTATCTTAAAAATTAGTTTGGAGCAAGTGGAAGCTAGTGACTTGATGAGAAATCAAGAAATTATAAAACAGAACCAAAGGAATGAAAAAGTGGAAAACAATGTCAAATATCAAATATCTCATTAGAAAAACCACCGACTGGAAAATAGATTCAGGAGAGATAATTTAAAAATTATTGGGCTACCTGAAAGCCATGATCAAAAAAGAACCTAGATATCATCTTTCAAGAAATTATCAAGGAGAACTGCCCTGATATTCTAGAGCCACAGGGCAAAATAGAAATTGAAAGAATCCATCGATCGCCTCCTCAAATAGATCCCAAAAAGAAATCTCCTAGGAATATTGTTGCCAAATTCCAGAGCTCCCAGATCAAGGAGAAAATCCTGGAAGCAGCCAGAAAGAAACAATTTGAGTATTGTGGAAACACAATCAGAATAGTCCAAGATCTAGCAGCTTCTCCATTAAGAGATTGAAGGGCTTGGAATACGATATTCCGGAGGTCAGTGGAGCTAGGATTAAAACCAAGAATCACCTACCCAGCAAAACTGAGTATCATGCTCTAAGGCAAAATGTGAGCATTCAATAAAATAGAGGACTTTCAAGCTTTCTCAGTGAAAAGACCAGAGCTGAATAGAAAATTTGACTTTCAAAGACAAGAATCAAGAGAAGAATGAAACGGTGATCAAGAAAAAGAATGAGTAAAAGAAATCGCAAGAGACTTACTAAAGTTGAACTGTTTCGTTTACATTCCTACATGGAAAGATGATGTGTATGATTCATGAGACCTCAGTATTAGGGTAGCTAATGTGTGTGTGTGTGTGTGTGTCTGTGTGTGTGTGTGTGTGTGTATTTGTATGTGTATATAGATAGAAAGAGAGAAAGAGAGAGGGCACAGGGTGAGTTGAAGATGAAGGGATGAAATCTAAAAGAAATAAAATCAAATTAAAGGATGGGAGAGGAATATATTGAGAGAAGGAGAAAGGGAGAGATAGAATGGGGTAAATTATCTCGCATAAAAGTGGCAAGAAAAAGCAGTTCTGTAGGAAGAGAAAGAAGGTAGGTGAGGGGGAATGAGGGAATCTTGCTCTCATCAGATTTGACCTGAGGAGGGAATACCATACACACTCAATTGGGTATCTTACCCCACGGGAAAGAAGGAGGAAAAAGATAAAAACGGGGGGATGATAGAAGGGAGGGCAGGTGGGGGAGGAGGTAATCAAAAGCAAACACTTTTGAAAAGGGATACAGTCAAGGGAGAAAATTCAATAAAGGGGTATAGGTTAGAAGGGAGCAAAATATAGTTAGTCTTTCACAACATGAGTGTTGTGGAAGGGTTTGACATAATGATATGCATGTGGCTTATGTTGAATTGCTTGACTTCTTGGGGAGAGTGCATGGGAAGGGAAGAGGGGAGAGAATTTGGAACTCAAAGTTTTGAAAACAGATGTTCAAAAACAGAACAAAAAAACGTTTTTGCATGCAACTAGACAATGAGATACACAGGCAATGGGGCATAGAAATTTATCTTGCCCTACAAGAAAGGAAGGGAAAAGGGGATGGGAGGGGAGTGGGTGACAGAAGGGAGGGCTGACTGGGGAATAGCGCAACCATAATATATGCCATCTTGGAGTGGGGGGGAGGGTAGAAATGGGAAGAAAACTTATAATTCAAACTCTTGTGAAAATTGATGCTGAAAACTAAACATATTAAATAAATTAAATTTAAAAAAAGAAACAAAGCTATAAAACCTTTGCTACCTGCCACAAAAGCAATGTGATTTTTGTTATATATGGTATTTTCTATTTCATAAAATGAAGAAGCATAGACTATCTCTTTTCTCAGATCTCTTAATTGTAAACTTATACTAAGAGTTTGACTTCCTCTACTGGTCAAAAGAGGAAAAATTTGGACCAATGGTTAGGAATTAAAGGTAGAAAGTGGTTCAGTGGTTAGACATAATTTCATCAGTTATCCAAATCCTACCCATTCATTTACAGAGGGGAAAACAAACAAAAGAAAACAAATGATAAGTATATATTTCTCATATTTCAACATTTATTTGAATGGTCACTCAATAGAACTTATCAAATATTATATATAAGTTTGTATAAAGAAAGATATAAAGTTAGCTATGATCACTTTTCAAAAGGAGGCAATTGGTTTGTATTGCTTTCAGGAAATTACACACAAACACTCATGCATACAGGCACACACACATACTGACCCCAAGTTTCCTATAACCATGAACCATTTATATATTTCTGGAGGTACTCAAACTTCCTGATGATTCAGAAAGATGCCTGTCTCTGTCAGAGCTCTAGGGGTATACCTGTGAGGTTATGGTGATTCTTGTCAAATTCCATCAAGTTCTCAAATGCTACCGCTTTCCTGATGTGGCCCTCCGATATTAATCATTAGTGATTAGTGTCATGATATACTTTAAGAAATTAATAGCAATTAACTTTTATGAAGGGATATTTGCTGACAAGATATAGTCAGAATAGAAGTTCTCCCAATGGCAATCCCTATACCATCTTGGGCCCCGGAGAGAATGGGCTGAAATTTAAATCAATTACTCCATAATAAAATACTTCATAACATCCTTTAAACGGGTTACAGCCACTGGATGCGTCAATGTCTCAGCTATTGCTGGACTGGGTAAAATAAAACCCTCCAGCATTTCTGCTGCTCCTTCACCCATGGTCAGCCTTAGTAAATCCCAGCAGACTGAAGATCTTGGACTTCTGGGGCTCTTTATTTCAGCCTTTCAAAGCTCACAAAGTTGTTGCCAACTCTAATACTCCCTCACTTAACAATAGAAAAGAGAGACAGAAAGAACTAGTACAACAGTAGTTCCATGCCCTTATAGACCATATGGCAATGCCTTAGATGTGGGGAGCTAGCAGCATGAACCAATCTACTGACAGTGTATGTTGTTTTATATGTCAGTGTTACATGCACACATAGACACATCAACATATACATTCATATGCACAAGTGTGGATGTGTAGATGAATGTTTATTCACATATGCATATATGTGCATGTATATGCATGTGTTATATTGCACAATAAGCTTATGGTGTGTATGTGTGTGTACATACACACACATATCCCACAAGTCACTTACTTGTTTTATATGTCATATACTTCCTGATGGCTCCAGGAAAGAGGACTTTCAATCCTCTCTCCCCAGCCAGTAGTCTCTACCTGCCCAGATAAAAGAAAGTGAAAAGACATTTGTTGATTAGTGCCTTCTGAATAGTTTTAGCCAAGAAGCCAATTTAAAAGATTATCTATTTCCTGTGGTAAGGAGATTGAAACCATCAAAATATTTACAAATCAGGGAGCGGGGTCATTTCATTTCATGTCATCATGCCAGTCTGAAAAGGTATTCCATAGACTCCCCAAGATGAATTGTCATCAGGTATACTATGTATGCTCTAAGAATGGACTCTTATTAGGCAGACTTCTATTACTAGAGCAAAAAATGATGTTTTGTATAACAAAACATTTTAGAAGTGTTACATGTAGCAGCTAGACCTAGAAGGCCAATGCCCTGGAATGAATACAGATGAACTTCACAAAGAGAGCAAAGGAAAGCTGTATGATGGGTATAAGCAAGCTGAAACATGTAATCAGTTAGGACCTGCAAGGAACTAAATTAATGAATGTCAACTCAGAATTGGGGGGGGGGTAAGAGAGAAAGAAGATGAAATGGCCATGTGGCAAGAGTGAGTTCAGGAGGAGTACTACACCAATAAAGACTGATGGAAGAGAGCAATACAGTCCACCAGTATGTCATTTGTACACTCTATGGTGAACTTTGGGGAGAAAATGGATGAGGATAACACAGAATAAACAAGTATATATGGGCTACATTTAAATCATTGGAGGCATCTGAAAATGCATGAGATCATAGATCTATTTGAATATTAAAATACTTTGATTTTGAAACAAGAATAGAACATAAAGTTGAAAATATCAAGCAGAGAATAATTTGGAACTAATCCCAAAAGGCCATAAAACTGTGAATACCTTTTGACCCAGCAATGCCACTACTAGGTCTGTATCCCAAATATATATATATACACATACATATATATATGTATATATATATATAGAGAGAGATATGTCCTTTTGAATATATATATTATATATATGTAAAATAATATATAATATATAAAAATAACTGCTGCAAATATATATATATACATACATATATATATATGTATATATATATAGAGAGATATGTCCTTTTGAATATATATATATTATATATATAAAATAATATATAATATATAAAAATAACTGCTGCAAATATATATATATAACAATATATATATATATATTTGCAGCAGTTATTTTTTGTGGTGGCAAAGAATTGGAAATTGAGGGGAGGGGATGCCAATAAATGAGGGAATGGCAATTAAGTCATCATGAAAGAAATGATAAGTAGGATGTTTTCAGGAAAAAAAAAAACTGAAAAGATATATATGAACTGATACGAAGTGAAGTGAGGAGAACCTAGGGAACATTTTATATGGTAACAGCAATACTGTTGACGTAGTTACTCAGATCATGATAATGATCCAAGAAAATTCCAAAGGACCCTTGATGACTGTATCAGGAGGGCAGAGTTTATAATCTCAAAGAGGATCATAAACATGTCTGAAACGTTCGGCATCGCCGGATATAAGAAACTCTCAAAGTAGAAGGCAGAAGAATCAAAACATTTATTTAGGCTCCACAGTAACCAACCCATGAACCAGCAACCCCATTTTGATATATTGATCAAAAGCTTCCAGGCCCAATAAGTACGCCTTGAAAGAGTAACCAGGAGGCTACAGAGAAGCATGATTGCGTAAAGCAAAATCATGTTTCCCCCTCTATGGTAATAAGATTACCCACTGGCCTGAAGTCTTTGTTCAGCTTCCTCCCGTAGGTCAGCTCTGCCACTGGCAGCTCCTGCTTCAGCTGTGGCTGTGGCTGTAACTGTAGCTGTAACTGTCGCTGTAACTGTCGCTGTAATGGCCTGAAGTCTTTGTTCAGCTTTCTCCCGTAGGTCAGCTCTGCTACTGGCAGCTCCTGCTTCAGCTGTGGCTGTGGCTGTAACTGTAGCTGTAACTGTCGCTGTAACTGTCGCTGTAATGGCCTGAAGTCTTTGTTCAGCTTTCTCCCGTAGGTCAGCTCTGCTACTGGCAGCTCCTGCTTCAGCTGTGGCTGTGGCTGTAACTGTAGCTGTAACTGTCGCTGTAACTGTCGCTGTAACTGTCGTTGTAACTGTCTCTGTAACTGTCGTTGTAACTGTCTCTGGCTCCAACCGGAAAAGGAAGAGAGGATCTTCAAGCTGTCCTCTCCCCTCTTATAGAGTTTTTTTACATCATCAAGCACCGCCTGAACGACCAGGGCCGATTGGTTCTTGACTTGGCCCCTCCCCCTAGCATAGCCGTTAACACCTCCCCTCAGCCAGCCCCATGACTCATCAAACAGGAAGTTGTCTGCTTCCCTGGAATGCTCCTTGGGCCTCCTGCCCCGGAAGAGCAAGCCACAGTGTCCAGAGGCTCAATGAGGTAAGCTGAGTCATTCAAAGAAAACAAAGGCCATTCTGGCTACACTCCACCCCTTGTTATAGGATACATAATCTAATCAGCCATGTATCCTAGAACATACATTGTGATCCAATTACAAAGGAAACTAAAACATATCATTCATTATAAAGCAAAACATATCATTTGGTGACATTCCTAAATATTGGTTTACGATTCAAATGTGATCCACCCCTAGGTCCCAGCAAGATAATCTCTTCAATCAATCATCCCCAAAATAATTATTAATAATTCAAATGTCCACCCCTAAATCCTTGTATCCATTACATAGGATCAATAATATCATAACAATAAAACAACACAGCAAGGATAACACAAAATAAGTAAACAGAATACTATCATCATTCCCCCCCCCCCTTGAACGATTGGGGCTCAAAATCTTGGGGTGAGGGGTGAAGGTCTCATTTTCCATAGCTTCTTCATGCTGAAATTGGATGTAGAGATGGCCCTGCCCCCAAAAAGTCCCATTCCAGAGGTCATTTCTTTAACGAGCTGTCAGGAATTCCAAGAATGCTACATGCTTAGGCAGTCACCGGAAAGTGCAGGGTGCTTAAGCCTGAAGGAAACAAAACTAGCAACAAGGTTAGCCAAAACAAAGGACAAAAAGAATAGACAAGTATGGACTATAATTCTTCAAATAAAATCATCTCAAGTTTGGTTGAGATTTCAGTTATGCAAAGATCCAACATCAGAGCCAAACTCAGGTGGGAAATGTTTCTTTTCAAAAGGAACATAATGAGGAAGCCAAGAGGATCCCACCCTAGATAGAGACTAAGATTGTCCTCTCAGCCTTTCCCCAAATGTACAAGTTTTCATCCGTTAATCACACAAGGTCACCTTCAGTCTGAGTGGCTTGTGGGCTTGCAGGAGCAGTTCTTATTTCCCTATTTCTCGTGTTATCAAGTCCTCTATACATTCTGTATAATTCATTGCTTGGAATTCCATCTATCATTTCAAAACCTACCCCTGCTCTCAATAAAGCAGTAAACATTTCTTTCCTTGTTACTCTCCTTTGGCGCCAAGTTTGCTGGTTATTCACTCTTCTCTCTCGAGGAGATCTATCCCTTCCCCAGTCACCTAAGTCATGTAACTGTAAAATCTTATTTATCACTGTTGTAAGACGGCTCCCTACTTCTCCAAGTAATAAATTCAAAATTAGTTGTTTATAAGCAGGGGGAGCTGTCCTAATTATTAAATTCCTATGAGGCAGTTCCATTGGATCATTGTAATATTTATCTGCAGTTCCTATCATAATGGCAGTCTTCATTACCTCCTCCTTTAGTCTCATGATACAATCTCTAAGTGAATACCAGGGTCTGTGCTCAGTGGGCCACATAGAATCAGTAGCATATCTCTTATTGCATCCCACAGCGGCTAATGCCAACAGAGTAGTCCTGCTATCACCATCTCCTTGCTGATGATGTTCCCTAAAAGCTTGTTGAACTAGAGGATCATGGCTGATACCTATGAATCTCATGCAGTCTGTCCCATCTACTGATATTCCACTGGCCCCTTGATCACTGAGTCTTACCATCCAAGATATCAATGGTTCTCCTATTCTTTGGCTGAATCTACTCAAAATATCTGTGACCTCTTGCGGTGAGAAATCTTCCTGAATTTCCCTTGTAACTGAATCTTCACCTCGGGTTTCTGTCTTCCTCCTTTGTATGGGTCGAGCCCTTGTCTGATCATTTAACCATCTCCTATTCTCTATGTGAGGCACATCCTGAACCCCAGTAGTGTTTTGTGCCTCAGCCTCTAACATTGTCTCATTTTCCCCCCACTCATTTCCTCTGCCACCATGGCTAGGACGAAGCAGGCAGTCAGGCTCTTTCTGGGCTGGGTTGAAATGCACTCTGGGCTTTTTTGGTCTCCTGTTGCTCTTAGCCACATTAATAGAAAAGTTCTCATTTGAGTCAGTTTGGTCTCCTGCTATCTGAGATTCCTCTTCTTGCTGTGGGGTAGGAGTGCCCCCATGTCTTTCACTTAATCTCAATCTTTCGTATACTAGCCGGTAGGCTGATAACACTATCCAGCTTTGCCTAGATAGTGATGCCCCTGACTGAATCCCAACTTCTCGTAAACACTTTTCCAAATCCCTAGGATCTCCTCTCCGTAGCCTTGGTTCCCAGTTTTCACAGGGTCCAGCTTTTTTAGCCAATTCTTTTGCTAGGGAGGAATAAAATGGATCCTCCCATCCTGGGATATTCATCTCTTCCTCTGGAATTGTTCTGCTTCTAAATAGAGATCTTATACCTAGCGATCCCATCCTCGTCGCCAAATGTATCAGGAGGGCAGAGTTTATAATCTCAAAGAGGATCATAAACATGTCTGAAACGTTCGGAATCGCCGGATATAAGAAACTCTCAAAGTAGAAGGCAGAAGAATCAAAACATTTATTTAGGCTCCACAGTAACCAACCCATGAACCAGCAACCCCATTTTGATATATTGATCAAAAGCTTCCAGGCCCAATAAGTACGCCTTGAAAGAGTAACCAGGAGGCTACAGAGAAGCATGATTGCGTAAAGCAAAATCATGTTTCCCCCTCTATGGTAATAAGATTACCCACTGGCCTGAAGTCTTTGTTCAGCTTCCTCCCGTAGGTCAGCTCTGCCACTGGCAGCTCCTGCTTCAGCTGTGGCTGTGGCTGTAACTGTAGCTGTAACTGTCGCTGTAACTGTCGCTGTAATGGCCTGAAGTCTTTGTTCAGCTTTCTCCCGTAGGTCAGCTCTGCTACTGGCAGCTCCTGCTTCAGCTGTGGCTGTGGCTGTAACTGTAGCTGTAACTGTCGCTGTAACTGTCGCTGTAATGGCCTGAAGTCTTTGTTCAGCTTTCTCCCGTAGGTCAGCTCTGCTACTGGCAGCTCCTGCTTCAGCTGTGGCTGTGGCTGTAACTGTAGCTGTAACTGTCGCTGTAACTGTCGCTGTAACTGTCGCTGTAACTGTCGCTGTAACTGTCGTTGTAACTGTCTCTGTAACTGTCGTTGTAACTGTCTCTGGCTCCAACCGGAAAAGGAAGAGAGGATCTTCAAGCTGTCCTCTCCCCTCTTATAGAGTTTTTTTACATCATCAAGCACCGCCTGAACGACCAGGGCCGATTGGTTCTTGACTTGGCCCCTCCCCCTAGCATAGCCGTTAACACCTCCCCTCAGCCAGCCCCATGACTCATCAAACAGGAAGTTGTCTGCTTCCCTGGAATGCTCCTTGGGCCTCCTGCCCCGGAAGAGCAAGCCACAGTGTCCAGAGGCTCAATGAGGTAAGCTGAGTCATTCAAAGAAAACAAAGGCCATTCTGGCTACAATGACCCAGTTCTTCTAAGAGAGAACTCATGAACTCTGAGTGCAGATTGAAGCATATGTTTTTCGCCACTTAATTTTTCTTACCTTTTTGCAATATGGCTAATATGAAAATGTGTTTTGTATCATTTAACATATAATTGATGTCATATCACATGCCTTCTCAATGGGTGGTTGAAAGGCTAGAAGGAGCTGGATAATTTAAAACCCAAAATTTAAAAAACAGAATGTTAAAGTGTAATTATGAAAGTTTTAAAAGAAAAAAGGAAAAGCCAAGTAGAAGTCTCAGCATAGTTTGGTTTAAAGACACATGGCTCTAGTATTAGAAGACTTGGGTATGGCTACCTCTGCTTTTTACTCCCTACATGATTATGGGTCAGTTATGTCAACTTTCTGGGTGATAATATTCCCATCTGTGAAATGAAAATACTTAGTGGACAAAATGATTTCTATGATTGCTTGCAACTTTAATTCTTCCAGTGAAGATCTTGTTTTGAGTAACACTATGGCCATTTACTTGTATGAACTTAGAATCTGAGTCACTTAACCTATGTTAGTCTCTTTATTTGTTTCTTAGGTTAGAATAAAAATACCTATATAAATTATTTTTAGACCTTTTACAAGAACCAAAGGAGGTAATGTGTAAGAGAATGTAGGAGTATGTTGTTAATGACCTCTAAAATTGAAAGTTGATGCTGTTATTAATATTTAGAAAAGAAACATGCCAATACGGAAAAATGCAATTTCATTTTGAGAAATGCCATGCAGGACAGTGGTAGATTGTCCTTCCTTTATTTAAAACAAATCTGGCTTCTTTTAGTAGTTTGCAGTGGGGATTAGCGAGAAGTAAAATTTGCAACTAGAAAGATAAATATGTCATCTAAAGACTAGACGATTTCCTTGCCACAGCATCCATTTAATGAAAGGAAAACCATGAATTTTATTTCCTAATTTGAAAGTAACAGGAAACTCTGCCATGAGGTTTTTCAATGAAATTTTACTCATTTTACTCCTGGTGACAGCTGAGCTAGAGTGATGTCACAAGCAGCCCTGGCATGAAGGGAGAGAACATTAGTGCTTATGTGACAAAGCTGATAAAGTCATTAAAGCAATGTAATGTGAGAGAAAATGTAATGATTCCCAATCATTTGCTTTAAATTGGATTACTCAGTGGACTTCAGAGACTATTCCAAACTGCTGCCTTGCAGACAAGGACCTTATGTACTCTAAGCCAAGACAATAGAGATTTCAGTGACAAAAGAGACAGCAGTAAGAGGCAGCCCAGCACAGCCAAGAAGAAAGGAAGTACAAGCGTGTCCAGTGTCTCTAATGAGGGTGGATTTTTTTCTTTTAACACTAAAGTACAAAACATATTTGGCATGACATTAACCCTGGGATATGGGGATTTGAATAGATGTTTGTCAAATAAACATGGAAAAGTATGCACAGGATGATATCCTTATAACTTTCTTACAGAATCTGAGAATTATGTTGAGCTGAAGGGGAACATGGGTGAGAAGGGAGTGGGGCAGAATAGTTACATCATCAGCTCTTTAAATATATTCTATGATTCCATTAGATAGTGATATGATTAATAGTCAAAACAGTGTAATTTATTAAAAATGAAATCTCTAAGTAGTAGATGACACAGGAAAATACAATTAACCAAACATTTATTAAATGCCTACTTTGTATAAAAGACTGTGCAGAGAACAAAGATAAAGGAATTTTACATTCATAAATGAGTGTACCTATTTAAGAAGCAGCTAGGTGTCACTGTGGATAGAGTGCCCAGCTTAGAGTCAGGAAGACTCATCTTCCTGAGTTCAAATCTAGCCTCAGACATCTACCTCGGTGACCCTAGACAAGTCATTTAACTTTGTTTGCCTCAGTTTCCTCATCTATAAAATGAGCTGGAGAGGGAAATGGCAAACCACTCCAGTATCTTTACCAAGAAAACCCCAAATGTGGGCACAAAGTCAGACACAGCTGAAAAGAGTGAACAATGCATATTTATATTTTATATGCATATCTATATTTATATGCAGCATTGTATACCTCATCTCTACACACACACACACACACACACACACACACAAACACGCACACACACACACAATGTAGTAGTTTAAAAAAAATGCCCTCAGAATCACCAAGTCTTAGGTCCTATTTCTGCATCTAAAACCTACTCACTCTGGGACCTTGAGTGAGCTATTTAACCTCCTACTGTCCCAATGTTTCTTACACTTATGAACCTGCAGTTAAGGACTAAAGGTGGATATTAGATTAATAAGTAAACATCTTTATAGAAGTAAAATACAATTTGGAAAGGAGTAGCCCCAAAAAGCCATAATTAGCCAGGGCTTAATTTGCCATTACCCAAATGCCAACATTAATGGGGTTATTGTACTCAAGCTATTTTTCAGAGTGAAGAAAAATATTGCTTTATAGTTATTATAAGTAATACAATACTTTTGGTTGTATTCTGAAATAGCAACCATCTGAATTAGGAATGAAAACAAATCACTGTCCAGATTCAGTTTATCTATATTAAATGGCTACAAATTAGGTAAATAAAAACCTTTGAGAGATGAATTAGAATCAAATTACAGGAGATTTTCAAGTTTATTTTTTATAAGAAAACCATTTTGAAGGGATTCTAAAATATTTAGGGAAACTGAAGTAATTTAGTGGGATTTTTGTCTGGATTTCATATTTTTGTTCTTACATCTGTTCTTGCATAAGTCAATTGGATTGAGCCCCCAAAGAAGACATTAATATCTGGACTATTGAAATTTTCCCTTTAAAATGTCACAGTATCACATATTTACAGCTAGAAGGGACCTCAGAGGCCATCTATTCCAAACTCCTAATTTTATAGGCAAGGAAATTGAGCCTCAGAGAGATTAAATGAATTTTTGAAGATCATTCAACTAGTAAGTGGTAGTGCTAGAATTCCATTCCATGTCTTCTCATTCCAAATTCAACATATTTTCCACTCTACCTTTCTTCCTTGTCTTGCCACCCCATTTTGTTTTCATTCTAATTCATCTTGTGCTATTGCAATATTTTACATATAAAGACATGATTTTTGCTATTTTTAAATTACTGTGTATCCCATATACATACATTTATGTGTGTATATATATACATATATGTGTGTGTCTGTATTGAGAGAGAGAGACAGAGCGAGAGCCAGAGCAAGAGACAGAGAGAGAGAGAGGGAGACAAAGAGAGAGAGAGACAGAGAGACAGAGACAGAGAATGAGACTAAACATCAAACTTGGTCTAATTTCAAAAGACCTCCAAAATCAATTACCAATCTACTCACCAAACTCATCTCATATTCCTTCCATGTACAACTAAAATGTACTGTGATTTTTAACCAAAGTATAGCCTATATTTCTCTATTTCCATAGAGCTGCCTAGGCTACTCTTTGTAGTTAGAATATCCTCCTGTTTCTTAACTTGTGAATTTTCTATCTTTCAAGTATCAAGTCTCCTGATTTAATCCAAAAGAGGCAAAGTTGTTAACAACAATACTTTAAACATGATTATTTTAACCTGCAGTCATAAAATCTTGAAAGTCAAAGGATTTTGTTGGTTTAAAATTTAAAAGATTATCAATATTTTATGCTTAATAATGATTTCTAATAATCATTATTTTAACATACAATGAAAAGATCATAAAATTTTTATTATGTTCATTGTTTGTTGATTATAAAATACCATTTGATTCCATTTAGCAAAATCAACCTTAAAGATTCTCTTCCAATAAGGAACTATGCATTCATATATCAAAAATTTAAGATTCTTTGAAAAATGTAACAAAAGATATGATATTTTTCAATGACTCTCTGTTCACAAATACCAGGGGAGGTATGAAACAGAGATATATGGTCACCCATATATCTCTACCCCATTGTGGTAGAGGAGATCCAACAATTAGCGTAAGTTGAAAAGGGATTCCTTATCCCTCCAGTTAAGGTGAGGTATTGGAAATAGCATTGAGCCCCAGAACATTTTAGAGCCTCCTAGAAGAGATGTGTAAACCCTTAGGAGTTTTGCCAAACCATTTCTATGAGACAAAACAAATGGATGAAGAAGGTCTAATATATTGATCAGGAGTGGGGAACCTGTGGCATTGAGGCCACATGTGGCTTCGAGGTCTTTGAGTGTGGCCTTTTGACTGAGTCCAAGTTTTACAAAACACATTTTATTAATGGATTTTGTTCTGTGAAGTTTGGATTTTGTCAAAGGGCCATGCTTGAGGACCTAGAGGGTCATACTTGAGGACCTAGAAAGCCACACTTGGGGACCTAGAGGGCCACAAGTGTCCTCACGGCCACAGGTTCCCTACTTCTGGTCTAGATTATTAGAAATACTCAAATGAACAACTAATAGAGTTTGAGTGTGAGGAAACATTTTCTATCTTATACACATAAACATGCACAATGAGTTGCACCTAGAATTAAACAAGAATATAATGAACCACACCGCACCTTCACAAATTTGCAAATCTCCTGTAATGACCCCCAAACTACCAGAAAAAAAGTTCCATCTATTTCAAATACCAGCATCCTACTACTGTTGTCTTGGGTTTTGAGATATGGAACACAATAGTTTCTGGTGAACTGAACTGAGCATCACACAAAGGGCAACAAAGAGGCTTATAATATATATGAGATGAATGAAATGTTGAACAAATAAAGAATTTTTAAGATCTGGAAAAAAGTATAATTAGGAAAATGTGGTTAACTAAATGTATTTTTAGATGGAGCACTGAACTTTTAATCAGGAAATATTGCATTCCAATTCGGGCCCAGATGCTTACTAGCCATGTAATCATGGACAAGTCAACAAAAGACTCTCTCTCTCCCAGTGTTATTGTGAGATTAAAATGAGATATTTTCAAAGAGCTTTGCAAACCTTAAAGCACTATACAAATGCTAGCTCTAAAAAAAATGGCCTTGCCAAATGGTAAGGGCAAAGAATGATAGGTAAATGGTTTGAATATTACGTTGGATTTTTTTTAAATCTAGAGAAAGTGAGGGTAGCCTCCCAAACACTGGGTGAACCCCCCAAAAACATACTTATGAGTGAACATGGACAACTCTTGAAGGATGGGCAGAAATGAAGGAGTTGTAATGTTTCCAAGATACTACTTTCTTCTAATTGTCCTCCTACCTATCTGACCAATCCATCTCATTCTCCTCTACTGGATTCTTACCCTGATTACACCCTCTAATTATAGGTATCCCATAGCTATATGTACTTGTTCCTTTTCTTTTCTCCCTCCATACTACTGCATTTAGAGATCTCATCAGCTCACATGGATTTAATTACCTTATATATACTAAAATGACTGCTCAATCTACTTATCCTTCCCTATCCTCTCTGCTCATGTCCAATGTCTCCTCTTCAAATGACTTTCAGACATCTTGAACTAGATGTTCAGTAGACATTTTAACCTTAACATGTCTTAACAGGTCTAAAAACTCACTATCTTTCCCCCTAAGCCTTCCTCTCCTCCCACCTTTCCTGTTCTTGAAGGCAACACTATCCTCCCAGTCTCTCATAATCATCATAATTTAGGTGTTATCTTCAATTCCTAACTATTACCCACTCCCCCACCAACATCATTTCCAATCTGTCACCAGGGTCTATTTATTCCACCTTTGCAACATCTCATGAATATAACCCCCTATCTCCTTTGATGCAAATGCCACTCTAGCACAGTCTCTCATCACCTCACAACTAGCTATTTTCATAGTCTACTGGTGGGTCTGTCTTCTTCAATTCTCTCCCCTTTCCAATCCACCTTTCAATTCAACCACCAAAGTGATTTTCCTAAAGGGCAGGTTGAACCGTGTCACCATCACTACTGCCCCTCCTGACTTTGCACCTTTCTTTGTAAGAATAAACTACATGTCCTATACCTTATTCATATTCATACATTGAATGCTTTATTTCCCCCCACTTTGTGATGCCATAGACATTATGCATAATAACTTAAGCATTTTCCTTGAGATCCCTGGGTAGGAGACTTAATGAGCTCAAGGGTATGAGTATGAGAATTCCAATCCCAACAATCAGAATTCAAGTGTTTCTTTGACTGAAACTGCTCCAGAAACTATAACAGTAAGGAGAGAAAAGGGAAGGACAGGTAGCCCAGCCCCTGCGGTTCTCATATTTTCTTGAAACTACATTACCAAATAAAGTGAAGAACAATAATATTTCATAGAAAAATATCACATTAATCCTTGATAGTAAAACAAAATCAGCAGGAAAAATGGAGAGAAACATATAATATGAAACTGCTGAATAAGGTAAATGATTAGAAAGGGAAATCAGCTGCAATTTGAAAATGAATCCATAATAACAGTTCCCTGACTTTCAAGCAATATTACCCTGCATAAATTACAAATAGACCAGAGGAAAACAGAGTAGGTGTTAAAGGGATCAAACAATGTTTTTTACATAAATGAAATCTGAGATTGCTAATAAAGGTCAGCTACCTTTAAAAAGAAATTGAATTTTGCCCAAAACAAAGAGAAAGAAATACTATTGATTGAAAATGGTATTTTAAAATACTCTTTTAGGTACCAATGAACTAAGGCCTTTTAAGATTTGCTTCTTTCTTATCCATACAACTGAAAAGTAAAGATCAATGTGACCTGTAATGTTAATGTTAGACTTGTATGAAAATATGAACTGAAGTTAATGGATTTGATATGAAAATCTAGGGAATTGGTGTTACATGCATGATCAAAACATTTAAATTTCATTTGAAATAAGGGGCATCTTCTGATGTTTTCCATTTAAAATTTTGTGGGACTTGATTTTCTTTTATAAGCTTATTCCATTTCTGATAGATATGGTCTCTGATGACCTTCTCTGAGAATAGATATCTATAGACTATCATGAGTTTTGTTTGGAGTCAGTGCAAGCATGTAGCAAAAATGATGGGGCATCAGTATTCATCAGGAAAACTGCCTGATGATGTAGGAGAGGGCCATGTGCTTAGGATTATTATGTGTGAATCTTTCTCTCTTTCTCCCCACACTGAAATATTCCATTTCTAGACTAGCAACCATGGCAGGACAATTTGAACTCCTGTCACCTGGCCTTCTGGTTACTTCGTTATTTGTCTCATGCTGCTTACTGACTGTCTTGCTCTGGCCAACAGCATATGTTAACATTCCAACACCTGAGTATTCATTGGGCTCCTAACCCTTGCTTGCACTTTCACTTCCAGTTTCAAAATGCCAGCGTTAACTACCCTTTCTCTTGGCTCTTCTGAGATACCAGTGCTGCTAGTGAGCAAGCTGAAGAAAAGTTTCATTCAGCACTGTATGCACAAGTGATCCCTCAAGTCTGAATACATTTTCTTCTAGTTCCAACAGTAAAAAAATAGAATAAAAATTCCTTCAACACTTTAACTCTTCTCTGCTGACTATTATTTGACTTTCTGTGACTTCATTGATGTCCTTTACCAAGTTATGCTGAATTACATTTTCTATTTGTACTGAGGTCCAGAGATGTCAGGTTGCTTCCCAAAGGATATTTAAACTTTAAGAGGCAGAGCCAGCATTCCATCCTAGGTCTTCTGACTCAAAGCCTTTTGAAAGTATTAATTTTCACAAGGAAAATGATTGCATTTATATGTATATGTGTGTCTATATATGTGTGTGCATATATATGTGTGTATATGCATATGCAATATGTACAATACATGTAAATATATTTCAATATACATGTGTACCTATATAGTATGTGTCATGTATACATAGGAAAATACATGTATATGTAGATACCTAGGCTATATATACAATATGTGTGTATATTTATACATATATGTGTGCCTAGGTTTTTAATAAATGGCTTTTTAATTGGACTTTTATTTCTCTCAGTATATATTGTGCTTAGAATTGGGAGGATTTCATTTTTCACTTTTATACAGTCATATATTTTTTCCAGGTAGAAATAAAATCAATTTTATTTTGTTTCATAGGGGCTATACTGTCTTCTTTTTTTTTCCTAGGAGCTCATTCATTTCTTTTCTCTTATGGAGTTGTCAATGAAATTCTGAGGGTAATCTGAATAACCTAGCCCAGCTGGACTGAGGGAAAAATGGAGAAAGATAGAGAATTGGAGAGAAAAGTGGGATATTTCTTAAATCCCTGTAATTCTCTGCTAGGGTGTTGATTCAAGGGATCAATTCAACAGGATCTTCATTGGGATTCAAGACAGGAACTCATTTGAGTAGGTCAAAAAAGGACATAATTTCTTGTATCTGATCAGTTTACTTTTCCAGTGAAAACACACACACATACAGACACACACACACACACACACACACACACACGCGCGCGCGCGCACCCACACATATACAAACACTTACACATGAGGAAGAGAGGAGGGAGAGGGTGAGGGGAAGGAAGAGGGGAGAAGGAATAGCCCTTCAACACAAACTAAAACTGAGACATTTCAAGCTAGAAGAAGACACAAATTGACTGTGCAAAAGCAAAAAATAAAATTCTACAAAATCTTGGTACAAAATGCCCTCTCAGAAATATAAGATTCCAATTCATTTCAGTAAACATTTATCAAGGGCCTAGAGACAACGGGTACCAAAACAAAATTTAAATAATCCCTCACCTCAAAGAGTTTGTGGTATAATTAGGTAAGAGAGAGTCCAGCAACTATAGAAATAATATACAAGGTGAATATAATGGGGGCAAAAATGGATCCAAACAATGTGCTCTAATAAATTTAGGGAAGCAAGAAATGCTTTCAGCTTAGTGTAATCAAGCGTAATATCACATCTAAGTTGTGTACTGAAGGAGAATAAGATTTTTGTTGGTTTGTTTTAACAATAGTATATATTAAACTGAAAAAAAGTGTTTATTTAGGGCTTGGGAGAGAGCACGTGTACACTGTTGAATGAGATCTAGCCATACTGTCTGGACCTGGTCAGGTGAGATAAAGACCCAGAAATCATTGGAAAACTGGGAACCAAGGTAGAAGCTGGGCTTGAGTCAAGTGAACAAACAGAATTTAGAGTTCATCACGTAATACTGCTTAAAGCAAGAACAGTAGCCATGAAACGGCATGAAATAATTAAGCAAATGGCAGATGCTTCTCTATGTCGGTTACTCTATAAAGAGGAAGACTCGAATTAGGGGTGCCAAAGAGTGATTTTCAATGTTCATACACTTAACATCAGACAAAGCATGTGTTTCTCTCTTACATTAAAGACCAGTTTCCAGGTGAATATTAGCACCCTGCCTAAACCCACCCTTCTCACCTCCCACACATACTTTAGGATGACTTTCATTAGTTCTTAGTAAAAATGAGAAGCAGTTTCCAGTTACTACTGTTCTCAGAGATTTCAGCATCAAACACTCAAGTCTCACTCCATGTATCAAGCTCATCAGAGGCAGAGCAAACTTAGGAGAGGCAGCAGAAGCCTCACAAGTCCTAGGCAATGCTTTTTCTTTTGCACAGGGTGAGGTTTCTCTTTGCTTTATGTGTTCTCTTACTAGGTTAAACTTCCTCACTCCCAAACCCTGTGGTATTCTTCTAAACTAGAAAAGAACAGAAAAAAAGAAAGAAAACAGAAAAGAAAAATGATCCAAGTATCACATAGTGCCCCACCCCCTATAGAAAGATCCTGGCAAATGGATCATCCCATGATCTGATGCAGCCAGCAAACTTGTTTAAAATATGCGTGTGATATATGTTTGTGTGTGTATGTGATAAATATATATGTATTTTATAAAATGTGTATTTCATATAACATATCCATAGTACATTGATAGTTTATACATATATCAATATATGTATATATGTATTTGACATAAATTTTTATTTTTTGCATTATGCTAATTTCTAAAATAACATTACCTCTTCCCAACAATTTTACCTTGTACTAAATTTTTCAAACAGGAAAAGAGTAGGGGAAAAATTAAAAATCAGCAAAACTAACCAATATGTTGACTTTTTGGCAGCAATACATACAGCATTCCATGTCCATAAACTCCCACCTCTGCAGCTTAGGCAAGGTGGTTATTCTAAGACTGTGCTTCAACTTTATAATTATGCAGCCTTCACTTTTGTTTTTTCTTGGAGCCTCTTTTATACTTCCTCCTAGAACAAAACAATCCCAACCCAGAACAAGAAAATGGACCTACCTGGTTTGTAGAAGAATCAAGGAGAAGAGAAAGCACTTGATATGTGCTTCTGACCCTAAGAAAACAACCAGCTAATTTTCAGAACTTTTTTAAAGCAACAGCTCTCTTGGACACTAGGCAGTAAGAATTTGTATGAGGCTTCCTAAGGTGCATCTCACCAATACATGTGATAGGACTGTTTTTGATAATATTCTAGGTCATACGATTAGAGTAAAACATATAAATGAACAACCACAAGTTCAAATATAATTATGCCTTTTAACCATTTGAGGGGAAAAAATGTACCTAGGTGATTTTTTTTAGGTAGCAGGGGCAATGAAACATAAAATTGCATCATTTAATTTGAAATGTGATTTATAAAAACAATCAATTTCATGAACCATATTACAAAGTTGATTTTAGAGAATCTATTATGCTTTTTAAAATAACATTTTCACAGAATGAAGCTTTCATAGAAGAGGACTGGTGCACCTGAATCTTTTTTAAAAAAATGCAAATGATCATCAGCATTAAATTAAACAGCACATATACTTTGGCTACCTAGGCCAAAATGAGGCGATTATATTAGATATTTTTAATAAAGAGCTGCTACCAAGGAAAAGTGATGATCTCCATCAACACCCACCACCCCATATCCTCTCCACCTCACACAAACAGACAACACAGGCTGTGGAAACTAACACATCTGTCACTATACAACTTTAAACATCTGTTTTTTGTTAAAACAACACCACACACACACAGACCCACACACACACCTCACTCCCCTACCTGAATTGTACAGATTGGCTATTTGCCAAGCTCAACTACTTGTTCCTCTTCGAGCTATGTAGGTAGAGAGGAAATAAATGGCATATTTTCTTTCTCATTTTTTTAAGCCATGGATTAAAAAAAAAAAGAACTTCACAGATTCTATGACTTTATTTTGTCGCTACCCAATTAGGTGTAGCATGATTCACATGCTTATTTCTGCCAATTTTCCAGCTGACTTGGATCAGTTATTCCCTTTGATCATGAAAGGATTCCATTAAGTGTTCACATCCTCCAAATGGATCACCAAATAATCAATGATACTTTATTAAGCACCTACTATGTACCAGCCAAAGGGTGTTAGCCCTATTTTCTTCACTCAATTGGATATAAAAAGCCCTACACTACATTATGTGCTAGGGATTTAAAGACAAAAAAAAAGTCAAAAACTACCCTTAGGGCGAGGAGATTTTACTGTCGTAATTATAATAGTAAAGCTGAGTACAGGGTTGGTTTGGTTGGCATCCAACTATTTCACATGAATACCACTATTCTCTGCCACATCACCTCAGAAACACGTGAAAATATTCCTGAATTTTCCAAGTAATAACTCAAACATTAAAAAAAAGAGAATAAAAAACCTTTGACTATAAAAATAGTCATCAAATTAACTGTAAAAGAATATTAAAATGTTTAAAAAAGACTATTTCAATGAGCTCATGTGGTATATTTTATAAATGCTTTAAAAAGGACTTGTGCATAAAATTCATTTTAAAAACAGTGTTTACTTGTCAGTCTGGGGGTAGCAGCATATGCTGAGTTTATATAATTACATATTTCTTCCTTCATTTAAGATATTTATATAAAACACATTGATGCCTAGACATGTGGAATTTTGTTTATTACCTAAAGTGCTAAGTAGAGGCACATTTAAATGTAAATATCTTTATGAAGTGTAGTGTGCTGAAATCAGTAATTTTCCTACTAGACATTTAAAAAATTAACATGCATAATTGCATATTTCTTCATGCAAATAAAAACTTCTCTGTTTGCCCTCCTGGAAAAGGTATTTGTGTATTTGTCTCTTCACATTTAGCATGTATGCAAACTTTTTTTTGAATTTACATACATACATATTTATCATGTTTAGGATTTATTGATTTTATATACAGTGCATTGTGTGCAGCCTACTTTTGATATGATGAGTGCTGGAATGCTAAACACTTATCTAGTCAGACAATCATTCACTGTCATTTGTCCAAACTAGCTGATTATTTTGAATAACCTTTCTGCTGAGAGAGTGAGCCTTGTTTTCTAAAATGGTGGGAATATATCAAAGAGGCACATGCTCAGAAATATACTACTAACATAGAAGCAGGATCTCACATGGCTGTATCACATATATAAGAAATGCACTTTTAAAATATTTAAAAAAGGCAACTGGTAGGGTGGGCTAAGTGGTATTTAGGAAGGTGATTTCTCAGTCAGAGGACATAAAGCAACATGGGAAAAAAAATCAACTATATATCAAAAAGTCTACACATGCATACAGAATCACCCACTCATATACGGTGCTTTAGTCATGGGATACTCCAAATGTTAAAGGGTTGATGGTTTCATATTGTGTATTAAGAATCTAAAATGGACCGATTTGCGACAGTGAACAACTTTATGTGGAATTCCCCTTCTTATCTGTGTCTGTTTTTTCTCCATACCACGAAGTAAATTAAAATAGTGTTTAAATCTACAGCTTATGATAGAGAAGACCAAATCTCATTCTAATAAATTTGAAATACAGCTTGTCATGTTCCTTTCACTCTGTAGAAATGCTACCACAAGGCTTAGCCAGTTAAGTCTAATATGTTGACATTTATTTTTGTGGCAATAAATGTTAGGATTATATTTTTGCATTAAATTCTGGCATTTTTAAAGATCACGATGACAAGTAATTTATTCCTCAAATCACTTTAGTTTGTTTTTACTTTTTGAATATAGATTTGGCAATGTGTCTCCAAAGCACAGTACAAAGCATATTTCATATGTTTTTGCCACCTATTAGTTTGATTTAAATCCACTTTTTTGTCAGGATTTACACAAGCCTTCCTTGACGTTATTTGCTCTGAATTATTGCCCAGAAATAATCGCATTGAATGCAATTTCATACAGGCTGTGTGGCCTACCACGTCTGTCACTGTACAACTTTAAAAGCCTCTATGTTTTGTTTCAGCAAAGGTGATTCTTCCATTTTTTTTTCTCTTGGATACTGCAGAATAGGTGATTTCAAGTTTCTTTTCTATATCTTTTGATATCCTCCTCACTTGCTTCAAGATCTTATAAATGAGATATCATCTTTAATAATTTCTATGAGGTTCCTCAAAGTGACAGGGAGGGGAACTTGGGATCTCAAAAATTATGCCAGCAAGCCAGATCTCTGGAAGATCTTATTAGCCCACATTTGCTTCTCATAAGGATTCTGTGATGAATTGTATGCCTGTGGACCTGGACCAATACAGTTAAGTTCAGATATGATCATCACCATGTTGGCAGTATCATAATAAGCATGAGTAAGCCAGGTACCAAAAGTTTCCCAAGAACATAATTTACCAAATTATAGAAGGTATAATCTATGTTGCTCAAGGGAATTCCTGTATCAATGAAATGCCGGCTCTTTTAAGTATTTTAATGGTTATATACTGCATTATAGAAAGCAATTTTTCTATGAAGGGTAAAGAGAAAATGGAGACCTGAGAGAAAAGAAAAATTCTACCCTTAGTCCTGAGGTATCATTCAAAATTATCAGAATTTTAGTGTGGTCTATGTATGTGTATGTGGGGGGGTGGGGAGTAGGGATAACTGATTTCATTTTTAAAGGTCTTGAGATCAAATTTCTCTTCTGAAATTGTCTACCTGTGAGATCTGAGCAAGTCATTTCACCTCTAAGAGCCTCAGTTTCTTCATCTGTAAAATGAGGGGGGGGGTGGGACTAGATGGCCTCTTAGGCCTCTTCCTGTCCCTTCCAGATCTATGATCCAAAACCAATTTGACCTGTGATCTTCTTAAAGACCTAAATATATTTTTTTCCCCATTCTCTCTTTCCTCCTGAATAAGAAATATAAATATAAAAACACACACAAGACTTGTTCATTTAAAATAATCCATCAGCAACCACTTGAGGAAACTTAAGGTGTATCTTTTAGATCTTCTGTGAAAATTAATGATTCACATCATGTATCTTCTCTGTATGCAAACTGAAACAATTAGATTAAAAGAATAATCAATTCATATACTCAACCTCAGTAGCTCAGGCATCATTTATTCTTTTTGTTTTTGGTGGGGAGAGGGAGAGAGCATGGATTTGTGGTTCTATACCATTTGGATTATTACCTCAATGTCCACCTGATAGGTGAATATGTAGTCTCTATTGATCCAGAAATATATATCCTGGATTAGTCTCTAGTTTCCAAAATCTCAGCAAGTAGCTGAGGTGTTTTCAGCTCTCACCAAAGTCACAAAGTATACCTATTGGTTAATTTACATAATTAAAATGTGCATGGATGTTGGCACTGAGACAAGCCTGTTTGCATTGAACATTTCAGAAAAATTTCACTCTGCCTAATGTCTGATAGCTACAAAGGTTCACACTGCCAAACTATGTCCTTCACAAAATGTGGATTGATTCTTTCTTGGGACAAGTGCTTGTCCTATTCTGTTGATATATAAGCAGTATAAAGCCGATGTACTATACATGGGGAAGTGTCATGCTGGAATAGAAAGAATTCAGTTAACTGTCATAAGATCCAATTCTGACACTATTGCCTTGCACAAATTGCCAGGTCTCTAAGCCCCAATTTCATGAACTCTAAAATGGGGATAATAGACCCTGGTCTGTCAAACTCTCTGGACTCCTGTGATAAAGATACTTTATAAACCATAAGCTATCATATAAATGAGGAGGTATTATTGTTATTATTTATTTATTATTCTACAGTATTATTTATAACAATAGGTATCTTAAGGATAAATTCATGCAAATTCATCACATTTTCTTCAAGGCAGAGTTGTATTACAGTTAAAAGAAGCTGAGAAATAAAAACAGATGCCCAAATTCCAAGTTCAAATGTTTCCTATAAGTACATGAACAAAATTCAATTCAATTCAATAAATATGTATTAAGCATTTATGATGTGGGAGTTGTCCTAATTGCAGAGAGGTTTACAAAAGTAATTGGTATTTCTCTCTATCTTTAAAGGGTAAAAGTTTACTATAGAGTGGGAAAGAGAATAAAGCATTGAATCATATAGCTAAAACCAGACAAGACATTAAGATCACTGGGTCTAACCCCCTCATTTTATAAGGAACATCAATTCAAAGGATTAAATGAGTTGATAAGGGTCACAACACTACTGAGTGCGAAAAATTGGATTTGAACCCAGGACTTCAGAACTACAAGTCCACATTTCCTTCCACTAAGCCATATTGCCTGTTCAGTACACATCATACCTAGTGAACTATGTTCATAAATAGGGTACAAAAGAGTCGGTGAGTCAAATCAGCATGTATTAAACCTTTGCTCTGTGCCAGGCTTTTTGCTAAATGTTGAGAATACAAAGAACAGCAAAAAAAAAAAAAAAATCACCAATTCTGCCCTCAGGGGCTCACATTCCAATGGGGCAGACAACCAAGAATATACAAGATTAGGTTCAATCAGACAGACAGACAGTCATAGACAGACACAGATGCACACAGTGACAGAGAATTGTAGAGATAGGTATAGTTTTCTCTCTGATATCTGTTTTCTGTCATTCAGTCATATCTGAATCTTCTTGAACTCATTGACCATACCGTCTGTGACATTTTCTTGACAAAGATACTGAAGTGGTTTGCCATTTCCTTCTCCAGTGGATTTGGGAAAACAGAAATTCAGTGTCTTGCCCAGGGTCATAGAGCTAATAAGTGTCTGAGCCTGGATCTGAACTTACATCCACCTAACTCCAGGCCCAGTCCTCTATCTGCTGAGCCATCTAGCTGCCTCATCTCTGATATTGAGAGAAAGAGAGAAAGAGGGAGGGAAGGATAGAGAGAGAGAGGGAGAGAGGGAGAGAGAGAGAGAGAGAGACAGAGAGAGAGACAGAGAGAGAGAGAGAGTGTGTCTGTTCTATCATCTATTTATCTTCTATCTATCCATCCATCTGTCTATCTATCTCTGGTAAATGGAAGATAATCTTAGAAAGAAGGAACCAATAATTAGAGGGAGGAGAGATAGGCCTTCTGACTGAAGTAAAATTTGAGCTAATCCTTGGAGGAAGCCAGGAGAATTAAGAGGTGAGGAAGGAGAGTATTCCAGGCATGATGGTCAGCCTTTACAAATGCATAGTGTTGGGAAATGAGTATCTATATCAGAACTATGAAGTACGTTGAGAGTCTGGTGTATAAAAGAATTACTTCCTACTGGAGGGCTCTATAGAGACTCTGCTAGAGATTGGTAAAAAAAAAAATGTCAGACTTTCCAAAAGAAGGATTTGTGTGATGATGCTGGAGTATTGCTTTAGAAATGACAGGAGGGAGCAAGTAGGGAAGGAAAGCTCAGCGGTGACATGACTAGTCCAAGGTCAGAAAGAACTAAGTGACAGAGACAGGATTTGGACTCATCCTCTTTCCACCATGTTCCCTATCCCAAATCATCTCACTCTCCCCATCCCTCAGTCAAAATAGAAGAAGGAATAGCCCTAACTGCAGAGCATTACCAAGAAAGGGGTTTCATTAGAGGAAAGTCAGATTTCAGTGGCAGACAGGTGAAAAGTGAGATTATGGAAAAGTCTTTTATCGATATAGGGATGTTTACTTTCAATGGAACATTCATTTAATGCTGTAAAATAGGAGACACTGATCAATGATTACTGGAAAATTTAAAGTTAAAGCAGTTACTTGGGTATTTAAAAAAAAGAATAAATTCACCTCGATTATTGAAATCAAGTTAACACTAGCAAAGTGAAGAGGCAAATTGGAGAAAATGGTAATATAATTTGAGCCCCTCTTATCATCAAATGCTTTCACTTGTATCAGGTAATTTAGAGTATTTCATGATTGACCTAATTGCCTCAGTTCAGCCCTTCTCTTTGATATTATAGATAAAATTCAAAAGAAAAGTGGCATTTTTGTCCCCATCAACATTGATTGAAGTCACACTTCACTTATTCCATCTAAAAGAAGCCCAAGTGACCTGGAACAAATTATTGAAATGTACTTAGCCTCAGCTTCCCCAAATTGTAAACTGGGGAATAACTGACTTTTCTCCCTCACAAGAAAGTTAGAAAATTGAACAGGATGATGATTGTAAGTGCCCTGGGATTCCCAGAGAAAGATATGTTATAAATATTCACTTTGGTTGTATTATCATTTTTCTTGGATCATGGAAAGTTCTATATAAATGCTAAGTATTATAATTATATAGAAGTCCTTAAAAATGAAATTTAGAAGCACCATTTTAAGGTAAGAATTAAAACAAAGGTATCTCTGTAAAATGTCTTGAAAATTATATCTTGTTTCTTTCTACCTTTCAAAAGGGAGCAAAGCTGTTTGCTAGACTGAGGTGTCTTGACTGTCACTGCATGAATTACAGAACTCAGAAATAGCATTGAAAGGGCAAAAAAAGTTACCATTATTCAAACACATCAGTTCATAATCTTTACCACTGCCAAGAAGAGGGTAATCATCTGCATCAACAATCATTGGACACTTAACCATATACCTTTTCTACTTCCTCCTCATTACTTCTGGCACCCACTCTTTTCTCTTTCTTCACTCCATCCCCTTACCATCTTCCCTTTCCATTAAGAATGGAAATAAACAGCTATAAATGCGACCCTGACAGATGTACAATTGTATGGTGGTCCCTGACATAAAAACTGCTTCCCTTCATGAAGCCTTACTTAATTGCACACGCAAAAAGTGCACTCACTATCTCCTCTCTAACACCTTTAACATTTCACTGGAAGAATTGTGTTGCCATTTATTTGAATCCAAGATTTCAGTGATATGAATACTTGTAAATGGTCCAGTTGCATATAGCTGGTCCTTTTCTTCCTGTCTGATCAGATCGCTCCATAAATCCTCTCTAGAGGTTGTAATGTGCTTGAGCTCTTCTCATAAGTCTGATGACATTTAGCATATACCAATGAGGCATATGAGACACCCCTTATTAGGCTTACGTTGTAAGCAGTCAGCCTCTTTTCAAGTCAAATATCCTTTGATAATGTTTGGTTTTGTTGCCACTATTTATAAGGAGATGGATTTTCATGTATGACTTAGAGAATCAGTTTCATTGCTTTATAGGGCCATTTCATAAACATGTGTGATCATACATTTTAAAGTTCAAAACAACATTAGCTGTAATCCAGTCCTATTCCTTTATTTCATGGATGAGTATACTGAGGTAAGACAAGTTAAATGGCTTGCCTAAAGTTGAACAGGTAACAGATAGCCCAAATTAGGATTTGAACACAGGTCAAAATCTAGTGCTATTTTCTATTCTCCCTTATGAGATTATACTAGGGGTGAAAGGCCAGGCCCTTTTGGCTCTAAATATGTAATCTTTTGAATAAACAAATGCCCCAGTGAACTCAGAGAACTTGAACAATATGCATGGGTTTTTTTCTGAAGCGCCTATAATTTTTCAGTAAACATGGGACCTCAATTTAACCTAAAAGCACTTGGTGCAAATGTTGCATGCTATGCCATCCCTCAGTGAATGGCAATGCAATACTCTGCTTTCTTCCTTTGGTACTAAGTGGTAAGGTCTTTTTCTTAATGTCAGTTCTCTTTCCCAAAGGGGCACAGCTACCAGCTAATCAAATGTGTTTGGTGCTTTTCACACACATCTGTGAAGAACAAATTTAATTAGGATGATCAGAAACAACTCACCTTTAGAGGTCCTGCCATGCACCACAATAACACCTAGGAGAACACCTCAGTCACAGGTCCATCCAACTGAGATCTCTGACGCAACTGAATCTTGAGCTCTGGAATAACAGCTAACAGCAGGGTTGTGAGTTTTCAATGTGAAATCCTGTGAGGGAGCTCAAAGTAATTGCTATTGACATCTGTGGAATTAGAGCAGGCTACTCCAGCATATGTTTATGCTTCCTCCTTTCTTCTATGTGAAAGAATCATGTTAGTGGTACTGGAACTATCCTGGCTCCAATGAGTGACATATCAAGAAGAAGCTAATGTAGTTGACAATTAGTAAAATATACTTCTCTTTCATCCAGTTCTTCCAGAACATGAGATTTTCCTACCTTTCATCTTAATGAGAGATGAGTGAATTGCCAAAGGTTTAATTATTAGATTTATATTAGATTGGATAAGGCTTATATCACCATCACCCTGATACATAGTATGAAACTTATCAAAGCTCTTTGAATCTTTTATATATGTTTGAATTCACACTGTTCTTAAATTCTTTAATCCTAGCTCATTCTTTTCTGTGAATTCCCAGCATATTTATTCATTCCCACTAGGTGGTTCCAATTTCTGACAAGCCAAACCTTTCTTCAAAGCAAAAGGGAGTGTAACCTAACTGCTAGCAACAGATAACAGAGGAGTGTGCCCTGATTCACTTGCTTTGCGCATCCTGAGCTACTGGATCCAAACTATGCCTCTGGCATTTTGAATTCAATTTGCTCTTGAATTTTCATCCCCTTTCTGTGTGACCTCCCCCTGAAACATACTGTCTGATTTTTAACAATAAGACACTACCTTTCTAGTAGGATCTCTGTCTATGTCTCCTTCATGATTCCTATTGTGGGACTGTTTGGTATTATGGTCTCTTTTGTCCATACCACAAAATTTGACAGCCCATCTCCTTTGCTATATATACCACCAACATCACCATCTGATAATAACTTTAAAGTTACAAATATCTCCTTCCTCTAGGTCTGGAAAGAAACCTCCATTACTCTGTGTGTATGTATATATGTATATGTTTGTGTGGAGGAGGAGAGACAGGGAGACAAAGTGGGAGGAATGACAGGGATAGGAGGGGGGAAAGAGAGAGAAAGATAGGAGAGAGAGAGAGAGAGAGAGAGAGAGAGAGAGAGAGAGAGAGAGAGAGAGAGAGAGAGAGAGAGACCATGACTTTCTCTTCAGTTGCCACATTGCTGATTCTTTAGGCAGACAATGCATTTATCATAGTTAAGAATGAAATGCAACCATAGAAGACAGTACAAACTTCAAATCCCAGTGACATGTTTATTTCATCAGGCAGTATCACCACCATTACACTTCAATATGTAATGGTAGAAATAGACAAATGTGGCAAATTCCCAGAAGATAGTTTATCCCAATAGGAATGGATGGGTAGTCAATTATAGCAAGTATCCTTAAGTCTAGGAGTCTCTGTAGTTTATTCAGAGGCCTGGGAAGAAGAATACCAACTCATATCAAATCACACTAACTCATTGATTGAGCCACAGAAGCTAAGTCCAAAGACCTGAATCAGATCCTTTCTGTTCATAGAAAGATCAATTCAGATGGCAGCTGGAAAGCAGGGACTAGCATGAGCTTCCTGCCAAGTCCCTCCAAAAACCTATAAAAATGGCTCTGAATCAATTCTAGAACTGCAGAACCCACGAAATAGCAGAGGGAAGCAGGGCTCCAGCCCAGGGCATCCTGGATGGTTGTTAGGTGAGGTCTACCCTGCATGGAGCTGGGAGCAGAGTGCAGTGCAGCAGAGCCCAGCATGGGCCACGCAGACCAACCAGACCAGGAGCTGGGCAGAGTGTGCCCTAGTGCCAGACTTCTCAACCTACAAACACCAAAGACAACACAAAAGAACTGCACAACCCACAAAATAGTGGAGGGAAGCAGGGCTCTAGCCCAGGACAGCCTGGATGGTCTCGGGGTAAGGTCTATCCCACATGGAGCTGGGAGCAGAGTGGAGCGGAGCAGAACCTTGTGTGGGCAGCACGGACCAACCAGACCAGGAGCTGGGCAGAGCATGCCCTAGTGCCCTGAATCGGTGAGCTATGGCACTTAGCAGACTTCTAAACCCACAAACACCATGGGAAAAGCTGAGGGGAGTGGAAGGGGTTTGCAATTCGGCCACCCCTCTGGGGTCAGCAGAGGTGGGGCAGCTAGAGAACTACAGCTGCAGTTATTTCTGACCCCAGGCCCAGCTGGTGGGAGGAATTTAGTGGCAGATCAGAGCAGGAGTGCAAAGCCTGCTGAAGATCTAAGTCCAGTCCAGGTTGGCGGTTCTTGGGAAAGGAGGAGTGCTGGTGTGGCACCGCCTCCGCCAAAACTTGGAACATAGAACTCTTTACTCTACGAATAGTCATACCCCGCTGAAAAACTCAGGGGTCAAGTAAGTTGGCTGGGAACATGGCCAGGCACTGGAAACGCACCCAAGATTCAGTCTCAGACTTTGGAATCCTTCTTTGGTGACAAAGAAGACCAAAACACACAGCAAGAAGAAGTCAACAAAGTCAAAGAGCCTACAACAAAAGCCTCCAAGAAAAACACGTGCTGGTCTCAGGCCATGGAAGAGCTCAAAAAGGATTTGGAAAAGGAAGTTAGGGAAATAGAGGAAAAATTGGGAAGAGAAATGAGAAGGATGTGAGAAAACCATGAAAAACAAGTCAATGACTTGCTAAAGGAGACCCAAAAAATACTGAAAAATAAACTGAAGAAAACAATACCTTAAAAAATGGACTAACTCAAATGGCAAAAGAGCTCCAAAAAGCCAATGAGGAGAAGAATGCCTTGAAAGGCAGAATTAGTTAAATGGAAAAGGAGGTTCAAAAGACCACTGAAGAAAATACTACCTTAAAAATTAGATTGGAGCAAGTGGAAGCTAGTGACTTGATGAGAAATCAAGATATTATAAAACAGAACCAAAGGAATGAAAAGGTGGAAGACAATGTGAAAAATCTCATTGGAAAAAACCACTGGCCTGGAAAATAAATCCAGGAGAGATAATTTTAAAATGATTGGACTAACTGAAAGCCACAATCAAGAAAAGAGCCTAGATATCATCTTCAAGAAATTGTCAAGGAAAACTGCCCTGATATTCTAAAGCCAGAGGGCAAAATACAAATTGAAAGAATCCACCAATCGCCTCTCAAATAGATCCCAAAAAGAAAACTCCTAGGAATATTGTCACCAAATTCCAGAGCTCCTAGGTCAAGGAGAAAATCCTGGAATCAGCCAAAAAGAAACAATTTGAGTATTGTGGAAACCCAATCATAATAACCCAAGATCTAGCAGCTTATACATTAAGAGATCGAAGGGCTTGGAATATGATATTCTGGAGGTCGGTGGAGCTAGGATTAAAACCAAGAATCACCTACCCAGCAAAACTGAGTATCATGCTCAAAGACAAAATATGGATTTTCAATAAAATAGAGGACTTTCAAGCTTTCTCAGGGAAAAGACCAGAGCTGAATAGAAAATTTGGCTTTCAAGCACAAGAATCAAAAGAAGAATGAAAAGGTAATCAAGAAAAAGAACAAGAAAAAGAAATTGCAAGGGACTTCCCAAAGTTGAACTGTTTTGTTTACATTCCTACACGGAAAGATGATGTGTATGATTCATGAGACCTCAGTATTAGGGTAGCTGAAGGGAATATGCATATATATATATATATATATATATATATATATATATATATATATATATATATATATATATATATATATATATTATGTATATATGTATATACATAAATATATATATAAGTGTGTGTGTATGTGTGTGTATGTATATATATATACTTATATGTGTGTATGTATGTATATATGTATGTGCATATATATATATATACATATAAATATATATAAATATATATATATATATATATATATATATATATATATAGAGAGAGAGAGAGAGAGAGAGAGAGAGAGAGAGAGAGAGAGAGAGAGAGAGAGAGAGAAAGAGAGAGAGAGGGCACAGGTTGAGTTGAAGATGAAGGGATGATATCTAAAAGAAATAAAATCAAATTAAGGGATGAGAAAGGAATATATTGAGAGAAGGAGAAAGGGAGAGATAGAATGGGGTAAATTATCTTGCATAAAAGTGGCAAGAAAAAGCAGTTCTGTAGGAAGAGAAGAGAAGGCAGGTGAGAGGGAATGAATGAATCTTGCTCTCATCAGATCTGACCTGAGGAGGGAATACCATACACACTCAATTGGGTATCTTACCCCACAGGAAAGAAGGAGGAAGAATATAAAAATGTGGGGATGATAGAGGGGAGGGCAGATAGGGGAGGAGGTAATCAAAAAGAAACACTTTCGAAAAGGGGCAGGATCAAGGGAGAAAATTCCATAAAGGGGTATAGGTTAGGAAGGAGCAAAATATAGTTACTCTTTCACAACATGAATATTGTGGAAGGGTTATACATAATGATATGCATGTGGCCTATGTTGAATTGCTTGACTTCTTAGGGAGGGTGGGTGGGAAGGGAAGAGGGGAGAGAATTTGGAATTCAAAGTTTTAAAATCAGATGTTCATAAACAAAACAAAAAAAATTTTTGCATGGAACTAGAAAATAAGATACACAGGCAATGGGGCATAGAAATATATCTTTCCCTACAAGAAAGGAAGGGAAAGAGGGATGGGAGGGGAGTGGGGTGACAGAAGGGAGGACTGACTGGGGAACAGGGCAACCAGAATGTACACCATCTTGGAGTGGGGGGGGAGGGTAGAAATGGGGAGAAAATTTGTAATTCAAACTCTTGTAAAAACCAATGCTGAAAACTAAATATATTAAATAAATTAAATTTTAAAAATGAAAAAGAAAGATCAATTCAAAAGAATATTAATTTGTCCCTAATCATATTTTTGGTGCTTTGCCCTTAATTGTATGTATCTCTTCCTATCTCTTCTTAAGACCTTACTCCATCAAAGAACATTTCTCCCTTTTTGTTTTTAATTTCTCCCTTCTCACCATGTTCTATCTCCTTAATTAGCTAACTAGACAAATAAAATAAATTTTACTTCACTGTTTCATGCCTGTTTCTTCTTACTATCACTTTTTAATTTCATTAACTTTACATTATTTTTTCCTTCTCTTTACCCACATACCACTCTTAAACTTATTGTAATCTAACTTTTGTTCCTACCATTATACATTAAATATTTGCTCAATTGACACTAATGACTTTTTGTGGGCTTTTCTGAGATGTTATATACCAACAACTTCATGACTTTTAACACTGTTGAATATTCAATTGAGAATGTATCTAGTGTCCTCATAGTTTTGGGTTCTATCCCCTCCTTGTGGAACCGAATTCTGACCTTGAAATCTTTTAGAAGGTTTCCCTCTGATGATTTTTTAAGCTCTCTCTCCAATCTAAGGTCTCCTGGATGAGATTGATTTTCAAAATATTGTGAATTCTCTTACCACCTATGTCCTCTATACCAGCAGCATGAAAGAATGTTCTACATCTCCCATCCATTTTCTATTCAGTACCTAATTCTCAACACTAAAAATAACCTCATTAAATTGCATACTACTTTATCGTATAACTAAATGTGACTACAGATTTTTACAAAATTGTGATGAGAGAGACATAACTATTCTCGTCAAAGAGAAAATGAATTTTTTTCCACATGCCATAGAAAAAGTAAATTATTTATTAAGGAGTTTCTTAAAATCACCTTTTGGGGGCTAATTCTGACATCTGCCACACCTACTGGCTTTTTATATAGTAAAACATTTCCTGTTGAAAGGCATCATTATTCAAAAAGCACCTAGCCTAATAAAATATTTATAAAATTAGAGATGTAAGAAAATATCTGGTTAAAATGGCATCATGAATACATCCATGCCTTGTAGCCCAGAGGCAAGCTTTCAAGGTGTACAAACCAGCCCCTAGAGAAGCTAAGGAAATAAAGACAAAGTCAATTATATTATGAGAGATCCTTTATTTTCAAGCAGAAGAAATACATGAGCAATGGTATTATCAGTCAGAGCCAAAATGAATGGATTTTTCCATTTCAATTTTGAAATAGTGAGGATGACTGAAGATTAAAAACTACACTTCACCCACTGGAGAGGTAGCTAAGAGCACTAGTCAGTCTGCCTTGAGAAGAGGGATATGTCTTCATTTACAACTCAAGAAGGACAGCTCCAGGCTTTATTGCTAAGTTTGTGGTGCATGTCTTCAGTGTGAATTGCACTAACTCAACAAAGTGTGTTTCGTTGAAAGCATACAAAAACTCATTGAACCCAAAGCAGCATTCTATGTGAGTTTTAGCTCTGAAACAGTAAGTTGAAAATTCTGTACCAGGTGTAACAATGACAAATGACACCGTCAGAGATTCTCACTAGGGCCTCTTACCAAATGACAAACCAGCAAAAAAAGCCTTTCACAGATGTGGAAATTATGAAGGAATGAAGCAGGTGCTTAAATCCTATTTACTAAAAATAGGCACAATGATCAGGTTACAAAGGAAACCTACATTTCATCTGTCAGGCTCACCCAGGGTATTGGGCTCATCTCACAATGGCTCAACATTAAATAGAAAACATTCATATTGCTTTGGTCCCCATTAGTATGAATCTATTTTGCCTTTTAAAAGAAATATAATGAATAAAAAGGTAGGATGTATTACAAGGGCCAGAAAATTTTGTTTTTAAAGTAATTAATTGTATGATGTAACAGTTAAAAATAAAGTGAATCAAGGCACAGAATTCTGAGCACAATTTATTAGTAAGTGTGAATCTATCAATGAATAGGATCTCAGATTCCTCAGTAATTTGAGAACCTATTTCTTTTTTATTTTAACAATTATTTTATTGTTTAATATTTTAGTTTTCAACATTGATTTTTACAAGATTTTGAGTTACAAATTTTCTCCCCATTTCTACCCTCCCCCCACTCCAAGATGGAATATATTTTGATTGCCCTATTGCCTAGTCAACAACCCTCCATTTGGTCACCCCACTCCGCCCCCCCATCCCCTTTCCCTTTACTTTCTTTAGGGACAGGTTAGATTTGTATGCCCCATTCCCTATATATCCTATTTCTCAGTTGTATGCAAAAAAAAGCTTTTCTCTTTTAGTGTCTGCTTTTAAAACTTTGAGTTCCAAATTCTCTCGCCTCTTCCCTTCCCACCCACTCTCCCTAACAAGGGAAGTAGTTCCACAAGGCATTCAAGGCTACACATGTATCATGATGTAACACACTTTCACAATACTCATGTTTTGAAAGACTAGCTATATTTCCCTCCATCCTGTCCTGTCACCCTTTATTCAATTTTCTCCCTTGACCCTGTCCCTTTACAAATGTCTTTTGCTTTTGCTTTTGATTACCTCTGCCCACTATCTGCCCTCCCTACTATCATCTGTTCTTTTTTATCCCCTTTCCCCTACTTTCCTGTTGAGTGCATATGTTATTCCCTCCTCGAGTCAAATCTGATGAGAGCAAGATTCACTCATTCCCTCTCACTTGCCCCCTCTTCCCTTACAACAGAACTGCTTTTTCTTGCCACTTTTATGTGAGATAATTGACCCTATTCTATCTCTCCCTTTCTCCCTGTCTCAATACATTCATCTCTCAACCTTTAATTTAATTTTATTTTTTATAACATACCTTCATATTCAACTCACCCTGTGCCCTCTGCCTATATATATATGTTTATTCCCTTCAACTATCCTAACACTGAGAAAGGTCTAATGAATTACACACATCATCTTTCCATGTAGGAATGTAAACAAAACAGTTCAACTTTAGTAAGTTCCTTGCAATTTCTCTTTCTTGTTTACCTTTTCATGCTTCTCTTGATTCTTGTGTTTGAAAGTCAAATTTTCTATTCAGCTCTAGTCTTTTCACTGAGAAAGCTTGAAAGTCCTGTATTTTATTGAAAATACATATTTTACCTTGCAGCATTGTACTCAGTTTTTCTGGGCAGATGATTCTTGGTTTTAATCCTAGCTCCTTTGACCTCCAAAATATCATATTCCAAGCCCTTTAATCCCTTAATGTAGAAGCTGCTAGATCTTTTATTATCCTGATTGTGTGTCCACAATACTCAAATTGTCTCTTTCTGGCTGCTTGCAATATTTTCTCCTTGATCTGTGAGCTCTGGAATTTGGCAAAAATATTCCTACTAGTTTTCTTTTGGGGATCCTTTTCAGGAGGCAATTGGTGGATTCTTTCAATTTATATTTTACCGTCTGGTACTAGAATATCAGGGCAGTTTTCCTTAATAATTTCTTGAAAGATGATATCTAGGCTCTTTATTTGATCATGGCTTTTGAGCATTCCAATAATTTTTAAGTTGTCTCTCCTGGATCTATTTTCCAGGTCAGTGGTTTTTCCAATGAGATATTTCACATTGTCTTCCATTTTTTCATTCTTAAGTTCTGTTCTATAATATCTTGATTTCTCATAGTTGCTAGCTTTCACTATCTTCAATATAATTTGTAGGGTGGGATTTTCTTCAATGGTCTTTTGGACCTCCTTTTCCATTTGGCTAATTCTGCCTTTCAAGGCATTCTTCTCCTCATAGGCTTTTTGGAGCTCTTTTGCCATTTGAGTTTGTCTATTTTTAAGGTGTTATTTTCTTCAGTATTTTTTGGGTCTCCTTTAGCAAATCATTGACTTGTTTTTCATGGTTTTCTTGCATCACCCTCATTTTTTGTCCCTATTTTTCCTCTACTTTTCTTACTTGCTTTTCCAAATCTGTTTTGAGCTCTTCCAAGGCCTGACACCAATTCATGTTTTTCTTGGTGGCTTTTGATGTAGGCTCTTTGACTTTGTTGACTTCTTCTGGCTGTATGTTTTGACCTTCTTTGTCACCAAAAAAGATTCTAGAGTCTGAGTCTGAGTCTGGGTCCTTTTTCACTGTCTGGCCATGTTCCCAGTCAACTACTTGACTTTTGAGCTTTTTGTGAGGGTATGACTGCTTGTAGAGTAGAAAGTGCTTTGTCCCAAGCTTTAGGGGCTCCCCTGCTGTTTTCAGAGCTATTTCTACTCCTCTGTCACTGCAAGCTCTGTCACAGCAGTGCTCCTCCTACCCCAAGAACTGCCAACCAGGATTTCAACCCATATCCAAGCAAGGCAAAGCTCCCTCTGTGCCGGCAAAGCTCTCCTTGCACTCCCACTCTGATCTGCTGCTTGATTCCTCCCACTGAGTGAGCCAGGGACTCTGGAAGCACTTGACAGTGGAGCTCCAGAAGCAGCCACAGGAGCTTCCTGCTGCTGCTGCCACCACCACTGTACCAACTCTGCCACCCCCAGGGCTGTGGCCAGACAGCTCTCTAACCCAATCCAGCAGTTTTCCTGCTAACCTGCTCCATGGTCTTTGGCGTTTGTGGGTTGAGAAGTCTGGTAACTGCCACAGCTCAATGACTGATGCCCCTAAGGCCTGCTCTGGCTGACTCCAGGTCAAGTCTGTCCTGGCATGGCCCAAGCTGGGATGCACTCCACTCCCAGCACCATGTGATAGACCCTTCCCAGCAACCATCCAGGCTCTCCTGGGCTGGAGACCTGATCCCTCTGCTGTTTTGTGGGTTCCACAGCTCTAGAATTTGTTCAGAGCCATTTTATGCAGGTGTTTGAAGGGATTTGGGGTACAGCTTAAGCAAGTCCCTGCTTTCCAGTCACCATCTTCGCTCCACCCCCCAAGACCCTATTTCTTTTATAGGTTTTGGGGATTATGGAACAAAGAACAAAACAAAGTGGGTAACATCATGGCATAACTGAGGCATGGAGAACAATGTATTTGGTTGGAAGCTTGGTAATGGGGGCCAGCAACTACCCCCTCCTTACATTGCCTATGATCAAGAAGTGTTTCTTGTTTTAAAGCAGACTTTTGGACAGTAAACCAGACATCCTTGAAAGATAGCTTGGTAGTGTAATGATATTAGGCCCAACATACTGGTTTCCACATGTATCCCGAAAGGTTAGCTAAATTCCTTGAGGCAAGAATAGATCACTGATTATCAGTAGAACAAGATTTGTAACCTTAACTCATTGTAGGCCAGCTGAATTTTGATCTAAGTTTAGAAATGGAGACCCATGTGTTAAGCCACTACACGGCAAAAGCAGTTGCAGTTCAAAAATCAATTAACTTTAAAAAGAGCCAATAAAAAAAGACACAGAATCAGTCTTGATCATTTCAACCAGTATTAAGGTAAACATGTCGGTTTCACTGGAAAGGCTAAGAGGGAATGTTGATTCAAGGAAGCAAACAAAGGAAAAACAGAAAAAGAAATTAATTGGGAGGAAATAAAAGAATGCACTAAAAATTCTACCTTTCAGTCTTTGAATAGGATAAATAGTATGGACCTGGATAAGAACACTATATTGAATCTGGTGCTGAGCTCTGGGAAAACGTGGTTGAGTGTATGATAAGGTACAGGGTGTGGGAAAAAATAATTATTCTTTTCTTTGACCAGGGAAGGAAGGAAAGCAGGGGATGTCCAGGGCAAAGAGAGAAAAGGCATATAGCATAAAAACATAGCAAATGAAAATCTCAGATTGATGTCAAGATGGAGAAAACTGAAGAACTTGGCTTAAGGTATTATTAATGAGTTAATTTAATTTGAAGGGAAGCCTCTATTTTAGTGCTCCAGGGATTCCTGGAGTTAGTCCCATATCAATTAGAATGTTTATCATCGACTTGGACAAAGGCATATCAAGTCTACAAAGGGCATTAAGCTAAGAATGGCATGTCATATACAAGAGACCAAAAGATTTCAAAAGGATGGAATGAGGAATCAAATCTAATAAGAAAAAATTGGGTTGAAAAGTGTGTCTATGACTACTCAGATATTTGTGTGAAAACGGTTCCAGTTTATTGTTTTTAGGGGGACCACAAACTCAGTATGAATCAACAATATGCCGTGGCAGTGTGGCAGCCCAAAGAGTTAATGTGATCTTAGTCTAGCTTGAGGGACATATTGCCTAGGCTTGGGGAGGTAGTAGTTCCAATGAACTCTGCCACAGTCAAAATATATCTAAAGTAATGCATTCACTTATCAAGCACACATTTTAGAATGGACATAGATAAACTGGAATTTGTCCAGAGAAGAGTTACCAGGATGATGAAGAGCTTTTAAATAGTTGCTTTTCTGTAGGCTAGTTGAAGGGTCTGGGAATACTTAGCCTAGTGAAGACTACTCTTGGAATATATAATGGAAGTAGGAGAAAGAGAGGAGGAGTGTTTATTGTAACTCTTCAAGTATTTAAAGGACTTTCACAAGGACAAGAGATTAGATTTGTACTACTTGGGCCAGAGAACTAGGAGAGGTGGGAAGAAATTTCAGAGGGAAATATTTAAGCTACTTTCACAGGCAGTGTCAATAAGAGGTTTCAAGGAGAGTTTATATGAATACTTAGTATTGATGCTTTAAAGAAGATTGCTCTTTTGGTATGGGTTCTACTGGATAGTCCAACTCAGAAATTGTCTAATTATGTGGAAGCTGAAGAGATGCACAATAGAGAGATCTGGGTGGATAGGTTCCAAGAATTTTAAGACTCAGAATCTTGCTAAGCATAGCTGTACTATTTACAGTTATTTGAATTAAAGACCATGTAGGCAAACAAGTGGATTTTAAGTTTGGCACTTCTTTGGCTAACCCTATTTATGAGCTTATTTTCAAATTAACCTAAATTCATTATTTTTTTTACCCAAAGTGATCATTGTGCAGTGATAATTCCCTTTATTTACTTCAATGGGCTTTCTGGGTGGTATTTTCTTCAGTGACAGATCAACTAGAGGACCTACTTGTTACTTGGTCTGATACATGTTGAATTTGAGTTAGAACAAAGAAGCAGAGTTATCATTCAGGGAAGCCACTGAAGAAGAATGACTAAAACTCAGAATTTATTTTTAAAAACACAAATTTAGGGGGTCTTCTATATAGGAGTGGAAGGTAAGATCTTGAGATTTAATGAAATTATAAAGAGAAAATATAGAATAAATTTAAGAAAAGAAAATCACTGACAAAGCCTTGGACAACATCTATATTAGTCAATAAAGAATATAGAGAAAGATTAGTTAGAGAGGTAGGAAGAAAATCAAAATACTGTGCTGTGTCTGAAGACAAAGAAAGAGAGAGTACAAATCTAGTAAGATATGGGCGATACCTAGCATAAATTGTTGCAGAGAGGTCAAGAAAGATGATAACTCAATATATTTGCTTTCATAGTTTAAGGATCATTGCTGAATATTGTGACAGCAATTTCAGCAAGCTAGTATGTGTCAGAATATGTGTAACACAGGGGGGACCATGGGTAGAGAGAAATGATGCCTAATTATAGAAAACTTTGTTTTTTCTTTTTTAAGTACATTATTTTTGAAATCTTTTTTAATGTATTAAATACATTTACCATTCAGGATCACATTCAACCACAGAGAGTCAAGACTTAAAACCACCCCCCCAAAAAGAGATAAAATAAACTGGCCAGCATATTGAAAAGTCTAACATAAAATCTAATGCTTCATACCTATAGTCTCTACTTCCATAAATAAGAGAGGGAGCACACCTTCTCATTTGTCTTTTCTCTTCTTTAAGCTAAACTTGGTCCTAATTTCACAGAATTTACTTCTGATTGTTTTGTTCTTTCTATTTCCATTGTTGTAGTAATTGTGTACCCCATTTTCCATTTACTTTATTTAAAAATCAATTTTACCTAAATTTTAATTTACTTAAAATCAATTCATATAAGCATTCCAGTGCTTCTCTATGTAGAGTCATTTTTAAGGTATTTGGAGAGATTTGAGGGATAATTCAAAAAAGTCCCTACTTTTACTCTGCCATCTTGCCCCCCAATGCACTTTTCTTATTACTACTGAACTGAGAAAACTTCACTGATCTTCTCTTGCTCACTAAATAAAGTATAAATGTTATCTTGTTATTCCAGGACTTTATAATTTAGATCCAACCTACATACCTCCTGGCCATTGCTAAAGCCATCCTTCATTCCTCAAAAAATTCCTTCTCTTTAACTCCAAACTTTTCCTGTACAAATTCATTTTCCTTTGAGGGTCAGCACTGGAGTAATACCTCCAGAAAGACTCCCAAGACTGGCCCTGTTCCTAGCTGAAAGTTATTTTTTACTTCCTCTTTGTGATACCAGATACATTTTCAGTACCTCACCTCTAGACTTCCCACATTCCGCATTGTCATTTGTGTTCATCTCATCCTTACCTCCTACCTCTGCCCACCACATATAGACAGGTACAATAGCTTTGTTTGTTATATCCCTGAAGGCTGGGACTGTTTCTTACTGATCTATGTATCCGATGCTAGCTAGCAAAATGTTTTCTTCATAGTAGTATCTTAAATGTTGAAAGCATAAAACCAAAACTAGTATTGTCTTTGTACATCTTGTACAACTGACTGCTTTATGATTTATTTTTCCCCACCACCACCACCACATAGTGATGTCTGATTTCTCTATTCCTATATATGTTTAATTTGGTTATTTATTTGACTGAAATAATTGAATGGAATATTCAGATGAGTTCTCTGCTTCTCTAAAGTTAGGGATGGTGGTTTCCCTTTGCCTTTAGCAAGAAAGGTCTGAGCTTAGGGTTAAATCCAAGATAGCTTCTTTCTAAATGGAGATTTTTTTTTTCCTTTTTCTTTTCCCTCTGTCTCTTCACTGAGGATGCCCACAATGGGTGTGATAATACACATCTTTCCCCTAAAGGCACTTGAACATTTGCATAGTCAACACACAGAGAGTTAGGGGGAGAAATAGGGTAAAACACATTTTTGTAAATAGACCCATTTTGCCTGTCTCAGAACAAACAGTTCCTGTTCTCATGGAATAAATTCCTCCTTTAATAATAAATTTTCACACCACAGGGTTTGGCTAAGAGCACATCACTCTTTAGTGATTCTTTCCTCCTCTGACTTGAAACACGCTTAGTTCTTTTCTGTTTTGTGAAAAAAAATACTTTAACTCTGCTAGCCCTTCAAGTTACCATCATCCCTCTTTGCTCATTTTCCTGAAAAAATCTACAAAAATAGGGCCTATTGTGACTGCTTCCAAACTCCTGCTTTTCTTTCTTAATCTCCTAAACTTAAAGCTATGTCCGTTTCTATGCTGAAAATGTTCTCTTACTGGTTGTCAATGACCTTCTAATCACATTATAGATGTATAGATTTAGAGCTCAAAGGACCTTTAAAAACCATCTAACTAATCCCCCTTATTTGCTCCTTAAGAGGGCCACACTGGCCTGAGAAGTGCTGCTGAGGCTGGACACTCTTCTCTCCAGTTTCCAAAAGGCATGTTGGACTGGAATTAACTGCTACACCTGAAATAGTGTAATTTAGATGTACAAAGTTGAGAATAAAAGTCACTATCCTTGCTCAATACGAGGATACGGATAGCTCTTAGTAGTGCTGCTTACACAAAAAAACCATCAGGAATAGGGAATAATGAGTAAACCCATTTATCCAATCATACGACAAGCAAAAACTAGAGAAATAATACAGATTAGAATATGCCAAGGAATGCCTGAAACTTATTAAATTCTTCAAGGGGGATTGAGATAAAATCTTAGCTCAAACTGAGAGAGAAAAATGAAAATTTTCACCAAGGAGAGGCTCAAGTCCAGAGACCAGCTTCCATTAAGCATCTGCTATATGTAAAATGTTTTCCTCTGTCCCACTGAAATGTTTTACATCTAACGCATTTGCAGCACTAGACAGAGCTGAGTTTTATATGAATGGAGGAACTGAGGCCCAAATAGTTTAAATGGCTTGCATGAGGTCACACAGGTAGTAATGGGCACAGTCAGTGTTTAAATCCAGGCCTTCTGATTCCAAATCCAGCACACACCCTTCTGTCTCATGCAATGCAATGACTTTTCCTCATATTTCATCCCTTCAATCTTTCTGTAGCCTGAATCACCATATTTTCTTGAATAGCTTCCTCTTTGACTCCTACTCTGCCTTCTTTATTGACTACCCCAATGCATACACCAATTTTTTTTCCCAGTCATCTGTTCTTCCCTTTCAACTTGCACCATTGAAAGGAACTTTTTCCAATATTCTCAGGACTTCAAATATTATCTATAGATGAGAAATAATAATAGCTAATGTATATATAGCATTTACTATATGCCAGGAACTATGTCAAGTGCTTTAGACTATTATCTCACTTGACCTCCACAACCTCAAAAGTAGGCAACTGTTATTCCCATTTTACAGATGAGCTAGGGCCAGCACTCTATCCATGGTGCCACTGAGCTGTCCACATGGCATAGTACATACAGCATCAGACTGTCAATCAGGAAGACATGCATTCTATTCTGTCTCAAACACTTACTACTTACATGACACTGAGAAGTGCCTTAACCTCTCTAGCCCTTAATTATTTCTCAAGAAAATGGGCTAAATAATAGCACCTATCTTCCAGGGTTGTTGTGAAGATCACATTGAGATAATGTACTTTGCAAATTATAAACTCTTAAATAAATGTGGTCAATGATGATAATGATGGTAATGATGACTACCAAAAAATCAAACTCTTCATTACTTGATCTTTTCAGCACTGGATAATGGACGTGTGACAAGCTGTAGATTAAAAAGTAAATATACATCAATTTCTTTTACAAAGGCCAAGACAAATTTTTAATTAATCCTCTATTAAGAGTGAACCATCCCCTCACTCTAGACAACTCCTTTGTTGGCATTTATTCTGTATATTGCTGATTTCTGTTCATGTGTTATGTCACCCATTGGACTGTGAGTTACTTGAGAACAGTACCTGTGTTCACACTTCTTTTATCAGCAGGACTTATACCATGGTAGGTGCTTGATAAATGTTTGTTGGCCTGACATAATTTGGTATACACTTATTTTTCTGGATGAATCTAAGTTATTCTTTTGAATTCTTCCTTTTTATGGCAAGAAAGTGACTTGCTGTCAATATTAATGATAATTTTGCCAAGAATAACTAAGCAGAAAGGCTTCTAACAATGTCATAGACCAAGCTTTTCATCTTTTCTTGAAAATCAAATCCTGTCCCCATGTAAGTACTACATTTCTGTCACCATTCTTATATGTTAGCCAGATATCTATGTCATCTTTGACTTTAACCTTTACTTCATCATCTACAGCCAATATATCATTAAGTCCCATTGTCTCTTCCTTTGAAGCATTTCTCACATTTGATCCTCCCTTTCCATTTTATTGCTACCACCTGCAATACAGGCTCTTATTATGTCATGGCTGGATTCGTGCAACAGTCTTCTAAGTAGTGTCTCTGTTTCTAACCTCTTCTTTTTTCCCTTAATAAACATGCTTCCTAAAATAGTGTGTTTAGGGGCAGAGCCAAGATGGTGGCTTAAGGTCCCCCCACCCAGGTCCCTCCAAACACCTATAAAAATGGCTCTGAACAAATTCTAGAGCTCCAGAACCCACAAAATAGCAAACGGAAGCAGGGCTCCAGCCCAGGACAGCCGGGAAGGGTCTATCGCACAGAGCTGGGAGTGGAGCAGAGCACAGCCCAACATGGGCCACGCCAGGACCAACCACACCAGGAGCTAGGCAGAACAGGTATAACACCCTGAATCAGTGAGCTGTGACAGTTACCAGACTTCTCACCCCTCAAATGCCAAAGAAAACAGAGAAGGTTAGTGGGAAAAGCTGCTGGGACAGAGTGAAAAGAGTTCGCCATAGGCCACTGCCCACAGGCAGCAGAAGTGGTGCAGCTCTGATGTTGCTTACAGAGCTATAGCTGCAGTGTCTTAAGGGCCCCAGGCCCACTTTGTGGGAGGAGTTCAGCAGCACATTAGAAGGGGAGGGCAAAGACCACTTTGCCCTGCCTGGACCTGGGCCGCAATCCTGGTTGGCAGTTCTTGGGGGAGAAGGAACACTGGTGGGGCAGAGCTTGGTGTGTAGAAGTAGCTCTGAAAATAGCAGCGCAGCCCCTCAAACTTGTGACAAAGTACTCTCTACATGCAGTCATACAACCATGAAAAACTCAAGGGTCAAGTAGTTGTCTGGGATCATGAACAGGCAGAGGAAAAGGACCCAGACTCAGACTCAGAATCTAGAATCTTTTTTTTTGGTACCAAAGAAGATCAAAACATAGAGCCAGAAGAAGTTAACAAAGTAAAAGAGCCTACATCAAAAGCCTCCAAGAAAAATATGAATTGGTGTCAGGCCATGGAAGAGCTCCAAAAGGATTTGGAAAAGCAAGTTAGAGAAGTAGAGGAAAAAATTGGGAAGAGGAAAAAGGGTGATGATAGAAAACCCTGAAAAACAAGTCAATGACTTGCTAAAGGAGACCCAAATAAATACTGAAGAAAATAATACCTTAAAAATAGACTAATTCAAATGGCAAAAGAGCTCCAAAAAGCCAATGAGGAGAAGAATGCCTTGAAAGGCAAAATTAGCCAAATGGAAAAGGAGGTCCAAAAGACCACTGAAGAAAATACTACCTTAAAAATTAGATTGGAGTAAGTGGAAGCTAGTGACTTTATGAGAAATCAAGATATTATAAAACAGAAACAAAGGAATGAAAAAATGGAAGACAACATGAGTCATCTCATTGGAAAAACCACTTACCTGGAAAATAGATCCAGAAGAAATAATTTAAAAACTGTTGGACTACCTGAAAGTCATCATCAAAAAAAGAGTCTAGATATCATATTTCAAGAAATTATCAAGGAGAAATGACCTGATATTCTAGAACCAGAGGGTTAAATAGAAATTGAAAGAATCCACCAATTGCCTCCTGAAAAAGATCTCCAAAAGAAAACTCCTAGGAATATTGCTGCCAAATTCCAGAGCTCCCATATCAAGGAGAAAATACTGCAAGCAGCCAGAAAGAAACAAATTGAATATTGTGGAAATACAATCAAGATAAGACAAGATATAGTGGCTTCTACACTGAGGGATCGAAGGGCTTCGAATATGATATTCTGGAGGTCAATGGAGCTGGGATTAAAACCAAGAATCACCTACCCAGCAAAACTGAGTGCAATGCTCCAAGGGAAAATATGGATTTTCAATAAAATAGAGGACTTTCAAGCTTTCTCACTGAAAAGACCAGAACTGAATAGAAAATTTGACTTTCAAACACAAGAATCAAGAGAAGCATGAAAAGGTAAACAAGAAAGAGAAATCATAAGGGACTTACTAAAGTTGAACTGTTTTGGTTACATTCCTACATAGAAAGATGATGTGTGTAATTCATGAGACCTTTCTCAGTATTAGGGTAGTTGAATGGAATAAACATATATATAGACAGAGGGCACAGGTTGAGTTGAATATGAAGGGATGCTATCTGAAAAAATAAAATCAAACTAAGGGATGAGAGAGGAATACATTGAGAGAGGGAGAAAGGGAGAGACAGAAGGGAGTAAATTATCTCACATAAAAGTGGTAAGAAAAAGCAGTTCTGTTGTAAGGGAAGAGGGGGCAAGTGAGAGGGAATGATTGAATCTTGCTCTCATCGGATTTAACCTGAGGAGGGAATAACATACATGCTCAATTGAATATCTTACCCCACAGGAAAGAAGGAGGAAGGGGATAAAAAGGGGTAATGATAGAAGAGAGGGCAGATGGGGGCGGGGGCAAACACTTTCAAAAAGGGACAGGGTCAAGGGAGAAAACTGAAAAAAGGGGGACTGGATAAGAGGGAGCAAAATATAGTTAGTCTTTCACAACATGAGTATTGTAGAAGAGTTTTACATAATGATACATGTGTGACCTATGCTGAATTGCTTGCTTGCTTAGAGAGGTTGGGTGGGGAGGGAAGAGGGGAGAGAATTTGGAACTCAAAGTTTTAAAAGCAGATGTTCAAAAATAAAAGTTGTTTTTGCATGCAGCTGAGAAATAAGATATCCAGACAATGGCACAGAAATCTATCTTGCCCTACAAGAAAGTAAGGGAAAAGGGGATGGGGGGAGTGGGGTGACAGAAGGGAGAGCTGACTGGGGAATGGGTCAATCAGAATTTATGCCATATTGGAGTGAGCAGGAGGGTAGAAATGGGGAGAAATTTTGTAATTCAAAATCTTGTGTAAATCAATGCTGAAAACTAAAAATATTTAAAAAATATAAAAAAATAAAAGTATGTTCATCAAATCACATATTCATACAGAAAGTACTGATTTAACCCATTCCTGAAGCAAGAATTTCCCTCTACAATAGGCCCAAAGACATCAAGCCTCAGAATTCACACTCCAGTGATGGATGCCAGAATCATAGATATAAAGGTAAAATGGAGGTGAGAAGCCTTAGTCACACTTATTTTCCTCATAGCTAATTGTGTATTCAATGCAGCCTCTAAGTCTGAGATGCCACAAAATATGGATCAATTCTCTGCTACTTGTGCTAATTTTTGCCTAGTAATTAACACCAATGAAACATAACTTCTCCACCAGCCAACACCACACCATCCATATGTGGAACCATCAGTGACAGAAAATGGAGAAATATTGAATGCTGTGGATAAGTTCATTCACCTTGGCAGTATACTTTCCAGGGATGTATACATAGATGATGAGGCTTTTGCATTTATCCCCAGAACTAGCTCAGTGTTTAGGAGGCTCTGAAGGAAAGTGTGGGAGAAAAGAGGTAATCGGCCGTCTACTAAACTGAAGGTCTACAGAACTATTGTTTCATGCCTGTGAACCCTGGACAGTATAACAGTGTCATGCCAGAGAACTGATTCGCTTCCATTTGAAATGTTTTAGGAAGATTCTGAAGATCAGTTGACAACATAAGGTATGAGACACTGAGGTCTTTTCTCAATCTGAACTGCCAAGTATTCAACTCTACTGCGGAGCGTGCAACTCTGATAGGTTGTCCACATTGTTTGAAAGCCAGACTAAAAGACTATTTTACAGAGAACTAACAGAAGGCAAGTGTTTACGTGGAGGTCAGAAGAAGCAATAAAAGGACACTCTCAAGGCCTCTCTGAAGAACTTCGGTATTGATTGTATGACATGGGAGACATCGGCACAGGACTACCTAGCAAGTCATGCCCACATCACAGAAGATGCCATGATCTATGAGTGAAGCAAAATTTCAGTAGCTCAAAAGAAACACGAGATGCACAAACTTAGAGACATCTCCACTTCAAATGTGCACACATGTGGAGCATTTGTCCTTGATGTGTGGTAGAGTCTTCCGAAGTCATATTGGTCTGATAAGCCACAACTGGACTCACTGTACCTTGACTCCACCATAATGGTGTAATTTTGGTCCTCTTTGAGAAAGAAAGACAACAACCAACTATTCCCAGTGGTGGATTCCAGGATTGTGGATATAAAGCTGAAATGGAAGTGACAATCCTCTAGTCATACTTCTCTTCTTGATAGCTGGGGAACAGAGACCCTGGGGGTTTAAGTGACTTTTCCAAGGCTATACAAGTACTAAGTATCAGAGATAATTTGTGAGCTTACATTCAGTACTGGTACTCTTTTCATTGTGCCATATTTCCTCTTTATTCATTCCCCCCCAAAACATGTTCTACTCAGATTGAGCTGAAAGCTTTCATCTAACCAATTCATTGCCAAGTCTCGTCAATTCTACCCTTATAAACTCTCTCACATAAGTGCTCTTGTCACATTGTAGAACAGACCCTCATTGCTTTATACCTGGGATATTTGAACAACCTTCTGTTTGGTCTCCCTCAAATTTCTCCTCATTCTGGTCTATCCTTCAGTTATCTGCCAAATTGATCTTCCTAAAGCACAAGTCTGAATATTTCACTTCCCTTCCATCCCTCCACTCAGTAAAACTCTAATGTCTTCCTATTAACTCCAAGATAAAAAAAAATCTTCTCTTTGACTTTTAAGTTCAATCCTAACATGTCTTCTTCTTTCCTTGCCAGTCTTCTCAAACTTTATGTCCCACCACATACTTGACAATCCATTGACACTGGCCTCATTACTCTCTGTGCTATGTCCTCTCCCAGATCCATGTATTTTCTCTTCCTTTCCCTTATGCCTACATTGTTCTTCCTCCTTAAACATGTCTCCTGACTTCCCTGGTTTTCTTCAAGAATCAGCTCAAATGCTACTTTCTGATAGAGGCTTTTATCAGTATATTTTAATGCTAGTGTCTTTCCACTGAGATTATCTCTAATATATGCCCTATATTTGTGTACATAGTTCTTTGCAAGTTGTCTTCCCCATTCTAATGTGAGCTCCTTTTAGTCAGGGGCCATTTCTGCCCTTATTTGTATCCCCAGCAATTAGCACAAGGTCTGGCAATTAATAGGTGCCTAATAAATGCAAGTTGACTATTAATGGATTATTGAAACCCACCATTGTTTACCTCATAAAAAAGAATGACAGCTATTGCCCCTGTTCCTTTTTCTCTCCTATAATATCTCTTCAGGCATTTGAAAATAGTGATCTTGCCACTTTGGCCAGTCCTAGGATTGATCCAAGGGGTCCTCTTGAATCGATAGCAGACTTAGGATTAAGATGAGAATGAAGGGGAAATATACTTGCCAGATCTTTTCAACCCCTCTGGAATTGACAGAAAATGACCCCAAGCCTCCCATAACCATCCCTTGGACAAAAATACAAACTGATTGGCCTCTGAAACTGGAGGGGATGTAGGGATGTCGAGGGTAGATTTTCCTATAATTTCTTCTAGAGAAAGCCTATCTAAAGTATAACTGAAGATATTCTAAGAAAACGTGATTCAATCATTGGTCAAATTCTAAGGGTAAAAAAAATACTGATGTATACCAAAGAAGTTACAATCAAGATAACAGCCCAGTGGTTTCAGAAAAAAGGAACAAAGTTGGAGCTATGAAGCCAGAGCATTAGAGCAAGGTTACATCATAGAGGGTATGAGGGTCAATAGCCTTTCAGAGTTTTCACATCATTACCATATCATTGTCATTTTGCATAGAGCACAATGGCTGTTCAGGTGAATTTAAAAGTTCCTTTCCTCAGTGTCTCTCAGTCTTTTTTTTTTTTGTCTGTTGGAAGAAGTTGAGACCTAAAGCAAACTCCTTCAAACGTGGGGTGAAATAAATGCTAAGAACTAAAACAAGTTTCTGACCATAAGTTAAGTAACAGTAGAACTAAGAGATCTGGTAGATACAGAGGCCTTTTGCAAACAGCAAAATTTGAACTTAATCTTGAAAGAAAGTGGGAGGCAAAAAAAAAGTAGGAGGCCAGAGGTGACCACTCTAGGCATGCAAATCCATCAGTGATACAAATTCAGGACGTTGGATGTCTTGGGATGAGAACAAGGTCTCTGGGGCATCTTTGTAGGTTCTTTCACCCTGGTGCAAGGTGTGGGTTCTGAATGAACAGGAAAAAATGCTCATGCTAGATAGCCCCTCCTATCTAGAAGAGCTTTAGACTTGTTCTGCTTATGCTCCAAGGGCAGAATAAAAATAAATGAGCAAAAGGTACATAAAGATATATCTGGTTTCCATATGCAGAAATCAAATTCCTAGTAATTAGGGCTATGCAAAATTGGAATAGACTGCCCCAGTAAGAAATGGTTTCTTCTTGTGAGCTGGTTTTCAAGGGGTGAGTACCATTATACCATTTATTTGCATGGGTTATATCTGATGGTCATTGAGATCTCATCTAACATAGAGATATTGTGTCTATGAACAACAGATCCTTAAATAATGAGATCCCATATGATTTGCTATGTCTTAGGTGATGGTTCTAAAAACTACATCTGGTCTGGTAATACTGATTGCTGCACTTAGTATGATTGCAAGGAGCAAGCTACATCTGAACTGGAGAGAAGGACATTCCATCCTTTGTCCCCCACCAACCAAAGGATTGGGCTGAGGTTGGGTTTATATCTCATCTGTGAAGCATAAAAGCCAAGCTTTGTTTTAACATTTCATATGGGGTAACCTAATTTTATTTCCATCATCTCTCCAGTTCTTAAATTGCTGCTGGCTTATTTGTGGCCCTGAATTATATAAGAAATTTTAGAGAGAAATTATTTGTGACCTTGAAAAATATTTGTATTTTTTCTTTAGAGAAGCACCCAATTTCACTTCACTTTAAATGAACAATTTAGCTTTTGATATGAAACACACTCACATTCAGAAACACACACACACATATATGTGTGTATTCCTGTATATGCATTTGAATCTATCTATATCTATATATTTATATTATATAATGACTCTCACTGGAGTTCCTAGGTTCAGGACTTCTCCTGGCATAAAGTTTCACATCAATAACAATTTAGAATTATATATATATATATATTCACACATATATACAAATACATATACATACATATACATATACATATATATTATTTTCAGAAAAAAATATGTATTTTGTACAGGAAATGAAATGTAACCATCAGATTAATTTCTTGAAAACCTTTCAGCAAATTTTAAAGTAAATTTCTGCAAACTACACTAACAATCCATGTGTAAACTATTTGAAAGTGAGAATATTGGAATGGAAAATTTGTGAGTGGTTTCTTCACTATTAATGAGTCACTCTCACCCAAAGATAAATGTGCTGGTATCAGGTTGAATGGGAATTCTAACATCTTTAGCTTAATGAATTCTTTATGTATTAGAAATTCCCTGGTCTCATTAGCTGGTTAAATTTTTGCTATTGCAAAAATTCCCCCAGTCACATTGGATGAATAGAACACATGAAGTTAAAATATGCTTCTTTAATAATAAGGAATGGGTTTCAGTCTTGCTAGCCATTCCCAATGTCCTAGTGTTTGATTTTTAATAAGTTAGCCTAAAAACTTTTTTTTATTTATTTGTTTTTAATCTTGACCTATGAGTTAGCCAGAGATTAATCAAAAGTGAGAAGTTCTCCCCAGCCCTTGATCCATACTACCATAATGGAACTAATTAATGGTACCCTTGTATCTTCCAGACTTAGTTGTCTAGAGTCTGGGTATCAAATTCAAACAGAAACTAGGACCACTAAACTGTACATAAGGACCCCTACAGGCTGTAGGTATTGACTTAGGAAATAATTAATGTATTTTTTTTTACTTTTAAAAATACTGTCCAATTACATTTTAATCTGGTCACCATAGCAGGGCCTTATGCAGCTGGAGGGCTGGTGTTTGATACCTGTGACCTGGAGCACTGAAAGATTAAGAGACTTGTCCATGGTCTGATGATCTCAAGATGTTTTGCATTGCTTTAGCAGCTTTTTGGCTTGTCCTTCATAATCTGTCTTGACTATAGTCACACTCAGGCTGACTGAATGTAACTGGCAGCAATCTTTTTCAAAAAGATTTCTGGTTTTGCCTTTGTGTGCTTTGGAGTTGATAAACAATTGCCTTCTTCACTTGTGTATTGGAAGGAATGAGTTGATTTCCAAGAAGAAAATTAATGTAGTGGAAAAAGTAATAATAAGACAAAGGAAAATTCTCATTCTGTAGGAGAATAAATGTAGATGCCCTGGGACAAATGAATTTGGACCCTGTTGCCAACCCTTAATACATTCTTAAAAAAATCTTCACAACAATCATCTCCAGAAAGCATCCTCCCATTTTGAAAGCAAGTTGAATTATACCCTGGAAATGTATAGTTTTTGTACTTGGTCTTAAATATTTTCATAACTTGTGTGTATTGAACAACTGAATCGGTAAGCAGCAATTTTCTTTCTTCCCTAATAACTTTAAGTTTTCATAGTTAGATGTACAAATGCAGGATAAAATAGAACCCTTTAATAAGCAGACACAGAGGCAGCTAGATGGTGGCACACTGACTAGAATGTTGGGCTTGGAACCAGTAAGACATCAGTTCAAATACAGCTTCAGAAATTAACTAGCTTTATGACAGCTAGGTGGCTCAGGAGATAGAGTGCTGGAACTGGAGTCAGGATGGCATGAATTCACCTGTGAGCTCAGATACTTGCTAACTGTGTGACCCTGGGCAAGTCACTTAACTTCTATTTGCCTTATCTTACTGGAGAAGGAAATGGCAAACCACTCCAGTAACTTTTTCTAAGAAAACCTCATGGACAGTAAGGAAGAATTAGACACAAGTGAACAGCAATAAATGACCCTAGGCAAGTCAGTTAATCACAGTATGCTTAAGGTTCCTCAACTATAAATCAAGGAAAACAATATCACCTACCTACAAGAACTGTTGTGAAAATCAAATGATAAAATGTATGCAAAGCACCTAGTACAATGTTTGGCACATAGTAGACCCTTAATATTAACTACCTAATACCCAGGGATACTACCTTTTTTTTTTCAGAAATGTACCATAGATAATGAATTAGTAGAAATACTAAGCATATGTAACCATAATACATACATAATGGCAGACAACAGTGATAATGGCAAATACTAAATGTCAAAGTGGAAAAGGTATTTATCGAATTCTAGAAAGTTCACCTGGATATCATGGAAAGGTGTAGGAACCTTGAAAGAAGGGAGAGATATGAAAAGATAGAGATGAGGAAAGCTTCTCCATTGCAATTATTGATCTTGCCACAAGAGAAAGTATAGACATAGGAGAAGGCAGTAGGGGTTCAGACAATGGTCAGGTATGGGAGGAACTTAAATAAAGTAAAAAAAAGTGGGGAATAATGTGAGATAACCTTAGAGAGGCAAATTGTTGGAGGCAGATTTTGGTAGGTATTGAAAGTCAGAATATATTTTTATTTTATTTAGCAAGCAATGAGAAACTCATAAAGTTTTTTAGTGGCATGATGATGAATTGCATGTTAGCAATAAATTTAGAAAAAAAATTTACTAAGACAAAACTATGAAACACGGTGGGGGGGTGGTAGAGATTAGAGGCAAGACCACATAAGAAGCTGTTACAGTAGACTAGGCAACAATCCTTACATATACTAGGGAGAGGTGCAGGTGGAGTGGTGAGGCATGGATGGCTTCAATGATGTTATCAAGAGGATAGGTTTTTTGTAACTTTTTGCATGTGGAGCATGAGGGAGAGAGAAGAGCCAAAGAAGACTCCCTTGGTAACATAGGTGATGTCATGACCATGAGTAATACGGAGATTCTGAAAATTCTCTGTCTGGAGGCCTTACTAGGTTCTCAGTCCCAGTGTGCAGTTTCAGGTTGTAATAATCTTTAAAAATCACAGCTCAAACCCATATCAATATAATACTTTCTTTTTACAGACTATATAAAAGCTTTAAGTCCAAAAGCAATGATATTTAAGTTATGAAAAATGTAAAAAAAACCAACAAAGTGGGGGTCAAAAACACACCAAAAATTACTTTCTGCCCCTTACCACAAATAGGTATAATTTCCTTTTAGAACCAAGAAAACTATAATTTAATTTTCTCTCAATCCCCATTCCCCACTTCAGAGTATTTTGGAGATGAATACAATCACTTTAGATGTCACAAGTCAATGATAAAATACTAATCACTTGCTGCCATTTGCCTCAAGGAGTTCTGATGCAGTTTTTTGGAGGCTTGCTGGACATTGCCAAAGCTTATTTAATCAATTTTGGAATTGTCAGCATTTTGTCATTATCCTTAGGTTCAGGGATACTAAGATGTTATTAATCTATATGATCTCTCTTTTGTCTGCCAACTAAAAACAGAAATATACAATTCTAGGCATTACAATCCAGGTAATTTCTCTCAATGAGTAATGAGTTCATGTCTACTGCAGAGGATTAAAGAAGTTATTGAGGAAGGTCTGACTTGGGGGACAGATGGTGAGTTTCCTTTTCTTTAACTGCTGCCATCTGCAAGGTACTGCGTTAGGGATGTAAAGAATAAAAATGTATGATTCCATACATATTAGCATGCATGCATATACATATGCGCATATATACTTATGCATGTACTTTTCTATAACAAAATTCTATATAGTATTCTGAACTTAATATTTAGTATATAAGATTACATAAACATAAATATATCTGAATATAATCACTCTTAATACACATAAAAGAGTTCTGTTCATCAATTGTTTCTGCCTCTTTGTGACCCCATTTGGGATTTTCTTGGAAAAGATACTGGAGTGGTTTGTCATTTCCTTCTTTAGCTCATTTTACAAATGACTAAATTGAAGCAGATAAGGTTAGGTGACTTGCCCAGGGACACACAGCTCATAAGTTTCTAAGACTGGGTTTGAGCTCATCATCCTGTCTCTGGGACTACTTTTTCCATTGTGCCACCTAGCTGCCCGATAAAATAGTAGGCAACAATGCCACATAATAAATGTCAGAGTAGTAAAGGTGACAATTTATTTCTAGAGAATTCATTTGAGGAAGAGATCTGGGTAGGATAAAGAGAGAAAAATTCAAGGATAAAATAATGGCCCTTCAGCCAGCATCTCATCTCAAGCATCTTAAGAATTAGACTCTAGATGATGCAGTGGGTAGAGAGATGGGTCTGGAGTTAGGAGGTCAGGAGGACATGAATTCAAATCAGGCCTCAGACACTTAAGGGCTGTGTGACCCTGGGCAAGTCATTTAATTCTGTTTGCCTCAGTTTGCTTATCTGTAAAGTGAGCTGAAGAAGGAAATGGCAAACCACTCCAGTATCCAGAAATCCCTAAATGGGATCACAAAGGGTTGGCCATAACTGAATGAATGAACAAGCACCTCACTAAGTAAAGATGGAGAAATGAGCGATTTTTGGAAGAAGGAACAGAGTGAGCAAACTCGAGAGACAGCAAAACTCAAAAATGATTTTGCTGCAGTAGATGGTTCACATGAGGAAACAGTGGAAAATTAAGCTATAAAGGTAGGCAGGGGCCAGAATGGAGTGGGAGTTGAATGCCAGATGAAAGAATATGGGATATATTCTATGACCAGAGAGGCTGGCTATTGAAGACTAGATATATTCCTGCATGCACTAAAGAAGTAATGTATTTTTGGAAAGAACCCTGAACTTAGAGACAGATTCATGGGATTTGAATTCAACCTTAAGACTATTGATTACTAGGTCTGTAACACTGTATAATCACTTAAAGTAACTTCTAATCTTCATTATCTATAAAATAGCGACAACCACATTTGTACTGCCTAGCTAATAGTAAAGTAACTGCATTTATCAAGGCATTTTGAACATGAGGCACTATAATTCATATTTACCCAGTGGTCTTTTAGGAAGCTATTTTATAACCCTATGTAAATTGCAATTATTAGTATACCTCGTTCTATAGAGGGACAGCTATGCCCTCAAGGAGGGCCTCTTTTTTCTGGACCAAATAATGGTTGTCTGTTGGATGATTCTCCTTTTCTCCCTCTGTGCACCCCCTCTTTTTTACTGGATGGGAAAATAACTTAGAAGGTAGTGTGGTTACCTTACTCTTTATTTTCAGGAAGGGACATGTCTCATTCCATGTGACATTGCAGAGATTTTTGGTTATAGTATGGCTTTGTGACACAATACAATGTTCCATATGTGTCTGAACCCCTAAGTATAATAAGCTTTTTAATTTTCAAGTGAATCAGAAGGACACATCTATATTCTTTGCCATTGACTGGCCTGACCTGTTTTATTTATTTATTTTTAACATGTTTGACAGTAGATTGTACTGGAACTAAATACTGAGAGAAAACATAGTCCTGATAATGGCTTAGAATAATCTAAATGTAGAAATTATTCTAGTCCAATGGAGGGTAAAATTATAAGATGTTGAATTCTTTCCAATGATATGAATTGGACAGATGAGATATGGAGATTAAGTTCATAATACTGTACAGAATTTTACTGTAACAGAAAATTGGTCGGGGTGGGGGATAGAGGCTGAATGAGAGGGTGGAAGAGAAGTCTGAAAAAAGGGTTTCTGCTTCATTAATTATATGAATCTTGTGCAGGACATAGATTTTTATCACAACATGGTAGAGATAAAGACATATAAATGTTTTCTCTATTCACTGAAAGCTTCCAGCTATTGGAAAACTAATTGCATCCATAGATGTTATGCTGACTTAGGATGAGATGTCACATTCATGTTAGGGCATTTTGTCTGATGGGAAAACTTTCAAGGGACAAATTCCTTTCACTTTGTGTTCTTAAAAGAGTGCTAGATATGTTAGTTTGTTCTTTTGCAGTTAATGGCAATGCTACTACTGCTGTTCAGATCTATTTGCATGAAATTGACTAAGGAAAGAGGAAAATAAAAGACAGTATTTGTATTTACTTTTTTATTCTCCCTATATATCTAAGCATTATAGCCCTGGAACATCTTTCTATCTGACAAGGAAAGGAATCCAACATCTTAGAGATTTCTGGATTGGATCAAGGGATCAACCATGACAAATGACCCATTGATAAGTGTCTTCTCCCCTAACCCCAACATCCACTGCCCTAGTAATGTGCTAGGATTAGAGGCACTAGAAATGGAAAATGAAGAGAGAATATGTATTCTTTGTATTCTTTTGGTAGAAAACTACCTTAAGCTGCTAGAGATACAAAGACCAAGAGGTTAAGCTTAGAGTAGAACGTACAGAAGCTTCAATTAACTAAAATCTTGTGAACCAAACTTTGTTACATTAGAAGTGAATTGCTTATTAGAAAAGTTAACTGAATTCATTTGGAAGAACAAAAGGTCCAGAATATCAAGGGAGTTAATGAAAATAAATGCTAGAGAAGGTGGCCTAGCCATATGAGATATTAAACTGTATTATAAAGCAGTCACCAAAACTACTTGGTACTGGCAAAGAAACAGAGTTATGGATCAGAGGAATAGGTAGGTAGACAAGACACAATAGTCAATGACTATAGCAATCTACTTTTGATAAACCCAAAGAATCCAGCTTCTGGATTAAGAATTCATTATTTCACAATAACAACTGGGAAAATTGGAAAACAGTATGGCAGACACTGGGCACAGACCCATATCATACACTGTATATCAAAATGGGTGCATGATTTAGGAATAAAGGCTGAAACTATAAGAAATTTGGGAGAGCAAGGAATAGTTTCCTTGAGAGATTCATGGGAAAGGGAAGAATTCATGACCCAAGAAGCATTACAAAATGGAAAATGGATAATTATGACTATGTTAAATTGAAAAGTTTTTGTATAAACAAAGCCAATGAAAGAGAGATTAGGACGGAAGCAGAAAATTGGGAAAAAAATCTTTACAAACAGTGTCTCTGATAAAGGCCTCATCTCTAAAATATACAGGGAACTGAGTCAAATTTATAGGAATACAAGTCATTTCCCAATTGAGAAACAGACAAAGGATACAAACAGGCAGTTTTCAGAGGAAGAAATTAAAGATATCTAGATTCATACGAAAAAAAAATATTCTAAATAACTATTGATTAAAGAAATGCAAATCAAAAGAAATCTTAGGTACCACATCTCTCCTGTCAGATCAGCTAACATCACAAAACTGGAAAATGATAAATGTTAGAGAGGATGTGGGAAAACTGTCGGTGGAGTTGTGAACTGATCCTGCCATTCTGGAGAGGAATTTGGAACTATGCCCAAAGGGCTATAAAAATGTACATACTCTTTGACCCAGCAAACCACTTCTAGGACTGTATCACGAAGAGATCACACTAGTGGGAAGTGGACCAATATGTACAAAAATATTTATAGCAGCTCTTTTTGTGGTAGCAAAGAATTGGAAATCAAGGGGATTCCTATCAATTGGGGAATGGTTAAACAAACTGTGGTATATGAATGCAATGGAATACTATTGTGCTATAAGAAATGAGGAACAGACAGACTTTATTACAACTTGGAATGACTTATATGAACGGATACTGAGTGAGGGGAGCAGAACCAGGAGATCCATATAAACGATTACTGACACATAGTATCTGTAATGACCAATGTTGATAGACTTGACTCCTCTCATGAATGCAAGCTTCAAAGACAGTCCCAGAAGACTCATGATGGGGAGGCAGAGCCAAGATAGTGGCTGAAAAGCAGGGACTTGACTAAGCTCTCCCCCAAATCCCTCCAAACACCTGTAAACAATGGCTCTGAACAAATTCTAGAGCTGTGAAACCCATGAAATAGCAGAGGGAAACAGGTCTCCAGCCCAGGTGAGCCTAGATCGTTGCCAGGAAGGGTCTATCGCAGGGTGCTGAGAGCAGAGGGCAGCCCAGTGTGGGCCGTGAAGGGACAGACCAGATCCTAAGTCAGCCAGCTGCAACAGGCCTTGGGGCCACGAATCAGTGAGCTGTGGCAGTTACCGGACTTCTCAACCCACAAACGCCAAAGAGCAGATTAGGGGGAAACTGTGGAATGGGGTTATGAGTGGTCTGGCTGCCAGCTCTGCAGGTGGAGGAAGTGGAGGCATAGCAGTAGCAGGAAGCTCCTGAGGTTGCTCCAAGAGACCCAGCTTCAGATGCTTCCCAAGTCCCTTGCTCACACAGTGGGAGGAACCTAGCAGCGGATCAGAGTGGGAATATGAGGAGTGCTTTGTGGGCACAAAAGCAGATTATCTTGCTGTGCCCTGCTCGGATATTTATTGTGGTCCTGTTTGAAGGTTCTTGGGGGAGGAGGAGCACTGCTGTGACAGAGCCTGGGGTGACGGTGGAGTAGAAGTACCTCTGGAAACAGCAGTGCTGAGACCCCAAAGCTTGGGACAATGTACTGTCTACTCTATAAGCAGTCATATCCTGACAAGAGGCTTAAGGGTCAAGTAGTTGGCTGGGAACATGAACAGGCAGCAAAAATGAACTCAGACGCAAACTCAAACTCTAGATTCCTTTTTTGGTGACAAAGAAGTTAAAAACATACAGCCAGAAGAATTCAACAAAGTCAAAGAACCTACATCAAAAGCTTCCAAGAAAAATATGAATTGGTCTCAGGCCATGGATGAGCTCAAAAAGGATTTGGAAAAGAAAGTTAGAGAAGTAGAGGAAAAATTAGGACAAGAAATGAGGGTGATGCAAGAAAACCATTAAAAACAAGTCAACAACTTGCTAAAGGAGACCCCCCAAAAATACTGAAGAAAATAACACCTTAAAGAACAGACTAATCCAAATGTCAAAAGAGCTCCAAAAAGCCAATGAGGAGAAGAATGCCTTGAAAAGCAAAATTAGCCAAAGGGAAAAGGAGGTCCAAAAGACCATTGAAGGAAATGCCACCTTAAAAATTAGATTGGATACGGAGCTCACTCTAGTCCGTGCTTACCAGCCGCCATCTTGGCTCCGCCATGATCAAAAAAAGAGCCTAGATACCATCTTTCAGGAAATTATCAAGGAGAACTGCCCTGATATTCTAGAGCCACAGGGCAAAATAGAAATTGAAAGAATCCATCGATCGCCTCCGCAAATAGATCCCAAAAAGAAATCGCCTAGGAATATTGTTGCCAAATTCCAGAGCTCCCAGATCAAGGAGAAAATACTGCAAGCAGCCAGAAAGAAACAATTTGAATATTGTGGAAACCCAATCAGAATAACCCAAGACCTGGCAGCTTCTACATTAAGAGATCGAAGGGCTTGGAATGCGATATTCCGGAGGTCAATGGAGCTAGGATTAAAACCTAGAATCACCTACCCAGCAAAACTGAGTATCATGTTCCAAGGCAAAATATGGACTTTCAATAAAATGGAGGACTTTCAAGCTTTCTCAGTGAAAAGACCAGAACTGAATAGAAAATTTGATTTTCAAACACAAGAATCAAGAGAAGCATGAAAAGGTAATCAAGAAACGGAAATTGCAAGGGACTTACTAAAGTTGAACTGTTTTGTTTACATTCCTACATGGAAAGATGATGAGTACAATTCATGAGACCTCAGTATTAGGGTAGTTGAAGGGAATATGCATATATATGTATGCATATATATATGTTTATGTATATATATAAGTGAATGTGTATGTATGCATGTATCTATGTGTATATGTATGTATGTGTATGTATGTGTATATATATATATGTATGTAAAAGAAAGAGAGCAGACACAGGGTGAGTTGAGGATGAAGGGAAGATAGCTAAAAGAAATAAAATGAAATTAAGGGATGAGAGAGTAACTTACTGAGAGAGGGAGATAGGGAGAGATAGAATGGGGTGGATTATCTCCCATAAAGGTGGCAAGAGGAAGCAGTTCTAGGAGAGGAGGGGAGTGGGCAGGTGAGGGGGGAAGGAGTGAACCTTGCTCTCATCAGATTTGGCCTGAGGGGGAATACCATACATACTCAGTTGGGTATCTTACCCCACAGGAAAGAAGAGGGAGGAAGATAAAAAAAAAAAATAAAAGGCAGGGGGATGATGGAGTGGAGGGCAGATGGGGGTGGAGGTAATCAAAACAAACACTTTGGAAAGGGGACAGGGTCAAGGAAGAAAATTCAATAAAGCGGGATGGGTTGGGAAGGAGCAAAATGTAGTTAGCCTTTCACAACATGAATATTGTGGAAGGGTTATACATAATAATACATGTGTGGCCTAGGTTGAATTGCTCAACTTCTTAGGGAGGGTGGGTGGGAAGGGAAGAGGGAAGGGAATTTGGAACTCAAAGTTTTAAAATCAGATGTTCAAAAACAAAAAAAACTTTTTGTATGCAACTAAAAAATAAGATACACAGGCAATGGGGCGTAGAAATTTATCTTGCCCTACAAGAAAGGAAGGGAAAAGGGGATGAGAGGGGAGGGGGGTGATAGAGGGGAGGGCTGACTGGGGAACAGGGCAACCAGAATATACGCCATCTTGGAGTGGGGGGGGAGGGCAGAAATGGGGAGAAAATTTGTAATTCAAACTGTTGTGAAAATCAATGCTGAAAACCAAATTTGTTAAATAAATAAATTGCATTAAAAAAAAACATATACAGAAATATAAAAAAAAAATAGATTGGAGCAAGTGGAAGCTAGTGACTTTATGAGAAATCAAGATATTATAAAACAGAACCAAAGGAATGGAAAAAATGGAAGACAATGTGAAATATCTCATTGGAAAAACCATTGACCTGGAAAATGGATCCAGGAGAGAAAATTTAAAAATTATTGGACTACCTGAAAGTCATGATCAGAAAAATAGCCTAGGCATCATCTTTCAAGAAAATATCAAGGAAAACTGCCCTGATATTCTAGAACCAGACAGTAAAATAGAAATTGAAAGAATCCACTGATGGCCTCCTGAAAAAGATCCCCAAAAGAAAACTCCTAGGAATATTGTTGCCAAATTCCAGAGTTTCCAGGTCAAGGAGAAAATACTACAAGCAGCCGGAAAGAAACAGTTTGAAAATTGTGGAAACACAATCAGAATAATACAAGATCTAGCAGCTTCTACATTAAGGGATTGAAGGGCTTGGAATATGATATTCCAGAGGTCAAAGTAGCTAGGATTAAAATCAAGAATCACCTACCCAGCAAAACTGAGTATCATGCTCCAAGACAAAATATAGGCTTTCAATAAAAAGAGGATTTTCAAGATTTCTCAGTGAAAAGACCAGAGCTGAATGTAAAATTTGACTTTCAAGTACAAGAATCAAGAGGAGCATGAAAAGGTAACCAAGAAAGAGAATTCATAAGGGACTTATTGAAGTTGAAATGTTATGTTTACATTCCTACATGGAAAGATCATGTGTGTAATTCATGAGACCTTTCTCAGTATTAGGGGAGTTGAAGGGAATATAGACAGAGGGCACAGGTTGAGTTGAATATGAAGGGATGATATCTAAAAAAATGAAGTAAATTTAAGGGGTGAGAGAGGAATATATTGAGAGAGGGAGAAAGGGAGAGATAGAATGGGGTACATTATATTACATAAAAGTGGCAAGAAAAAGCAGTTCTGTTGGAAGGGAAGAGGGGCAGGTGGTGGGGAATGAGTGAATCTTATTCTCATCAGATTCAACTTGAGGAGGGAAAAACATACACACTCAATTGGGTATCTTACTCCACAGGAAAGTAAGGTGAAGGGGATAAAAAAGGGAGGATGATAGAAGGGAGGGCAGATAGGAGGAGGAGAAAATCAAAAGCAAACACCTCTGAAAAGGGACAGGGTCAAGGGAGAAAATTGAATAATGGGGAACAGGATAGGATGGAAGGAAATACAGTTAGCCTTTCAAAACATGAGCATTGAGTATGTCATGTGTGTGATCTATGTTGAATTGCTTGCCTTCCTAGAGAGAATGGGTGGGAAGGGAAGAGGGGAGAGAATTGGAACTCAAAGTTTTAAAAGCAGATTCTTAAAAATAAGACTCAGAATGGAAAAAGCTATGCACATCTAGAGAAAGAATTATGGAGTCTGAATGCAGATTGAGGCAAATGATTTGCTCTTTTCTTCCTTATTTTTTTTTTGTTTCGTTTCTCCATTCTCAGGATTCAGTCCATTGGTTATAACTCTTCTTTACAACTGGACTATTATGTAAATAAGTCCAATGTGAAGGTAAATATAGAATCTACATTGGAGGACATGTTGTTTTGGGGGAGAGGGGGGAGGAGAGGGAGGGAAATACATTTTGGAACCCAAAAACCTATGGAACTGAATGTTGTAAACTAAAACTAAAAACAGTAAAAAACAAGAAGATTTTGAGGTGAACTTATTGATGATGATGTCAAACCATTTCATTTTATTGATGAGGAAACTGAGAAGCTGCATGACATTTTTTAAAGAATATTGACTTGAAGATTTTTTAAAAAATCATGGTTTCACTAGCATAATTAATGAATTAATTAATGAATTAGATTTGATTATTTTAGTAATGAATTAATGTCATAATATCAGTCATTTTTACTAATTTTTACTAATTTTTACATTACCACTACCCTAACCTTGCCAAGAAATCTCCTTCAATTGAATAAAAACAGTTGACAATAACTATATCAGATTATGTATGCAACAGATCATGTGTGTAATCTATTGTCTTTATACCAACAAGAGCAGTGTGTTTTATTAGTCATTTGGAAACAAGTTTTGCTACTGCATTTAATTTTTTCTGACGTCTTCAAATCTTGTTTTCTTTTCAATTATTGTAATCATGGACATTATTATCTTAATTCTGCTTTCTTCAGTCTATGACTGTTCAAAAGGATCTTCAAATGCTTTATAATAAGACATTGAACCAATTTAATAAATTAGGTTGGGTATTCCCTGAGTAAAAATGAATTGACACTTTCTTTGCTACTGTAAGAAATGCTCTATAAATATGTTAGAACAGAGGAGAGCTTCCTTTCTGTCTTTGATCCCTTCAGGGTACATAAAATGATCACTGGTTCAAAAAGTATTAATACTTTAGCAAATTTCTGTAATGGAAAGCAAAATGGGACTTTTCACTGTTCTTTGTTGAATGGGGCATGTATGGTGGGATCTTTTTCCTTGGAATGTTTCTCAGCACTGAGACAATCTAGAGTCATTGAATTGTATATGATGTGGTGCTGGTGGTTGGAGCTTTCCCACACTGATTTCTCACACTCTAAATGGTGACCCTCAAGTGCTCCAGAGCCCTGAGAGAGGTATATAAGATCCAAGGGTGGTGTTTGACTTTTGGGGGTACGCTCACTGAAAGAATGTGGGTGAAGAGACTCTAGGCAAGCAGTTGAAACCACTCCCCCTGGCTTTGTAACCCAGACTGTTAGATATTGGTGCTTCTCTGGTAACTCTTAATTGTGATTTGAATCATACAAGGTCTGTCTGTTGATGTTTGTAATTTCTATTTGTATCTGCCTTGATGTTCAGGGGGCTGACCTTTTCCGCTTGAACTAAGTGAATGATATACGTATGTTTGATTAAACTGAGATTGTTAAACCCTTACAGTTGCTTTCCTTAGAAAAGCAGATCAAAAGAACCTGTGTTAGTGGCCTTCTATATGCTGATTTTTGTTGGCCTCACACAGCCACAAAAGCTGCTAGGAACATTGTTGTTACAATTTCCTTGTGTGCTTTTAAATTATTTCCCAAAATAATGGAACCAATTCATAATTCTACCAAGATTGAATCTATGCTTGACTTTCTTCAACCCCTCCAACATTGGTTATTTCTATTTTTATCACCTTTGCTGATTTGCTGGAAGGGTAAACTTTGTTTGTTTGTTTTTTTAATTTGCCTTTTTCCTTATTAATGACATAGAGGTTTTTTTTTTTTTTAATGATCATTACTAGGGTACACAGCTTTTGAAAATTCTGTGCTTTATTTACTTATGTATTGAGGAATGCCTCTATATCTTAGTAGTCTGGTTTCATCAGGGACATTTGATGCAGAGATGTTTCTCCTATCTCAGAACTCAGTCTCTCTAATTTTAGGTACAGCAATATTGTTCACACAATATGTGTCAATACATGATATCAATGTGATTTCATCACTGTGAAAATAACTTGTACTAAGAAATATCACGTGTAAATTCGTACATAATTTGTAGGGAAATATCTGAGGCTCTGAGAGTTTAAGTGTCTTGGTGAGGCCTTACAAAACTTCTAAATGTGAGAGGTAGGATTTTAGTTAAATTCAATAGGCGTATATCCACTATATTCCAGGCTGTGTGCTGGGGATAGAAAGACGAAAAGGAAGTAATCCCTGTCTCAAAGGAGCTCATATGACCTTCCTTCTACTACGCAACACTGCCACTCTTGTCCACCCAAAAGTTTTTAGTTATTTTACAATTTAAAAAAAATGTCTTGGAGGTAGAGCCAAGATGCTGAAGTAAAGGCAGGTTCTCACCTGAGCTCTCTCCCAAACCCCTCCAAATACCATTTAAAAATTACTCTAAAGAAATTCAAGGGCAGAAAAACCCATAAAAAGACAAAGTGAAACAAATCACTAGCCCAAGACAACTTGAAAAGTCAGCAGGAAAGATCTATTGCACCAGAGTGAGAAAGGAACACAGTACAGATGCCATGCCAGCACAGACCAGGCCTCAGCAAAACAGGAGCAGACATTGGGAGCCACTGAATCAGCCTCAGTAACTGCTGCTTCCAGAGCTCTCAGCCCACAGACAAAAAAAGGGTTGAATAACCAGTCAGAAGCAGATTACAGGGATCTTTTTGCTAGGAGCCAGAGACAGGACTCTGTTGCTTTGCCCATCCTTATATCCAGGTGGCATTCCTGGGTGACAGTACCAGGGAGACAAGGAGCAGTAGCATGGCAGAGCTTACAGCCACAGTGGAGGCAGGATCCTCCTCATAGTTCCCAGGCTTGTGGTTGCTCAAAGACCAGACCACAGGAAAACAAAGTAGTAAACACCTTTCCTTACCTCATACCACCTTAGAAGGATTGAAAACTTCCAGGTCCCTAGAAGTATCTCTAAAAACAGAAACAGAAAGCCCCTAAAGCTTGGGACAGTGTGCCCTCCATCCTGGAAGCAGAACCCTGCTTTAACCAAGATTTAAAAAGCAACTAAAAGGCTCGGAAAATAAGTAAACAAAAAGAACCTTGCTATAGAAAGTTACTGTGGTCACAAAATCAAAGCTCCTACATCCAGAAGGTCCAAGAAAAATATGAATTAGTCTCAAGTCAAGGAAGATCTCAAAAAGGCTTTTGGAGATCAAGTAAGAGAGGTAGAGGAAAAATTGTCAAGAGAAATGAGAGTGATGCAAGAAGATCATGAAAAATGAGTCAACAGTTTGGAAAAGAAGATGTAAAAAATACTGAAGAAAATAACACTTTAAAAAACAGAATGTGTCAAATGGTAAAAGAGGTACAAAAAGCCACTGAGCAGAAGAATTTCTTAAAAGGCAGAATTGGCCTAATTGAAAAGGAGGTCCAAAAGCTCACTGAAGAAAATAATTGCTTAAAAATTACAGTAGAGCAAATGGAAGCTGGTGACTTTGTGAGAAATCAAGAAATTATAAACAAGAATAAAAAGAATGAAAAAATAGAAGACAATGTGATATATCTCATTGGAAAAAACAACTGACCTGGAAAATAGATCCAGGACAGATAATTTAAAAATAACTGGACTACCTGAAAGCCATGATTAAAAAAAGGAGCCTAGACATGATCTTTAAAGAAATTATCTAGGAAAACTACCCTCATAAAATAGAAAATGAAAGAATCCACCAATCACTTCCTAAAAGATATCCCAAAATGAAAACTTCAGGGAATATTATAGCCAAAAATTTAGAGTTCTCAAGTCAAGGAGAAAATATTACAAGCAGCCAGAAAGAAACAATTTGAGTATCATGGAGCCACAGTTAGGATAACACAAGATTTAGCAGCATCTATACAAAAGAATCAGAGGGCTTGGAATATTATATTCTGTAGGACAAAGGAGCTGGAATTGCAACAAAGTATCACCTACCCAGAAAAACAGCATAATCCTTCAGGGTGAAAAGTGGCTATTCAATGAGTTAGAGGACCTTCAAACATTATTGTTGAAAAGTCCATAGCTGAATAGAGAATTTGACTTTCATATACAAGACTCAAGAGATATATAAAAAGGGAAACAGGAAAGAGAAATCATAAGGGACTTAATGTTTAAACTGTCTATATTCCTACGTGGGAAGATAATATTTGTAATCCATAAGACCTTTCTTATTGTTAGGGTAGTTAGAAGGATAATATATTGACAGAGGGCAGAGATGTGACTTGAATGTGAAGGGATAGTACCTAAAAAACAAAACTAAGGGGTAAGAGAGGAATGTACTGGGAAAAATAGAAAGGGAGAGGTAGAATGAGGTAAGTCATCTCACACAAAATAGGCAACAAAAAGCTTTTAAATGCAAAAGAAGAGGGGGAAGTGAGGAAGAGTGAGTGAACTTTAATCTCAACAGAATTGTCTGAAAGCGGGAATAACATATACACTCAATTGGGTATAGAAATTTATCTCACTGTATGCAAAAACAAGAAGGAAGGAGGATAAGAGAAGAGATGGGAGAGGGCAATATAAGGGAGAAAAATTGAGGGAGGGGTAGTCAGAAGCAAAACACTTTTGATGGGGAACAGGTTGAAAGGAGAGAATAGAATAAATGAGATTGGGATAGGATGGAGGGAGATACAATTAACAATGGTAATTGTGGGGAAAAATTGAAGCAAATATCTCTGATAAAGGTTTCATTTCTCAAACATATAGAAAAGTGAGTCAAATTTGCAAAAATAAGAGCAATTCCCCAAATGGTAGATGATCAAGGATATGATCAGTTTTCAGATGGAGTAATCAAATCTATCTATAGCCATATGAAAAAAGAATATTCTAACACAATATTGATTGGAGAAATGAACATTAAAATAATTCTGAGGTACTATCTACCTATTAGATTGGCTAATAGGACAGAAAAGGTAAATGCCAAGTGTTGGAGGGGATGTGGGAAAAAATGAGACCTTAATGCATTGTTGGTGGAGTTGTGAAATAATTCTACCATTTTGTAGAGCACTTTGGAACTATTCCCAAATGACTATCAAACAATGCATACCCCATTGACCTAGCAATACCACTTCAAGGTCTGTATCCCAAAAGGGATGAAAAACAAAAAGGAAAAGGACATCCATGTACACAAATATTAACAGAAGCTTTTTTGTGGGAGTAAAGATTTAGAACTTGAGGGGATGCCCTTCAATTGAGGAATGGCTGAACAAGTTGCAATATGTAATTATGATGGAATACTATTGTATTATAAGAAATGATGAGCAGGATGCTCTTAGAAAAGCCTATATAAACTTGCATGGGCTGATGCAAAGTGAAATGTACTATGTACAAATTAACAGCAATATTGTAAGATGATTAGTTGTTAATGACTTAGCTATTCTCAGCAATACAATGATCCAAGACAGCTCTGAAGTTCTTATGATGAAAATGCTATCCATCTCCAGAGAAAGAACTGATAGTGTCTGAATACAGATTGAAACATACTTTTTTTTCTTATCTTATTTTCCTTGAGATTTTTTCTGACCTATGTTTTCTTTCACAACGTCACTATTATAGATCTGTTCTGCAATACTATATACGTATAACATATATTGAATTGTTTGCCTTATCAATGGTGGGGGGGGAGGAAGAAAGGAGAGAATTTGTAACTAAAAGTTTTAAAAATCAATGTTAAAATTGTTTTTACATGTAACTGGGGCAAAATAAAGTACTAAATAAAAGCATAAAATGTCTTTTTTAAATCTCTATCATTTATTTTCCAATTCTTTCAAAAAATCAATCTGAAGGTGATCTTTCCATTCTACTTTATCATAGGTATAATCTGACCTAGTCTCACTTAGTTCATGTATGTAATTAATATTTGTAGCTTATTGTGATTTATGGTGTTAGGTATTTATCTATACATATTTTCCACAAAACTTTGTTCTGGTTTTTAGTAGTTCATGTCTAATAGAGGGTCTTTTCCATAGTAGTTTGAGATCTTCAATAGAATTAGCTTTCCCAGTATCGGCGACAAAACAGCTAAGCCAGCATTTGAAACTAGGCCCACTGATTTCAAACTCAGAGGTCATTCTAACATAAGTTCCTTGATCTCATTCCACTTTTAGAAGAAACAACTTATAAAAAGGCAAGTTCATATCACATTGGGGGGAAAATGGTTCTATCTTTTATCTTTGTGACTCTGAGGAAGTCACTTAACCTCCCAAGTCCTCATTTCCTCAGTAGCAAAATGGGTATAATAATAGCACATACTACTGAGGTTTGGTGCATAGTGCTATAGATTTCATGCCTTATTAGTCCCATTTTAATGATGAGGAGGAAAAAAAGAGCTTCAGAGAATTTGTAATTTCTTCCCAGAACCTGTTAGAGTCAAACCAAGGATCTAATGAAAAATCAATGGTCCTAATATCAGTTCTCTCTTATGCTTCATTTCAGTGACAACCTACTGACTTTCCTACTTTATGTACAGAAATAGACACACAATGTGCTTGGGGGAAAATAGCAATAAGATTTGGAGCAAAATGAAAAAGAAACAGGAGTGTATGAAACAACTCAAATTCCCAGAAAGAAATCATCCATCCATAATCCTCCTCCCATCCAGCTGCATCCAGAACTTTCCAGTTAATCAGCATTATTTTCTTTTATTTTTATGTAAAGAACTTATCATTCAACAGCATTCAAAGCACATGGTGAGCACCTATTTGAGCCTTGCATTGTGCCCAGTCCATTCTCACTATGATCATCTATGTCTTCCCAATGAGAGCAAGAGGCCTCCTCTAGCCCAGAGTTGAAGAACTGTTTAGCATTAAAAAGTAACCACTGAATCTGCCTCAAGTTATCTGTTAAGCTACCTCCACTAGTTAATTTTTTTGACTTCTCAGCTATTCGTTCTTCCTCACTTTCTGTCCTGTTCCAAAGGAACAAGCTGATCCAGATATACTTAATGAGCCAAAATATATTCTCTAGGCCACCTAACTTTGTAGCTGAATAGCTTACTCTGCAGCAGAGACAAGATCTGTCACCTTCGAGGGCCCTGAAAAGTACAGAAGGTCACAGATAATTTTTGCAGAATTGACCTCTCAGGGTTGTGGGTAGATAGTTTCTATTTTAACCAGTCTTAAATGAAAAATTCTGGTAATTCTGAGCACTTTCCAAGATTAGTCTCTATTTTTCATTATAGATATCTTGAAATTGATTATTTTGCCAATAATGACCATTCACTGTAGCTATCTCTTTTAGAGTTAACAGGAGACAGAAAACTCAGATTTGAATCCCTCAACTTCACTATAGTAATTTTTTTAAGAGAGGCAGTATAGAACAAACTGGATTTGGAATCAGAGGACTTGAGTTTAAATAAAACTTCTTCCTATGTGTCTTCGGACAAATAATATAACCTCTCAGCCTCAGTTTCCTCATCTGTAAAATACAGGAGTTATACTGACTGATTTCTTCAAACATTAAATCTTATTAACAAATACAAGATAAATTATTATTGATTTTGCAATGATCTTTTGTTCCATTTGTGTAAGTATTCTGTTTATAAGACACAATTCAAGACAATTCAGGGATATAAATGACCTTTACACAACATTTTTCATACTTTCTGGAAAATGAAGGTATTCAGAAGAGTAGACTATACACTCTGTAAAGGATTTAAGGGAGAACATAGACAAAGAAACACTTGGTTATGAGAATGATTCTCTGAATTTGGTATTTGACAGGGGCTGGGAATATCTCTACTACCAACATCACAAATCTGTTAAAGCACTGAATGATAAAGTAGCATTAGAGATTTGAAACAAATGACATGCTTATTCAGCTCAGGCTTTGGTTACAAGGTGATATGGATTTTTCTGGGTATTTCTGTATTTAATATGTGTGTATGTATGTATAGATAGATACAGACATAGATATAGCCTTGATTCCAATTTAAGCTATTTCAGCAGGAATAGGATTTAGAAAGGGTGGAGGAACTATTCAGTTAATTTATTCTTCATTGAAATCAATATCAGTGTTTTGTTTATGGTTCAAAATTTTAAAAGTACATTTCAACTTTTGATTCATGGATGGATATAGGTCTCAATTCTTAATATTGATTTTAGTTCTGCATTTGTTGGGAATAGAGCACTTTGTATTGGTAAAGAGAACATTGGCAAAGAACGTTTCTGTCTACTACGTTGTGAATGTTTTTTCCCCTCATTTACCCCACAGTACTATACATTTATAGAGATCCTTGAAAAACTTAGCATATCTTTGTGTATATTTCGCTTTCTCACTCATTGAAAGTATGTGTTTATACACACATATGTATGTATTATATATAATAGACATATACACATATGTGTGTATAGAATATACACATAGAGAAAAAATACAGCATACATATATTGGGTTCAACAACCAATGACCATACATTTATTACATGCTTATTATGTGTCAGTCATTGCACTGAGTTGCAGGGAAAAATAGGTAAAAAACACTGTTCCTGTCTTCAATGAGCCAATAAATATGCTAATAGACATGCGACAAGGAAATTAATAAGATCACATAGAATCTCTTCAGAGTAGATGGAAGACAACCTTAGAGGGAAAGTTTCTAGCAGCTGGGGAACCTGGGAAAAGCCTCCTCCAGAAGGTAGTATTTGAGCGGCCTCCAACCAGTACAGAATGAGTCACTGCAGAACTGCTATGCAATGCAGAATGTCCAAAGACAAGAATGTGATAGAACTTTATGAAAGTACTTTCTAGACATTTATTAATTCATTTCAGAATCCCAGTAAATTCTATACATACACCCATTTTATAAACATAATTCATCATAGTCCAATGTTTCAGAGAATTAGGATTCAAGATGATATTCACTGATATTTTGGTTAGATGAGCCTACAGAGAAGTCATGTGATTCAAAAGTAAGATGGATGGAGTTAGGAAATCTAATAACCTTCTAGCCCTGGCTATTTCATTAACAAACCATGAGACTTTCAACAAGTCATCAAATTTTCTAAGCCTAAGCTTCCTCATCTGTAAAGTGGAGATAATAATGACTGCCAACCTCACTGCATTATTGTGCAGATTAAAACAGCTCACATTCTCCATACATTCATTCATTCATAAAGCAAACATTGGATTAAGCAACTACTGTGTACCAAGCACTACTCTCGGTGCTGAGGATTATTAAAAATTAAACATACAGACACATATCCTCTATCTAGGAGAAAAAAAAGAAGCACTTAAGTACAAATAAATAAGAAGATATGCAAGGTAGATATAAAGTAACACCCCGGAAGAGGAGGAGACTGGCAACTGCTGACCAGGATGGACTTCCTGTATCAGGTAATATTTTAACTGAAAAAGAAAGGAGGCTCTTGATTCTACAAGTAAGAGGTAAAGTTGATTCTCATTCTAGGCATGAGCAACAAATTATAGAGAGGCACAGAAAGAGGGAAGAGAAGTAAGTGGAGCAGATGAGGAGGGAGAGCATGCATAGTAAGGATGGGACTGCATGTTTAAGGACTAGAAAGTAGGCCAATGTATCTGGATCACAGAGTGTGCAGAGGAGAGTAAAATGTAAGAAGACTGAAAAGGTATGAAGGAGCCAACTGAGGAAGGAAGGAAAGAAGGGAGGAAGGAAGGGAGGAGGAAAGGAAGGAAGGAAGGAAGAAGGAGAAGGAAGGAAGGAAGGAAGAAAAGAAGGAAAGGAAGAAAGGAAGGAAAGAAAGAAAGAAGGAAGGAAGGAAGGAGAGAAACAAAAATATTAAACATCTACTATGTTCTGTGTTAAATATTATCTCATTTGAACTTAACAACAACTCGGGGAGGTAGGTGCTATTGTTAATCCTATTTTTTCAATTAAGGAAACTTAGGCAGACTGAGGTTAAGTGACCTATCTAGGGTTATACAATAACTGAGTGTCTGAGACTGGACTTGAAATCAAATTTTCCTGACTCCAGGCTCAGTGCTGTATCCACTGTGCCATTTAGTTTCCTCAGCTAGGACACTAAATGCTAACAGAGGACTTTATATTTGATTCTGTAGGTAAAAGTGAGTCCCTGGATTTTATTGTGGGGGTAGAGGGATGGGGATACATGACATGATCACACCTTTGCTTTCGGAAAATCTCTTGGGCAGCTAAGTTTGGGATAAATTGGAATAGGGAACATTCCAGGTACAGAAATTAATTTGAAGGTATTTGCAATAGTTTTCATCAACAGGCAAGAGATAATGAAGAGCTAAATTTTGGTAATGACAATGTTCGTGGAGAGAAGGGGATGTATATGAGAGATGTTTTGAAGGTAGAAATGACATGTTTTAAGTCCAGATTCGATGTTAAGGCTAAATAGAAGTAAGGAGTGAAGCATGAGACCAGAACTTGGAGTCTTGGTGACTGAGAAGATCATGGTATCCCGACTTTAAAAGGGATGTTCAGAAGATGTGCTGATTTGGGGGGAAAGATGACTAGTTCCATTTTTATTTGTTTGTTTGAGGTGATCTAGAGATTCCCAATGTGAGATGTCTAAGAGATACTTGGTAATGTGAGACTGTGGCTCAAGAATAAGACTAGAACAAGATATATAATCCAGCCATCATCTGCATAATGATGATGTTTGAGCCCATGTTAGCTAATGATGACATTGTTAGGTGAAATAGTATCAAGGAGAAGAGAATCATTTGAATTAAACAGTTACAAGAATGAAAACTTTAAGGGCAGCTAGGTGGTGCAGTGAGTAGAGCACTGGCCCTGGAGTTAGGAGGACCTGAGTTCAAATCCAGTCTCAGATACTTGACACACTTACTACCTGTGTGACCTTGGGTAAGTCACTTAACCCCAATTTCCCTGCCTTCCCCTTTCCAAAAAAAAAGAGGAAAAAAAGAATAAAAACTTTATATTTCTCATTTTTAATAAAAATGAATGCAAAATGGTAACATTGTTGTCTACAAATCATAGTACCTAATTATAAATTACAGCTAGGTCCCAATTAGTGCAAATAATCAATCCCATAACCTGGTTGCATTATGTGAAATTTCACTGTTTATTTACATGGGGCTGAGGCCAATAAACATTTCACATTGTGATCGTTTTGAATACTCTGAATTTAAATACATGTGACTGCTTCACATGATTCATTATTTATACTTATCAGGACCTAGCTATAATTATTATGATGAACCAAAAAAACCTCTCCTATACTGGGAAAGGATTATTATAGGTTTTGGAAAGGAATGTGAGGACAATAGAGAGTAACTTTCTCCTTCCTCCCACAAAATGAAGGATTGCTTGTACCAATGGCTCAGAATAGGGTTCATCCAGTAAAGCAGCTAGGCCAGGGGCATGACGGAGTGGGGACGCTGTAGCAATGATCATTCATTATGACAGTATCAGTTAAGCTAAATATATATTTATTATTTACTATTTGCTTAGCATTATGCTCAATCCTGGAGGGAGATGATAAATAGGTATATATGGTATCATCCTCATTCTTTCTCTTTTTCCCAAGATACAGCTGAACTGCCCAGTATTCTAGGGGACCTTTCTCTGGAAAATGATCTCTCTGTCTTCACATTTCTCCTAAAGTTCTGCTTTACTTCTCTGCTATACTTACTTCACTTTCTCTTTGTATCAAATCTGACACAAATCTGTTTGCAAGCTGGTCTCTCCTTCCCCCACCCCCGCCATTAGATTATAATCTTCTTGGTATCCACTGAGCCCTGGACCTAGATCTCACTTAATGAATTTTTGCTGTACTGAATTGCTTAAGCCTTAGGATGAGACATATCCTGGAAATAAAGAGCAAATACAAGAGAATACAGTGCAAGTATATGTGAGGAGAATATGTCCTAAATACTGTCAGAAGAAAGATGGTTTGAGTGAGCCAGCACGGAGAGCAAAAGTGGTTTTCTATGCCAAAACTGGGGTATGTTCATTAAAAGAAAAAAAAATTATAGTGCTACATTCATTGAATGAAAAAATAATAGTGCAAAGCATCATGTTCTGCATTTGATGAGTTGTATGTTCATACATGATATGGGTTTTTCCAAGAACAGGAAGCAATCAGAGCTGAAGAGTATCAATGGAAAAAGGTTCAGGAAGACTCCTCCAAGGTCAGCGTGAGTAATGAAGTTAGGCCCCAACCTGGTGTTCTCATTACACTATGATATCATCCATTCCATTAGTCATTTTTGAAAATGTTTGAAAGGCACAAAAAAGGTCAGAATATGTTAGAAAGGAAAATATTATATATGCTTGGGGGTTCCTGGGGGCAAGAGGAAATTGTATGTTGGAGAAAGTGGTAAAGAAAAAATAAATTAATTTGGAAAGAAAAATAAAGCATTTAAAGATGTAATCCTTGTCTTAAAGCCTATTGGTATGGGACTCTCTTCTTATTCCGGGAGATGAATGGCCAGGAAGATTGGGAGAGCTTTCTTCTCCTAAGGCCTTCTTCAAACTTTGAGCCATTTTGGGTGCTCCTGGCTTCTAGCCTAGAGAGGGGAGATGGATGAGGCCTTAGGAAAAATCTCTGGGAGCATATGCCAGTGTCCATCATTTATTTATTCCCAGCTTGCTACATTAGAAATTTTGGGGAGTTTCTCCTTGATTTCTCTCTGTTTCTGTGTCTCCCTGTGTCTCTGTCTCTGTCTTGCTGTCTCTCTCTCCCTCTATCTCTCTCCTCCTCTCTTAAGCTGTGTTACTCATTCCCAATGGGAGTACTCTTTCACCTGTATCATTCGTTAAGTATCCTCCTAGGAATACCTTCCCTGAGTTCTGTTTTGCTATGATTTGAATAAATGGGTTTCTTTGTTATTCATTATTGTGTGTCTGTTGTAAAACTGGTATTTCGTGGGAAAGGGAACAAGCCTTGGATACAAAGTTTGGGGTCCTCCTTCCCTCCCAAAATGGCACAGCAATCAGAAGACTGAATCTGATCTTATCCCTTAGACTAACAATATTTAAGAGAGCAGATAAATTTCTAGTCTGGTACCTCCTCTTTCTGAGGAGGGCTAAAATCGACTTCATACCCCACTTCTGCTTCACCTACTGGCAAAAATTAAGATCTCTCTTGGAGGGGAAGAGGCTGGAGAAAAAGAGTCTGCCTCCCTTTGAACCACACAACAACCCCATACTACATATGGGGGATGAGCATCTCACAACACATGGACCTCACAACATACGTGGGACTCATTACAAAGAATTCTAAGTAATGACTATATGGACTGGCTATAGATTGAAAATAAGTATCAGGATATTCTAACAATGTGCGATAAAACAAACTAGCTATTTGAGGACTGTTTGGTTAGAAGGATCAACATCACCATTCTCTACCCCCTGGGATTCTTTCCCTAGTAACCACAAGAGAATGAGTTTCATCTATGGAATGTCTACTGTATCTGTCCTTTATTTCAGACATACAAGGCTACAGGACCTGGTACCTCGGTGTTAAAAAGCCCATTTTCCTAGAGTAAGAACTGCCTCTTAATGAAAAGGTGCATAGGTCTACAAATATGTTGCATTGCCAAGAATTATTTGCATAGCTGGTTATCATTAGCCTCTAGTTTGAAGAACAAAGCAGATAAGAAGCAAAACTTTTTAAAAAAACTTTTTAGCCACCTTTTCCAAGCCCAGTAATTTCACATGAATTTAGAAAACACATATCCACATTCTGCTTCACCAGAAAACAAATCAAAAGCAGATAGACCCCTGAATTTTGAATGCTTCATTGGCTCTAAGAATCCCAATGAGAAAAGAGAACAAACAGAGACTGAAAATTATATGAATTTTGTTTCTATACCAGGTATGTGTGGAACAATTAGACACTGTGCCTGCTTTTGATATCTGGAAGACATTGGTTCAAATCTTGCCTTCTGACACATATGTGCTCTGTGAATATAGGCTAGTTTCTTAATTTCTCAGTGCTTCACATCACTTCGTAAAAGTGTAGGCTGCTTTGTTACTGTTTGTTTTTCAGTCAAAACCCCATTTGGGGTTTTCAAGGCAAAAATGCAGTGATGGTTTGCATTTCATTTTATAACTCATTTTACAGATGAGAAACTGAGGCAAATAGGGTTAAGGACTTGCCCAGGGTCACAGAACTAGTTTTTGTGTGAGGCTGGATTTAAATTCATGAAGCTAAGTCTTCCTGACTCCAGATCCAGCACTCTATCTACTGTGCCTTGTAGACATGCCAAAGGCTGCTTAGTAAACTGTTGAAGGTCACCTGGGAGGAAGGTATAGATAGAAGGCACAAAACTCAAATATCCCATTCTCTCAGGTTTCTTCCTCTACATCATACTCTCTTACCTACAAAGATGTAAATTTCTGTGGGAAAATTAAAATTACTAATTACCTTTACCATAGAGATATGCATTAAAAATAGAGCTAGGAAAACTGAAGAGATATTGATAAAGACTTTTACTGATGAGTACCCTATATTCTGAGTGGGCTCTTTTTTAGTATGACAGATACATGAAATGATTCACAAAAGAAAGAACAAGGTACTGACTAATGGAAAGTAAACAAACAAAAAACAAAACTAAACAAAAAAATAAATCTATATGTTCGTGTACCCAGGATCCCTGGGAAGGCATAGTTATCTTCCCTGATTTCAACCAAAAATATTGCTTCATTTTCAGTTTTTCTTGTTGATAATTTATGAGGCTATCATTCATAAAAAAGGTAAATTCAAACTTTAATAAAACATATTTTTATGTCTTTTCAATAAAATCTCAGTAATTCAATTCAACAAACATTTACTAGATTCTGGGTAAGAAAAAAACAGGATGAGAAAAACATGGTCCCTTATATTTCAAGGATATTATAAGTAAGAGTAAATAAAATTGATGGCAAATTAGGATAAATCCAATTAAAACTATAAAGCAAAGTTTCTAGAATATATGAAGGAGAGAAATAAACATATCCATTTAAGAGACACAGATATTTACCTTCACAGTAGAACATCCTTCATGGAAGAGGGAGAATTTTTGTTCAGTCTTTAATGATGGTAAAGATTTTGAGAGATGAATATTGGGGGGCCAGCATGATGGGTCACATAAAAAAAGCTTATGCCAAGGATATCAGGTGTGATTTTATGAACCATGAAGACAAGGATTATGTCTTCTCTAGTCTATCAACCAGCATTTATTAAGTGCCTGCTATGTGCCAGGCATTGTTTAAATTCTGGGAATAAAAATAAAAGCCTCCCAAAAGGCTGTGTTTTCAAGGGGCATGTAGTCCAATGGGCGAGACTATATGCAAAGAACTAGGTACATACAAGGCATATAGGATTTTTCTTTTTGGTAACCTCAGAGGGAAGGTAGTAAAATTAAGGAGGACTGGGGAAATTTTCTTATAGAAACTGAAAGCAAGCTTGAAAGAAATCAAGGAAGCTAGGAGGCAGAAATGCAAAGGAAGAGCTTTCCAGAAATGAAGGAGGGCCAGTGAAATCATTTCTTGGAATATAGAAGGTCTTGTTTAAAAGCAAGGAGGAAAGTGCCACTGTAATACTGAGTTTGTGGAGGGGAGCAAGATGTCAGAAGACTTATATTATAACGTAGGAAGAGGCCAGGTTTTGAAAGGCTTTACAAATCAAATGGAAGATTTTAGTAGGCCCAGAGACCATTTTGTTTTGCTTCTTTATCTGCAGTGTCAAGTTCAGTGTCTTGCGTATAAGAATTATTTAATAAATTCTTGTTGAATTGTACCTATATCTTTATCTCCCTCAGCATCTAGTATACGAACTTAAGGTTACTTGAACTGAATGTAAAAATGCCTTTTTTTCTGGCCAGGACCTCAAGGAGGATGGGTGATAGAGGTAATGTTTTGGACAGATTGTCAGTCATCCACTTAGTATAGATGGAGGCTCATGGTGTGCAAAGAATTATATATATTAAACTTTATGAAATCGGTATAAAAATGTTCAGGATGAGATATTGATTTCAAAAGCAAATAGTCATTTCATTGTTGAAAACCCACAAGGAAAACAACTCTCAATACACATAATTTCCTCTTTTAAAGAAAGCTTCCTTTAGTCATATATATAGTTCTACTGCTTAGAAGCTAAGTAGTTAACCTCCCTGTGGGCTTACTGAGGCCCTGCCACTTACACATGACATGAAATTGCTTTCATGAATGAGAATTTCACCAACATATATTTTTCTGACACTTTATAAAATTTTTATCACCTCAAAAACATTTTACAATTCATTTTTACCAATTCCTCCCTTCTGCCTGTGACTTTTTAACAAGTCTCTAGAGGAGGTAAAAGCTAACTTGGGGTTACTCACACCCTCCCCATCTCCTAAGCTGCCTGTCCTATACTGTTAACAGAAACTCCAGCACACGGATTTCTGTGATTATTTAGCACTCATTGGCACATGCTCACTAACTTGTTGCTTTTCACCTCAAAAACGTCCTAAAGCCAAATAATCCTAACTACAGAACTCGTTCATCTTAAACAACCTGAGTTTCATTGTTTGTCATGTAGGTTAATTAAGATAAATTTAGCTAAATTTATTTTTGTTTTGTTCTAGACTGATAATTTCAGCAATGTGGACAACTCCCTAAACGTGTCTCCATCCACCAATACAAGTTGTTATTCATTTATATTGCTCAAAATTTTCTTTCATTATGTAGAATGTAGTTGACAAGTCACAAAACAAAATCATTTTCAATTATTGATATATACAAACAAGCTGCTATTTGTTTTTAAATTTTAATCATTTTCCATTCAACATTTTATTTCCTTTTTTTGATAAAACAATACAATTTAGCCCAATTGTTACATATATATATATATATATATATATATATATGTATGTATGTATGTGTGTGTATATATATATATATATATATATACATATATATATATAATATATATATAATTTTTCATTCACCTTTATAAGATTTTGAGTTCAATTTTTTTTTCTCCATCCCTCTTTTCACCCCTCCCCAACACTACAAGGAATCTGATATAGGCTGTACATGTACAATCATATTAAACATTTCCACATTAGTCACATTGTGAAAGAACAATAAGGACAAAGGGAAAAACCAAGTGAAATAAAAAAAAACCCAAAATGAAAATAGTATGCTTTGATCTGCATTCAGACTCCATAACTCTTTCTTTGAATATGGGTAGCATTTTGTGTCATGCATTTTTGGAGTTGTCATAAACCATTGTACTGCTGAGAAGAGCCAAATCTATGAAAGTTGGTTTTGACACAATGTTGCTATTACTGTGTACACCATTCTCCTGGTTCTGCTCACTTTACTAGGCATCGGTTCATAGAAATCTTTCTAGGTTTTTCTGAAATCTCATTCATCATTTCTTGTAGCACAATAATATTCCATTACATTCATATGCCACAACTTGCTCAGCCATTCCCCAAATGATGGGCATCCCCTCAGTTCCCAATTATTTGCCATCACAAAAAGACCTGCTGCAAATACTTTTGTACATGTGGGTCTTTTTCCCTTTTATATAATCTCTTGGGGATACAGACCTAGTAGTGGTATTACTGAATCAAAGGATATACAGTTTTCTCGGCCTCTGGGCATAGTTCTAAATTGCTCTCTAGAATGATTGGATCAGTTCACAAGTGCACCAATGATGCATTAGTGTTCCAATTTTCCCACAACTTCTCCAACATTTATAATTTCCCCTTTTTGTCATCTTAGCTAATCTTATAGGTATGAGGTAACACTTCAGAGTTGTTTTAATTTGCATTTCTCTAATCAATAATGAATTTTTTTCATTTTGACTATAGATTTCTTCATCTGAAAACTCCTAGTTCATAATCCTCTGAACTTTTACCAATTAGGGAATTATTGGATTCTTATAAATTTGACTCAATTTTCTATATATTTTAGGAATGAGGCCTTTATCAGAAACCATGACTGGAAAAATTGATTTTCAATTTTCTGCTTCCCTTCTAATTTTGGTTGCACGTGATTTATTTGTGCCAAAGCTTTTTAATTTAATGTAATCAAAATTATCCATTTTGCATTTCATAATATTCTCTATCACTTGTTTGGTCGTAAACTCCTCCCTTCTCCATAGATCTGACAGGTAAATTTTTCCTTGCTCTCCTAATTTGCTTATGGTATCACCCTTTATGTCTAAATCATGTACCCATTTGGACCTTATTTTGCAATGCGGTATAAGATATTGATCTAGTTTCCATCATGCTCTTTTCCAGTTTTCCCAGCAGATTTTGTCAAATAGTGAGTTCTTATCCCAAACATTTATCAAACATTAGATTACAATGACCGAGAACTAGAGCATAAAAACCTCACAATCCCGTGCAGAAAGGCAGAAATAGGCAATGCTTCCTTTTCAGATCATGATGCAATAAAAATTATTTGTAATAGAGGACCATGGAAAGATAAACTAAAAATTATTTGGAAACTAAATAATCTAATTCTAAAGAATAACTGGGTCAAAGAACAAATCACAGAAACAATACCTTCATTCAAGAGAATGACAATAATGAGACACATACCAAAAGTTATAGGATGCAGCCAAAACAGTTCTTAGAGGAAGTTTTATATCTCTAAATGTTTACATGAATAAAATAGAGAAAAAGGGGATCAATGAATTGGGCATGCAACTGAAAAAGCTGGAAAAAGAACAAATCAAAAATCCCCAATTAAATGCCAAATTAGAAATACTGAAAACCAAAGAGAGATTAATAAAATTGAAATCAAGAAAACTATTGAACTAATAAATAAAACTGAGACCTTATTTTATGAAAAAATAAACAATAAAATTGATAAAACTTTGGTCAATTTGATTAAAAAAAGAAAGGAGAAAGCCAAATTACCAGTATCAAAAATGAAAAGGGTGAATTCACCTCCAATGAAGAGTAAATTAAAACAATGATTAGGAATTATTTTGCTCAATTGTGTGCCCATAAATTTAACAATCTTAGGGAAATGGATAAATATTTATGAAAATATAAATTACCCAGGCTAACAGAAGAGGAATTAAAATGCCTAAATAACTAAATCTCAAAAAAAATAATAAATAAATCGAGCAAGTCATCAATTAACTCAATAGGAAAAAATCTCCAGGGCCAGATGGATTTACATGTGAATTCTATCAAACATGTAAATAACAATCAATCCCCATACTTTATAGACTACTTGGGAAAGTAGGAAAAGGAGGCATTTATGTTATGTGTTTATGACACAAAAATGACAGTAATACCTAAACCAGGAAGAGTCAAAACAGAGAAAGAAATTTATAGAACAATTTCCTAAATGAATATTGATGCAAAAATTTTAAATAAAATATTAGCAAAAAGATTGCTGTGACTTATCACAAGAATAATACAAAATGACCAGGTAGGATTTACTCCAGAAATAAAAGGCTGGTTCAATATTAGGTAAACTATCAACATAGTTGATCATATAAACAATAATAAAAGCCGAAACCATATGATTATCTGAATAGATGCAGAAAAAGCTTTTGACAAAATACAACACCCATTCCTGTTAAAAACATAAAAAGCATAAGAATATATGGAGTCTTCCTTAAAATTCATAAGTAGTATCTACCCAAATCAATCAGTAAGCATTACATATAATGTGGATAAGCTAGATTCATTTTCAATAAGATTGGGGGTGAATCAAGGATGCCCATTATCACTCTTATTATTTAATTTGGCACTAGAAATTTTAGCTTTAGCAATAAGAGAAGAAAAAGAAATTGAAGGAATTAGAATAGGCAAAGAAGAAACTAAGTTATCCTTCTTTGCAGATGATATGATGATTTATTAGAGAATCAAGTAAAAAACTACTTGAAATAATAAGCAACTTTAGCAAAGTTGCAGGATATAAAATAAATTTACATAAATCCTCTGCTTTCCTATATATTACCAACAGAGCCCAACAGGAAGAGATAGAAAGAAAAACTCCATTTAAAGTTACTGTAGACACTCTAAAATATTTGGGAGTCTAATTGCCAAGACAAACCCAGGACCTATACGAACACAATTACAAAACACTTTTTACACAAATAAAATCAGATATAAATAAATGGAAAAAAAATCAGTTGCCCATGGTTAGGTCAAGCTAATATAATAAAAATGACAATTTTACCTAAATTAATTTACTTATTCAATGCCATACCAATCACACTACCAAAAATTATTTTTCAATGCTGGATAAAATAATAACAAAATTCATCTGGAAGAACAAAAGTTTCAGAATATCAAGGAGATTAATGAAAAGAAATGCTAGGGAAGTTGGCCTAGCCATACCAGATATTAAACTATATTGTAAAGCAGCAGTCTTCAAAACTACTTGGTACTGCCTAAGAAATAGAGTGATGGATCAGTGGAATAAGTTAGGTACACAAGACATAATAGTCAACGACTATAGCAATCTACTTTTTGATAAACCCAAAGAGTCCAGCTACTGGGTTAAGAATTCACTATTTCACAAAAACTGCTGGGAAAACTGGAAAATAGTATGGCAGAAACTGGCCTAGACCAATATCTTACACAGTATACCAAAATAAAGTCAAAATGGGTTCATGATTTAATAACAAAGGCTGATACTATAAGCAATTTGGGAGAGCAAGGAATAGTTTACCTGTCAGACTATGAAGAATGGAAGAATTCATGACCAAACAAGAGATAGCGAGAGTGTTCCAAAATGCTAAATGGATAATTTTGATTATGTTCAATTGAAAAGTTTTTGTACAAACAAAGCCAATGTAACAAAGATTAGGAGGGAAGCATAAAACTGGGAAAGAATCTTTACAACCAGTGTCTCTGATAAAGACCTCATCTCTAAAATATAGAGGGAATCGAGTCAAATTTATAAGAATAAAAGGGATACAAGTCATTCCCCAATTGAGAAATGGGCAAAGGATATGAACAGGCAGTTTTTAGAGGAAGAAAATAAAGATATCTAGAGTCATATGAAAAAATGCTCTAAATGACTATTGATAAGAGAAATGCAGATCAAAACAACTCTTAGGTGCCACATCTCACCTCTCAGATTGTCTAATGTGACAAAATAGGAAAATCATAAATGCTGGAGAGGATACAGGAAAATTGGGACATTGTTACACTGTTGTTGGAGTTGTGAACTGATCCAGCCATTCTGGAGAGCAATTTGGAACTGTGCCCAAAGGGGTATAAAAATGTGCGTACTCTTTGACCCAGCAATACCTCTTCTAGGGCTGTATCACAAAGAGATCACACTAGTGGGAAATGGACCAATATGTAAAAAATATTTATAGCAGTTCTTTTTGTGGTGGCAAAGAATTGGAAATCAATTGAATGGCCATCAACTGGGGAATGGCTAAACAAATTGTGGTATATGAATGTAATGGAATACTATTGTGCTACAAGAAACGAGGAGCAGACAGACTTCATTACAACTTGGAAAGACTTATATGAACTGATGCTGAGTGAGGGGAGAAGAACCAGGGAGAACATTATATACGATTACAGACACATGATATCTGTAAGGACTAACTTCAATAGATTTGGCTCTTCTCATCAATGCAAGGTTCAAAGACAACTCCAAAAGATTCATACCAGAAAAAAACTATGCACACCCAGAAAAAAGAATTATGGAGTCTGAATGCAGATAAAGGCAAACTATTTGCTTTATCTTCTTTCCCCTTCTTTTTTCATTTTGTTCCTCCCTTCTCATGATTCATTCCATTGGATATAATTCTTCTTTACAACTTGACTATTATATAAATAAGTTTAATATGAATGTACGTGTAGAACCCATATTGAATTACACGCCGTCTTGGGCAGGGGGAAGACAGAGAGGGAGAGAAAATGTGGAACTCAAAAACTTGTGGAATTGTAAACTAAAACTAAAAAAAAAAAAAATTAAAAAAAACCATTAGATTACTATAGTCATTGACTACTGTTTCTTGTGTACCTAACCTATTCCACTGATCCACTGCTCTGTTCCTTAGCCAGTACCAAATAGTTTTCATGATCGCTGCTTTATAATATAGTTTCACATCGGGTATGGCTAGGCCACCTTCCTTTGTATTTTTTTCCATTAATTCCCTTGTTATTCTTGACCTTTTGTTCTTCCAGATGTACCCTCAAAATTCTGTATGTTTTCTGATAAGGGAACTAGTTCTCTCCAATCTGGACTTTCAAGAAGAATGGGAATGCTCTAGGTTTCTCTTAACCAACCACACTAACTTGACTCTTCTTTCTGTCAGGTGCTTCTTTTCTTGTCTCATCTGTCGCTTGAATTAACTTAGGAGGCTGAGGTTAAGCCTTCAAACTCTTAAAAAGTAAGTTGTCACGATTGTAAGCCAGAGATGCAACAGTCCCAGATAATATGTTTGGGTTAATTCCCCAAACACACACACACACACACACACACAAAAACACACACCCTCATCCAGCCACACCAACAGAATTTTTCCATCAACTGTGTTACCTAGTTTGCCTTGGTAATAAACCAAGGGAAGCTCTGCTTCTTGTTCTTGGTAGAGATGTTGTTTACCTGAACCTACAACCTTCGACTAGTTTTTTTTTTTCCTCATATAAGAAACCCTTCCAAGGAAAATGACTTTGTTGTTCAGTGTCCTTGTTGTTGTTTTAGAAATAAGTTCCTTAAACCACATTAAATCAGTGACTACATATAAAATCTAGGGGAAATTAGCACAACCTTGTCTTTGGTAGTTTGCTTTTTTTCTGTTTGTTTGCTGGGAGAATTATAATTCTTTGGTTTAAATAATATTTGCTCAGCCCCATCTTCAGTATGGTTGACTCAAAATATGCAGGAGTCCAGTAGCAAAAACCTGCAAACTGTTTTTAATTAGTGGGATGTATAAACAAATCATATGTATATGTAAAGAAATAACATGTAATCAAGACCAAAGTTGAGAGAGTGTTGGTACATGAACTTTTTATGTTTGTTTGCGGATGATTGTGTACTCGATACAGCCTCTGAGATGCAGAAAGTATGGATGGATTCTCTGCTACGCTTGTGAATTTTTGCCTAACAATACCAAGAAAACAGAGGTGCTCCATTACCAGTACCACACCATCGCTATGTGGAATTGATATTTTTTACACAACAGTACACAACTGGCAGCTTAGGGAATGGGGTATGTGTGAGTAACGCAAAGTTACTAATCAAAATAACATTTTGTTATTTATTGTGGAACCATCAGTCATAGCAAATGGATAAATTTTGAATTTTGTGGATAAGTTCTCTTACCTTGGCAGTATACTTTCCAGGGACATACACATTGATAATGAGGTTGATGCACACATTGCCAGAGCTAGCTCAGTGTTTGGGAGGCTGCAAAGGAAAGTTCACGAAAGAAGAGGCATTAGACTGATTACCAGACTGAAGGTCTTCAGAGCTGTTATGCTGACCTCATTGTAATATGGATGTGAAACCTGGACAGTATACCAGCACCATGGCAGGAAACTGAATCCCTTCCATTTCAATTGTCTTGGGAAGACTATGAAGATCACATGGCAAGATAAGGTACAGACACAGAGGTCCTTTCTCAAACTAAACTGCCAAGCATTCAAACTTCACTGCAAAAGTTCAACTCTGATGGGCTGGCCACGTTGTTCAAATGCCAAATGTATACTTGCCCTAAAAGACTATTTTATGGAGAACTCACATAGAACTCACATGGTTGTCAAGAAAAAAATGATACAAGGACATTCTCAAGGTTTCTTTTAAGAACTTTGGAATTGATTGCATGACATGGAAGATACTGACACAAGACCACCCAACATGGCATGCCTTCATCAGAGAAAGTTCTGTGTTCTATGGGCAAAGCACAATTTAAATAGCTCAAAAGAAATGTGAGATGCACAAATTTATAGAATCCACCCCAAATGTTCATATGGACAATTTGTGCCTAACTTGTGATAGAATCTTCTGAGCTCGTATTGTTCTAATCAACCACCACTGGACACACTAACTTGACTCTAACATAGTGATGTCATTTTGGTCTTCTTCAAGAATGAAGAACAACAACCACACGTAATGGAATAAAAATGTTATTTTAATAAGTAACTTTGGGTTACTCACACATACCCCATCCCCTAAGATGCAAGTTGTATACTGTTGTATAAAAATGTTGTGTAAAAAATCAAAAATTTTTCCCCAATAACAGAAGCTGCAGCACACAAGTTTCTGTGTTTATTTACACTAGCTAGCACAGTTATATCCTATCGCACTAGATAGGCTGTGAAGGCCATGCTCTAAAGAGTATACCTGTCAGGAAATCCTATCAGTGTCCAGTTGACAGCATTATACAGTTTCTAAAATTTGGCCAAGATTGTCCTAAAATGCAAGAATTTTGCTCCAAGCAAAATGCATAAATAGCATAGCCAAATAAATAAATTTCATGGACCACAAAAATGATGGTGATGATGGTAATGATAGTAATTCTAAAACGCATTAAGTTTTGCAAAGCATTTTATCTCCATTTTTTAATTCCACTTTTTAGATGTGGAAATTGAAGCTTATGTCAAATGATTTGGCCAGGGTCACAGATATCATAAGTGTCTGAGGCAGAACTTAAACTTGACTCCACATCAAACATTTTCTCATTAGCATCTTTTAGATGGCTAAAAGTAAAATATTGGCATAGCTCAGGCATAGGAAAATCCCCTAATTTTGCTATGATCCCAAGGAATTGCTGCTAAATACATTGATTTTGTTTCATAAATGAAGTAGATATTTCTAGACAAATTAAAATTTAAAGATCTAATAAAAATTTTGATTAGTAGTGCCTTCCCAACTTGCTATCAAATTCAGGATTTTAAAAACCAACTTGTTTATCAATCTCTCAAGGCTTTGAAAGCTGTTGTTCTATGACTAATGAAACAGATAATTATGCTTTCTGTTGCCAATTAACAAATCAGGCCTAATACCACCCTCCTACTGAGAAACCTAGTTTTGAAAGGTGACTGCTCAGTATTAACAAAAAGCTTGCATTTATTTCTGTTTAAGATGAACAGTCTTCCCACATTTTTTTTTTAATTTGCAGATTCACTTCTGTGAAAGCATTTTACTCTTTAAGGGAAGTAAAACATGCTATATAATTGTGGTGTACTACATGTTTAAATTTTCATGGTTAAATTACAAATTCAGCTTGATGTTCTTCTGGACATTTACAACATGTTTAACTTAAAAGTGGTATTCTTTTTCATGACAAGAGCAGTAAGTATCTTTGAAAATAGAGTTCTATGGAGACTGAAAGTAATCTTTCCAATCAGGAATAATATTTTAATTTTTAACACAGTTTTTAAGATATCTGAGCACCAAATTATAGCTGTCAAATGTTTTTCTCTTGTCTTTATAATTCATATATTGGAGAATCCTACTCACTTTTTTCCTATATTTTCATCAGATGGTACAAAAATGTGAATGCAGAAAGGAAAAAAATTAAAAATATAATAAATATTAATTTCATTAGCATACACATTTGTGACAATATTTGTCAAATCAAGATTTTTTTTTTCCCAATAGTGTTTTAAGGTATCTTTCTATATAGAAAGATTAGCTTTGAAAGAATTGCTGGAAGACTATAATATGGCTACAAAATAAATTTATCTTCAAAGTTGGGTTGAACCTTCCTTTCTAAGTTTATCTCCATTAATAATCCCTTCAATTTCTTTCCAATGATCCAGGTGAATGGAGTTATTTATTCCTCAAACCTCTATGATTTCTCTCCTCTTTACCAGTATTCGCACTGGCTTACACCACTAATCATACACTCTGCTTATTCAGATTTTCCCCAAGTCTCAAGATATAATTGAGAAGCAGGTTCAATTCAACTGAAGTCAGCAAGCACTTACTAACTCCCTACTATATTTTAGAGTTTTTTCAATCCCCAGGGTTTTTTCCATTTTGAATTATTAAACTTTCTGTCTTGTGGTTTCTGTACATACTTTGGTTCCTCTGCTTGACCACAAACTTTCGGAAGGCAAAGACCATGACACTCCTTTATACTATGGTGCAGAACAAAGTACTTTCCTCAAACTAGGAACTCAATAAATATTTACTGAATGATAACTCATTTTTTCCCTGTGGCAGTTACATGGCACCGGAATAGCAAGTTAAACTTGGAGTTAAGAACATCTTTGTGTAAATCCTGCCTGAAAAAAATTCTTTGTTACATCATCCTAAGCAATTTATTTAATCATGCTAAAGCTAAATTTCTTCTCTCAAATGTACAAGATGGCACTCTTTCCTGAGGCCAGGCTAGTTCCATCTCCTGCTCTGGGTTCTGAGGTATTGTGGTGCCACTTTACCCTAGCTTGAGCTTCTACCAGCTGTCTTACTCATTTGTTGTAGGCCTGTAACTAGCAACCCAGTTTCAACTAATCATGTATCACTAGGTCAAAAATATAACAAGGAAAAAAAATAGAAGCCTTCATTGCAGGCTGGGGTGGGGTGGGGCTTAGTATTAGGTTCATAATTTAGCTCAGTTCCTATACAGCATTATTCCTAGCAAATTCATGTTTAGATGTGGTACGACTACTGTGTGAGTTTTTCTGTTGGACCAGGGTCCAAATCACTCCTTGTTCCTTGGGGTATTGATCCTGGTTTGATGGCAATACGCAGACAATATTCTAATACCCCAACAAGCCCAGAGTCCTGTGGTTTGTTCTCCTGAACAAACCAAGGTCCCTGTGCCTAGAATGGAAGAGAATGAACAAAAAAGGACGAAGGAACAAAGATTAGTTTTTTGGGGCCAAAGTGCCTTGCAAGAGGAAAAAGGCCTTGTAGCCCTTCCTTTTAGCATAGTCTCTCAGATGCTGTGAGATTCTGTGCTCCTCTAAATGTGAATGCAGTATAAAAGACCCAACTGAAGCTGACTAAGGTCTTCCTGAAGCAGCCAAGAGTTTTGGGTTTATAGCTACTTAGAAAAGGCTTATTCTAACCACGTACCAGTTAACAAACTGGAACCAGTTTCAAAATGTCCAGGAATTTTTCATAGTGTCTCCAAGGCAAATCATTTACATGTCATCATGGTTCTTTCTAAAGCCACTTCCTAGATTGTTCCATGTAGAGAAATGCTAGCTGCTTCCTAGATTCCTTCACATTGAAAAACCATCCCTGATTTCACTTTATCTGAAAAATGGCATATTGCTAGCACTTACCTCATAGGATTGTTTTGAGAATCAAATGGGATAAAATAAGAAAGCACTTTGAAAATGTTAAAGTATTATAAAAGTATTTATGGCTAATTGTATAGCACTTTAAGGTTTATGGAGAATTTATCTCATAGTAGTCCTGTGAGGGTGGTGGCATAGGAATTATTCTATTCATTATGTAGAAAGTGAAGGTAGAGACCATCGACAAGAAATGTTTGTTGTTTGCTTGTTTTTTTAATCCCACAATGGCAAAGCAAAATATTATTTTTTTTTCTTGTAATTAGGAAAAAAAATGTTTTAAATGAGAGATTAGAAGTCATGGCTCCTTACTTTTAGGTTTACTGTTCCTTTCACTGTAATGCATTTGTATTCATGAAAAAAAGAATGTCTGGATAAAAGGAAAATTACTAGATAGTGATATATTTTTAATAAATCTTTCTTCTTGGGGCTTCTGGAAGAGGAGCCAAGATGGCAGAGTAGAGAAGTGTTCAGCCAAGATCTCTCAACATTCCCCTCTAAACAACTTTAGAATAACACCTCATATTGAATTCTGGATTGGAAAAAGTCAGAATGAAACATTATTCCAACCCAGCACAATAAAGGAGTTTGGAAAGGGAGACCTGTCATGGAGGTGGGGTGTGGGGAGGAGGTTGGCCCTGCCTGCACATGGATAAAACACAAATGGTGGAACTAGATGGTTTTGATAAAATCAGCCTTAGTTTTGGGAACTCTCAAGCCAAAGATGATAAAGGAACCTAGCAACTGGTCAGGAAGAGATTACAGGAGTCTTCTGTAATAGTACTGGATGGAGGACCAGATGTTGTTTGGCAAATCCATTGCCTATATCTATTTCTATGTCACAGTTCAAGGGCAGAGAGGAACATTTGCATGCAAGATGGAGTGGAAGCCCTGAAGGGCAGTATTACTTCCAGTCCAAAGGGAGGAAGGTATCTGAGAAGCAATATCAATCAAAATTCCGAGGGATCAGAGTGTAGAGCAACAGATCAATGAACATACCTCTTACCAGATCACATCTCCTTGGAAGCACCAAAAATTCCAAAATCCCAGAACAAATCATGAAAACAGCAATGCAAAAAAGCTCTGAATCTTAAGACAGGTTGATCCCACCCACCACATACACACACACACACGTGCATACACACACATGTGCTCATGCACATACACACACACACACACATATACACATGTACCATGAAGGGAACTGAACCAAGAATAATAATTAGAAAAAATATTCATTGTTCATAGTTAGGCTGAGCCAATATAGTAAAAATGACACTAAGAAATAGAGTGGTAGGTCAGTGGAATAGATTAGGTACACAAAACCCAGTACTAAATGTCTATAATAATATGTTGTTTGTTAAACCCAAAGATCTAAAATTTTGGGATTAGAAATCAGCACTTGATAAAAATTTCTGGGAAAACTAGAAAACACTTGAGCAGAAATTAGGCATAGAACCATATCTCACACCACATACCAAGAGAAAGTCAAAATGGGTAAATCATTTAGGAATAAGGAGCTATGTCATAAGCTAATTAGTTGAGTATGGAAAAATATGCCTGTCAGATTTCTAAATGAGGCAAGAGTATATGACCAAACAAGAGATAGGGGTCATGAAAGGAAGTAAAATAGATATATTTGAATATACAAATTAAAATGTTTTTTTCACAAACAGATCTAATATAATCAAAATTAGAAGGAAAACAGAAAAGTAGAAAAAATACAGCAAGTTTCTCAGGTAAAGGCTTCATTTCTCAAATACATGGGGAACTAAGCCAAATTTATAAAAATGCAAGTTATTCCACAGTTGATAAATGGTCATAGGATATGAATAGGAAATTTTCAGAAGAAATCAGAGCTATAAATAGTCACATAAATATGCACTAAATCAATTAATTAGGGAAATGTAAATTTAAAAAAAAAACAGATAAACTCAAACCTTTCAGACTGGCTAACATGATTGAAAAAGAAAAAAAAAATTATGGTGGGGACTTGGAAAAATTTGGGACATTAATGCCCTGTTGGTGGAGCTGTGAAGTAGTGCAACCATTGTGGTGAACAATTTGAAACTATGCCCTAAGGGGTGTAAACTGGTGCATACCTTTGACCCAGCAATATCACTACTAGCTCTATATCCCAAAGCGATAAAATAAAAAGGGAAAAGACCTATTTGTACAAAAATATTTATACCATCTCTTTTTGTGGTAGCAAAGAATTAAAAATTGAAGAGATGCCCTTCAACTGGGCTGTGGCTGAACAAGTTTTGGTATATGATTTTAATGGAATAATATTCTGCTGTAGAAGGAGATGGTTTCAGGAAAAAAAATCTCAGAAGACTTGTATGAATTTCATGCAAAGTGAAGTGAGCAGAATCAGGGGAACATTATACGTAGTAACAGCAATGTTGTAAGAATGATCAACTGCGAAAGGCTTAACTACTCTGATAGAGATAATGATCCAAGACAACTCCAAAGAATCCATGATGAAAACTGCTATCCACCTCCAGAGAGAAAAATCAAGAACTCTAAATGCATATTGAAGAAAATTGTTGTTGTTTCACTTTCTTTATTTTTATTGTTTTATTTTGTTTGTGTTTTCTTTTTATCTTGGATAATGTGGGAATATATTTGACATGACTTCGAATGCACAATCAAAATTAAAGAGATTGTGTCTTTGAGAAGGTTGAGAATGGCAGGAGGGAGGGAGATGATTTGGAACTCAAAATTTTCTAAATGACTATTAAAAATATTTTACATGTAATTGGGAAATGTTTTTTTAATAAGTAAAATGATTTTTGAAAAAAAATCTCTTCTCTTGATCACATGACATGAGTATCCAAGTGTTTCTGTTATTAACAAGATGGCATGTATAAACAAGCAAAAATATTAATTTCCTACAAATTTCAATTTGCTTTTATCTCACTTCATTTATTGTAATTAGTTAATCACACTCCAGGACACACATCTTTCTCAGACATAATAAATGTCTTCACTTACCAAATGATAATTCATTTAGCCCCTTTTGCTTGAAGACCTGCACTTAATATCCCTCAGGCTGTGAACTTTTAATTGAGAAAAGAGATCCTATGTTTTCGTGAAGAAGTCAATACCTTCAGCCTTAGCCTGCCTGGAAGAATTAATAGGACAATCAATGGTATTTTCATCTACTGAATATCAACCCTAAAATACAGTTACCTGTTTTTTTTTTTTTCTGAAGATACTGTTGCTGCTCTGTTTATCAGTGATTTAGCTCATAGATTGGACCACCATAGGTCCCTGCCCAAGCTCCACTTAATGGCTATATTTTGAGGTCTCCTGACTTACCCCTTTGGAAGAGCAACCCTGAGGGTCTTCCCCTCCCAGCTCTGATTTTTTCATTTTTTTCTTTTTTTCTAATTAAACGGGCCATCCCTTAGCTCACTTCTTAAAGAGGCCTATTCACTGAATGGACTTTTCCTAAGTGAGTACATGAAAAGGCATGATCCTAAAATGGCCAGAATCTCCCATTGCATCCTGGGTCATCTCCAGTCATCCTAATGGATATCTGGACACTGGATTCAAATGGCTCTGGAGGAGAAAGTGAGGTTGGTGACCTTGCACATCCCTCCCTCAATCAAATCAAAGTCAATTGCAAGTCATGTCATCATTTCCCTGATGTCATGGTCCTCTTCAAAAACAAAAGACAAAACACAACCAGTGAGTTAAGATGATATGTACCTCAAGCATATGCAAACTTCTGTCATGGAATAGTGGAATGGGCAGAAGGAAACAATTTATTCTAATGGCCATGATGGCAACTTAGAGTTTGGTCAAACATCAATGATGTCAATGCCATGCACTTTATCTCAGGCCATTGGGCAATTGTCTTGACTTTTGTCCTGCCACTGGACTTCATGACTCTGGATGAAAGAGGCCAACAATATTGCACAACTCTGCCTCAGTTAAATCTAATGCATGGACAGGTCGAGACATCATCCATGATGCCTTTCCAATGAATCTAAGTGTTAGAGAACCTAGCAAGCAATTAATAATTGCTTGATGACTGATCATATATCAGAGGCAGTACAACCTCAGTCACTCTGTCACATGTCCCTTTGATATCCTTTTTTTCATGACATTGGGTTGTTATTAATTATATAATCATTTCAGACTTATTTACAGATTACTACATTTCATAGTTCTGACATCTTAATACCCATCTGTAATGTAAATCTAATAAAGTTTTTTTTTTCTTATGTGGCATGTCCCTTCTTTATGTTAACTACATGAATAGATGAGGGTATTTTCCAGTAAAGGAATCCTGTGTTAGAACTTGTAATGCCAGGAAACGGTGAGAGAAAAATGTCAAAAATGATACTGTTCCTCAGATCAACCATTCCCCCATATAATGGGGGTCCTTGATTCATAGTATAAAGGGACTGCTCTGCTTCATGTGATTTTCATATTCATGTAAAATTGCCTCTACTTCCCCAAAGGCAAAAATCTTATAATACTATTTGTTAGGTGTTTGAATGAGGCTGTGAAGCAAAATATTACTAAGCCTCTGGCTTCTTCTATACAGTTAAAAACATATATTAAATGTGAGAAATGGCATTGTGACAAACTGAATGATTTCTTTTACAATACCCACCCCATTTCATTTTTTAAAATCATTCAGTAAATCCTTCCTCAGGCTAAAGATATCTCAGAGGGCAGTAATCTATAGGTCTGTATGCCCATGAGTAGAAACTAGTTCTCCAGGTGTGGTCATCTCACAGAGAAAACCGACATACAGAGCACAACTATTGCCCTCCCACTATTTCATGAGGTGAGGTGCTTAAAATAAGGTAAATATTTCTAAAGGTAGTCTTGGACCACAGTAGTAAAAATCCATTCCATAGGGAGATAAGTAAATTAAACACAGCAGTTTCCATTGTGCCTGTAAGCAAATTGGAAGATGGTACAGACTAGAAACTGTCAGTTTTCTCTATTCCATTCTATTCTCAGTGTTAAATAAAGTTGAATACTCTACAAAACCACAGAGTGGCCTTCCAGGGGAATCTCAAAACGTTGTTCTAGCCCCTGGGTTCCATAGCAAGGTTAAAATTGGAAAATAATAAATGTGAGCCACATGGAGATGGAAAAAGCATGCCTCACCATGATGGCAACCTTCTCCTAATAATCCTCAACAAACTATACTCTGTCCTGTTACAGGCATGTTATCAGGATAACTGATTCTACGCTCCTCTAAATAAGTTCTTCAAAGTCCAAGAAAGAGAAACATGTTTATGAGAAGGACCCCCAAAAGGATCAAAGGAAGGAGCAACTTCTTATAGTTGTTACTTCATTATACTATACTGGAAGTCTAGTAATACTAAGCCTCTTTTAAGTTCTACTTTTCCCCCAATATTTCTTTTGAAATTCTAGATGTTTTGAGGGGTCAGTTATACAACACCCCTGGCAGATAGTAATTGAGCTTTGGCTTGACCTAGCCCCACTGCTAGGGTTTTCTATTGAACTGAAATCTGACTCCTTGTAACTTATATCCCTTTTCCCTACTTTTTGCCCTTTGTGGTCACATAAAGAATAAATTTTTCATGTATTATACGTAACAAATTCAAACATTTGAAAATAGGAGTAAAAAAGTACAGCATTTCCTGCTCCCAGTTTTCTCTTCTTTAAACTAAACAATGCCATACCCCGAGCTGTTCCTCACAATTTTAATTCCCTCACTTATAATCGACACCTTGATATGCAGACACTGCATTGTATCAGTATTCTCTTAAAAATGTGGAATTCATAAAAAAATCAGATCAGCAAATGTGGGATTATTCAAAATTATCACCTTCTGTGATTTCGATACTATAGTTAAACCCAATATAAGATTTTATCTTCTTGCAATATTATTTGTTCGTGTGGAGTTTATAATCGAGTAATTCTTTCTCACGTATCTGTCAAGCTAACTTGATCTACTCTGTTCTGTATTTGCACATAACTTAAAACTGTACTGAAACTTGTAGGACATCGTGTATTTTTTCCCCTTCAGTACAGACATATAGGGCTTTACATTTACCTTTCATAACTGCAATCTTGTTGGTTTCAGTCCCTTTTCCTAACGTATGGAGAACTTTTAAAATTCTAATTTTTTCATGTAAGTTTTAAAAAAAAATCCTTCACAACCACTGATTCTAGATACTGGACCTGTTGCTTGCTTATCTATCAGAAAGTAATATTGGCAATGATAATCTTTTTGCTTCACTAATCCCCAGAGAAAACAATTATAGCTTCCACACTAGTTGTTACACTGTCTCTTTTATTGTCTTTATTTCTTTATTTAATACTTTTTACTTTTTAACATTGATTTCCACAAGATTTTGACTTACAAATTTTCTACCCATTTCTACCTCCCTACCCCAAAATGGCATATATTCTTATTGCCCCTTTGCACAGACTGCCCTGCCTTCTGTCACCCCATTCCACCCCATCCCTTTTCCCCTTTCTTATAGGGTGAGAGAGATTTCTATACCCTGAGGGGCAACAAGGTGGCGCAGTGAGTAGAGCACCGGCCCTGGAGTCAGGAGGACCTGAGTTCAAATCTGGCCTCAGACACTTGACATATATACTAGCTGTGTGACCTTGGGCAACTCACTTAACCCCAATTGCCCTGAGCCCCCCCCCCCAAAAAAAAAAAAACAAACAAACAAAAAAAAAGATTTCTATACTCCATTGCTTGCATACCTTATTTCCTAGTTGCATATAAAAAAAAATATTTTCTTTGAGCATTTGTTTTTAGAATTTTGAGTTCCAAATTTTCTCCCTTCTGCCCTCCCCTCCCACTCTCCTTGTGAAGGCAAGGAATTCAACATAGGCCACACACATATCATTATGCAAAACACTTCCATAATGGTCATGTTGTGAAAGACTAACTATATTTCCCTCCATGCTATTCTGTTCCCCTTTATTCAATTTTTTCTCTTGACCCTGTCCCTTTTCTGCCTTTGATTACCTCCTCCCCACTCTGCCTTCTCTTCTATCATTGCCCTTCTCTTATCCCCTTATCTCTTACTTTTCTGTAGGGTAAGATACCCTATTGAGTGTGTATGTTATTCCCTCCTTAAGTTACATCTGATAATAGCAACATTCACTCATTCCCTTTCACCTGCCCCCTCTTCCCTTCCAATAGAACTGCTTTTTCTTGCCACTTTTGTGTGAGATAATTTGCCCCATTCTATCTCTCCCTTTCTCCTTCTCCCAATATATTTCTTTCTCACCCCTTAATTGTATTTATTTATTCATTTTTAGATATCATCCCTGTGAAGATATCTGTGCCCTTTGTCTAAACATATGTATATTCCCTTCAACCACCCTAATACTTAGAAAGATTTCATGAGTTACCAATATCATCTTTCCATGCAGGAATGTAACCAAAACACTTCAACTTTGGTAAATTCCTTATGTTTCTCTTTACTGTTTACCTTTTCATGTTTGTCTTGATTCTTGTATTTGAAAAACAAATTTTCTACTTAGCTCTGCTCTTTTCATCAAGAATGCTTGAAAGTCCTCTATTTCATTGAAAATCCATAATTTTGGGGTGGAGCCAAGACGGTGGCTGGAAAGCAGGGACTAGCATGAGCTCCATGCCAAGTCCCTCCAAAAACCTATAAAAAATGGCTCTGAACCAATACTAGAACTGCAGAACCCACAAAACAGCAGAAAGAAGCAGGGCTTCAGCCCACAACAGCCTGGATGGTCTCTGGGTGAGGTCTATCCCGTATGGAGCTGGGAGTAGAGTGGAGTGGAGCAGAGCCCAGCATGAGCAGCACAGAACAACCAGACCAGGAGCTTGGCGGGGTGTGCCCTAGAGCCCTGAATCAGTGAGCTATGGCAGTTACTGGACTTCTTAAGCCACAAACACCAAAGACAGCGGAGAAGGTTAGTGGGAAAAGCTGCGGTAGTGAAAGGAGTTCACGGTTTGGCCACCACTCCCGGGGCAGTGGAGCCGGGGCAGCTACAGAAGCACAGCTGCAGTTGCTTGTGGCCCCAGGCGCACCTGGTGGGAGGAATTAAGTGGCAGATCAAAGAAGGAGTGCACAGCCTGCTAATGATCTAAGTCCAGTCCAGGTTGGGGGTTCTTGGGGAAGGAGGAATGCTGGTGTGGCAGAGCTGGTACATCCCTCCAGGCATGGAACATAGTTCTCTAAATTCTACAAGCATTCATACCCCACTGAAAAACTCAAGGGTCAAGTTATTTGGCTGGGAATATGGCCAGACAACAAAAACGCACCCAGATTCAGTCTCACACTTTGGATTCTTTCTTTGGTGATAAAGAATACCATACAGCCAGAAGAAGTCAACAAAGTCAAAGAGCCTACAACAAAAACCTCCAAGAAAAATATGAACTGGTCCCAGGCCATGGAAGAGCTCAAAAAGGATTTGGAAAAGCAAGTTCGAGAAGTAGAGGAAAAATTGGGAAGAGAAATGAGAAGGATGCGAGAAAACCATGAAGAACAAGTCAATGACTTGCTAAAGGAGAGCCAAAAAAATACTGAAAAATATACTAAGAAAAGAACACCTTAAAAAATAGACTAACTCAAATGGCAAAAGAGCTCCAAAAAGCCTATGAGAAGAATGCCTTGAAAGGCAGAATTAGGCAAATGGAAAAGGAGGTCCAAAAGACCACTGAAGAAAATACTACTTTAAAAATTAGATTGGAGCAAGTGGAAGCTAGTGACTTTATGAGAAATCAAGATATTATAAAACAGAAGCACAGGAATGAAAAAATGGAAGACAATGTGAAATATCTCATTGGGAAAACCACTGAACTGGAAAACAGATCCAGGAGAGATAATTTAAAAATTATTGGACGACCTGAAAGCCATGATCAAAAAAAGAGTCTAGATATCATCTTTCAAGAAATTATCAAGGAGAACTACCCTGATATTATAGAGTCACAGGGCAAAATAGAAATTGAAAGAATCCATCAATTGCCTCCTCAGATCGATCCCAAAAAGAAATCTCCTGGGAATATAGTCACCAAATTCCAGAGCTCCCAGATCAAGGAGAAAATACTGCAAGTAGTAAGAAAGAAACAATTTGAGTATTGTGGAAACACAATCAGAATAATCCAAGATCTGGCAGCTTCTACATTAAGAGATCGAAGGGCTTGGAATACGTTATTCTGGAGGTCAATGGAGCTAGGATTAAAAGCAAGAATCACCTACCCAGCAAAACTGAGTATCATGCTTCAAGGCAAAATATGGATTTTCAATAAAATAGAGGACTTCCAAGCTTTCTCAGTGAAAAGACCAGAGCTGAATAGAAAATTTGACTTTCGAACACAAGAATCAAGAGAAGCCTGAAAAGGTAACCAAGAAAAAGAACAAGAAAAAGAAATTGCAAGAGACTTACTAGGTTTGAACTGTTTTCTTTACATTCCTACATGGAAAGATGATGTGTATGATTCACGAGACCTCAGTATTAGGGTAGCTGAAGGTAATATGCATATATATACATATATATATATATATATATATATGTATATGTATATGTGTATATGTTTATGTATATATATATAGGTGAATGTGTATGTATGTATATATGTCTGTGGATGTGGATATATATATATATATATATACATATATATATATATATATATACAGAGAGAGAGAGGGAGAGAGAGAGAGAGACAGAGAGAGAGAGAGAGACAGAGAGAGAGACAGAGAGAGAGAGAGAGAGAGAGAGAGAGAGAGAAAGTTGAAGATGAAGGGAAGATATCTAAAAGAAATAACATCAAATTAAGGGATGAGAGAGGAATATATTGAGAGAGTGAGATAGGGAGAGATAGAATGGGGTGGATTATCTCGCATAAAGGTGGCAGGAGGAAGCAGTTCTGTGGCAGGAGGGGAGAGGGCAGGTGAGGGGGGAATGAGTGAATCTTGCTCTCATCAGTTTTGACCTGAGTAGGGAATACCATACATACTCAATTGGGTATCTTACACCCCAGGAAAGAAGAGGGAAGAAGATAAAATAGGGCGGGATGATGGAGGGGAGGGCACATGGGGGTGGAGGTAATCAAAAACAAACATTTTGGAAAGGGGACAGGTTCAAGGGAGAAAATTCAATAAAAGGGGATGGGTTAGGGAGGAGCAAAATATAGTTAGTCTTTCACAATATGAGTATTGTGGAAGGGTTATACATAATGATACACATGTGCCCATGTTGAATTGCTTGACTTCTTAGGGAGGGTGGGTAGGAAGGGAAGAGGGGGGAGAATTTGGAACTCAAAGTTTTAAAAACAGATGTTCAATAACAAACAAAAAATAGTTTTTGCATGCAACTAGAAAATAAGATACAGAGAGGAAATGGGGGGGGCGGAGCCAAGATGGCCGCATGAAGGCAGCCTCTTACCGGAGCTCTCTCACAAGGTCTGTCAGATTCCCATAAAAAAGTGAATTTGAGCAGATTTGAGAGAGTCAGAAACCGCGAGCAGTCTGCCTGGGGCAAATTTCCGAGCCGGGAGAGTCTGAAAGGCCAGAGGAACGAACCTGCAGGTGCGGAGAGTGCTCGGTGCGGGGCTGCTCCAGACCAAGGCGGAGGCGGCCGGCCGGGAAATCCACGTGGGAGACGGGCTGGGAGAAAGCTGGGCGCCCGAAACCGGCAGAGATCCCCAGGCCTCCCAACACAGGACGGCAGTCTCTGGGAGCGACGAGAGGCAGCGCAACCCCACCAGCCGCGAAAACACCCACTCCTGACGCTTGCAAAACTCAGGATCTCGGCCTCTTGAACTTCCGGAAGACTCAATGGCTAGGTAAGCGGCTCTAACCCCTCCCCCCCTCACCCAGAGAATTCCTCGGGGAAAAAAAAAAAAAAAAAACTGAAACAGAGGAGAGAGTAGCGGGGCTTCACAGGACAAATACTAGAAGCTCATTAGTCCCAGAGGGGAAGAGTCGGCAGGGGGCCAAGCCAGGAGCCCAGACGTAACCTTGCTCCCCCAGGGGAAGCGCCAGTCATCAGCTCAAACAACAAACAGCTGAGACCATTGCTGAAAAGCAAGTGCTGGAGAGCACGCACAGGGAGTGAGACGCCAGGGAGCCAGACCCCTCCCCCACACCTCAGGAAACTGAAGGTTATAATTCTAGACTCACAACCCCCAGAATAAGAAAACTGGGACAGAAAGCCCTGACACTCACAGATAGAAATTCGTTGTAAAGCCAGCAAAAGGCAAACCAACATGAAGAAGAACACAAAAAAACCGAGGACAATAGATTCTTTTTATGGAGACAGGCAGGATCAAAATATCGACGTAGAAGAAGATAGCAATGACACGGTAGATATATCAGATACCTCAAAAGCTAATATGATCTGGTCTAAAGCCCAAAAAGCACTGCTGGAAGAGCTAAAAGAGGATTTTAAAAACCAAATTAGGGAGCTAAAAGAAAATATGGAAAAAATGGAAAAAAGGGAGAAAAAATCCACTGACGAAATCAAGTCCCTAAAGAATAAGATTGGCGAAATGGCTATGGAGATTCAGAATCTAGAGAGAAAAGGACACCCTGAGAGGTGAAATCAACCAATTGAAAATGGAGGCTCAAAAGCAAAATGTAAACACTAACTCATTTAAAATTAGACTTGAGCAAGTGGAAGCTAATGAATCTATGAGGCATCAAGAAGTAATAAAACAAAATGTAAAGAATGAAAAAATAGAAAAAAATGTGAAATATCTGATTGGCAAAACAACTGACCTGGAAAATAGATCCAGGAGAGACAATTTGAGAGTTATTGGTCTACCGGAAATCCACGATGAAAAAAGGAGCCTTGACAGTATCTTCGAAGAAATTATCAAAGACAACTGCCCAGAGGTCCTAGAACCAGAGGGCAAAATAGTCATTGAAAGAATTCACCGATCACCCCCTGAAAGAGATCCCAAACTGAAAACACCAAGAAATATTATAGCCAAATTTCAGAGCTATAAACTTAAGGAGAAAATACTGCAAGCAGCCAAAAAGAAGCAATTCAAATATCGTGGAACTACAGTCAGGATCACGCAGGATCTCTCAGCTTCCACATTAAAAGACAGGAGAAATTGGAATATGATATTCCGAAGGGCCAAGGAGCTGGGACTACAACCAAGGATCAACTACCCAGCAAAACTAAGCATAATTTTCCAGGCAAGGCGATGGACATTCAATGAAATAAGGGAATTCCAGACCTTCCTGATGAAAAGCCCAGAACTCAATGGAAAATTTGATCTCCAAATACAAACCTCAAGAGAGACATAAAAAGGTAACCGGGGAAAAACCCCACAAACTTCATTAACCAATAAGCTTAGGTTGTTTACATCTTTATGTGGGATTATATCATCTTATGTATGTTTTTTTATGTATATATATATATATATACATATACATATATAAGTCATTCTTGTGAATGGTACAACTATTGTGACAAATGAAAGGGATATACATAGGTTGTGAATGCCTGTATAAATTAACTGATGTAAAGATATAAAATATAAATAAGAGATATAAAGGGAGGGCTATGAGGGAAGTGGTAAGAAGGTTGTAGAAAAGGGTAAATTACACCAAAGGAAGTGGCAAAAAAACATATTATAGTAGAGGGAAAGAAGGGAGGGAGAAGAGCAGTATTTGAGCTTTACTGTCATCTGATCTAGTTCAAGAAGGGAATAACATACTCTGATAAGTTTAGAAATCTAACTTGTCCTACGGGAAGTGGGAGGGAAAGGGGGGAAAAAGGGAGGGGGGAGGGCAGAAGGAAGAGGAGAAGTAGCAAGTGGGTAAGGGTTAGATAAGGGAGGGGAATAAAGAGGGAGGGTTAACTGAGGAAAGCGGCGGTCAAAAGCAAAACTTTGTTGGGGAGGAGAAGGGGAAAGGGAGAAATAAAAGCATAAACAGGGGGAATTAGGATGGAGAAAAAGACACAGATAGAAATCATAACCCTGAACGTGCAGGGGATGAACATTCTCACAAAACAGAAGCAGATAGCAGAATGGATTAAAAACCATAATCCTACAATATTCTGTTTACAAGAAACACATCTGAAACAGGGGGATACACATAGGGTTAAGGTAAAAGGCTGGAGTAAAATATATTGTGCCTCAGCTAAAGTAAAAAAAGCAGGTGTAGGAATCCTAATCTCAGACAAAGCAAAAGTAAAGATAGATCTAATTAGAAGAGATAAGGAAGGACATTATATCCTGCTAAAAGGCACCATAAACAATGAAGCAATATCATTGCTTAACATATATGCACCAAGTGGTAAGGCATACAAATTCTTAGAGGAGAGGTTAAGGGAGTTACAGGAAGAAATAGACAGCAAAACTATAATATTGGGAGACCTCAACCTCCCCCTTTCTGAACTTGATAAATCTAACCTCAAAATAAATAAGAAAAAAGTTAAGGAGGTAAACAGAATTTTAGAAAAGGCACATATGATAGACCTCTGGAGAAAACTGAATGGGGATAAAAAGGAATATACTTTCTTCTCAAAAGTACATGGCACATACTCAAAAATTGACCATGTACTAGGGCATAAAAACCTCACAATCCAGTGTAGAAAAGCAGAAGTAGTCAATGCATCCTTTTCAGATCATGATGCAATAAGAATCATTTTTAATAAAGCACCATGGAAAAATAAGCTAAAAACTAATTGGAAACTAAATAATTTAATTCTAAAGAGTGAGTGGGCCAAAGATCAAATCAGAGAAACAATCAATAATTTCATTCAAGAGAATGACAATAATGAAACAACATACCAAAACTTATGGGATGCAGCAAAAGCAGTTCTTAGGGGAAGTTTTATATCTCTAAATGCCTACATGAATAAAATAGGGAAAGAGGAGATCAATGATCTGGGCATACAGCTGAAAAAGCTAGAAAAAGAGCAAATTGAAAACCCCCAATTAAATACCAAATTAGAAATACTGAAAATCAAAGGAGAGATTAATAAAATTGAAACCAAGAAAACTATTGAATTAATAAATAAAACAAAGAGCTGGTTTTATGAAAAAAAACCAATAAAATTGACAAACCTTTGGCCAATTTGATTAAAAAAAAGAAAGAAGAAAATCAAATTACCAGTATAAAAAATGAAAAGGGTGAGGTCACCTCTAATGAAGAGGAAATCAAAACAATAATTAGGAATTATTTCGCCCAACTGTATGCCCATAAATTTGACAACCTTAGAGATATGGATGAATATCTACAAAAACATAAACTGCCCAGACTAACAGAGAAGGAAGTGAAATTTCTTAATGACCCCATATCAGAAAAAGAAATTGAGCAGGCCATCAACGAACTCCCTAGGAAAAAATCTCCAGGGCCAGATGGTTTTACATGTGAATTCTATCAAACATTTAAAGAACAACTAATTCCAATACTTTGCAGACTATTTGGGAAAATAGGGGAAGAAGGAGTCCTACCAAATTCTTTTTATGACACAAATATGGTACTAATACCTAAACCAGGTAGAGTTAAAACAGAGAAAGAAAATTATAGACCAATTTCTCTAATGAATATTGATGCAAAAATTTTAAATAAAATATTAGCAAAAAGATTGCAGCAACTCATTACGAGAATAATACACCATGACCAGGTAGGATTTATTCCAGGAATGCAAGGCTGGTTCAATATTAGGAAAACTATTAGCATAATTGACCATATCAACAACAAAACTAGCAAAAACCATATGATCATCTCAATAGACGCAGAAAAAGCTTTTGACAAAGTACAACACCCATTCCTATTAAAAACACTAGAAAGCATAGGAATAAGGGGAACCTTCCTCAAAATTATAAATAGCATCTACCTAAAACCATCAACAAGCATTATTTGTAATGGGGATAAACTAGATGCATTCCCAATAAGATCAGGGGTGAAACAAGGATGTCCATTATCACCCCTATTATTCAATTTGGTTCTGGAAACATTAGCTGTAGCAATAAGAGAAGAAAAAGAAATTGAAGGAATTAGAATAGGAAAAGAAGAAACTAAATTATCACTTTTTGCAGATGATATGATGATTTATCTAGAGAATCCTAGAGAATTAAGTAAAAAACTACTTGAAATAATAAACAACTTTAGCAAAGTTGCAGGATATAAAATAAACCCACGTAAATCCTCAGCATTCCTATACATTACTGACAAAGCCCAACAGCAAGAGATAGAAAGAGAAATTCCATTCAAAGTTACTGAAGACACTATAAAATATTTGGGAGTCTATTTGCCAAGACAAACCCAGGGCCTATATGAACATAACTATGAAACACTTTTCACGCGAATAAAATCAGATCTAAATAAATGGAGAAATATCAGTTGCTCATGGTTAGGCCGAGCTAATATAATAAAAATGACAATTCTACCTAAATTAATCTATTCAGTGCCATACCAATCGAACTACCAAATTTTTTTTTTACTGAGCTGGACAAAATAATAACAAAATTCATTTGGAAAAACAAGAGGTCTAGAGTATCTAGGATATTAATGAAAAGACATGCTAGGGATGGTGGTTTAGCCACACCAGATATTAAACTGTACTACACAGCAGCAGTCATCAAAACTGCCTGGTACTGGTTAAGAAACAGGGGTGTGGATCAGTGGAATAGGATAGGTACACAAGTAGGTGAAATCAACAAGTTTAGTAATCCACTCTTTGATAAACCCAAAGAAGCCAGTTTCTGGGCTAATAATTCACTATTTCACAAAAACTGTTGGGAAAATTGGAAAATGGTAGGGCAAAAACTGGGCATAGACCAATATCTTACACCATATACCAAAATAAAGTCAAAATGGGTTCATGATTTAGGAGTAAAAGTTGATACTCTAAGTAATTTGGGAAAGCAAGGAATAGTTTACTTATCAGATTTGTGGAAAAGTAAAGAATTCATGACCCAACAAGAGATAGAGAGCATTACAAAATGCAAAATGGATAATTTTGATTATGTCAAATTGAAATGTTTTTGTACAAAAAAGCCAATGCAACAAGAATTAGGAGGGAAGCAGAAAATTGGGAGAAAATCTTTGCAACTAGTATCTCTGATAAAGGCCTCATTTCTAAAATATACAGGGAGCTAAGCCAAATATATAGGAATACAAGCCATTCCCCAATTGAGAAATGGTCAAAGGATATGAACAGGCAGTTTTCAGAGGAAGAAATTAAAGCTATCTACAGGCATATGGAAAAATGCTCTGGATCGCTGCTGATTAGAGAAATGCAAATCAAAACAACTCTTAGATACCACATCTCTCCTGTCAGATTGGCTAAAATAACAAATCAGGAGAATGATAAATGCTGGAAAGGATGTGGGGAAATTGGAACATTGTTGCATTGCTGGTGGAGTTGTGAGCTGATCCAGCAATTTTGGAGGGCGGTGTGGAACTATGCCCAAAGGGCTATAGAAATGTTCATACCCTTTGACCCAGTAATACCACTTCTAGGGTTGTATCCCAAAGAAATCACACAAGCGGGAAAAGGACCCATATGTACAAGAATATTTATAGCATCTCTCTTTGTGGTAGCCAAGAATTGGAAAGCAAAGGGATGCCCATCAATTGGGGAATGGCTGAACAAGCTGTGGTGTATGAAGGTGATAGAATACTATTGTGCCATAAGAAATGGGGATGATGCAGACTTCATAACAACCTGGAAAAACCTACAGGACATAATGCTGAGTGAGCGGAGCAGAGCCAGGAGAACGTTGTGCACAGCCACAGATATGTGGATTCCGTGAGGACCAACCCTGACATACTGCGCTTCTCTCAGCAACCTAAAGGGGCAAGGACAACTCCAGGGGACTCACGATGGAGAATGCTATCTTCATTCAGAGAAAGAACTGCGAAGTTTGAATACAGACTGAGGCACACTACATGCTCGCCTTTTCTGCTTCTCTTTTGTTTTTGGTTTTGGGTTTTTTTGTTTTGTTTTGTTTTTTTTGGTTCTGTTTCTTCTTTCTCATGATTCATTCCATTGGTCAAAATTCTTCTCCACGACTTGACTAGAGCATAAATTAATTCAATGTGAAGTTATACATGACAGTTATATGCGACTTCATGCCGTCTTGGGGAGGGAGGGGGGAGGGAGGGGAGAAAAACTGGAACTCAAAACTATGTAGAACCGTGTGTGGTAAACTAAAAATAAATAAAGGAAAAAAAAAAAAGAAAATAAGATACACAGGCAATGTGGTGTAGAAATTTATCTTGCCCTACAAGAAAGGAAGGGAAAAGGGGATGGGAGGGGAGTGGGGTGACAGAAGGGAGGGCTGACTGGGGAACATGGCAACCAGAATATATGCCATCTTGGAGTGGGCGGAGTGTAGAAATGGGGAGAAATTTTGTAATTCAAACTCTTGTGAAAATCAATGCTGGAAACTAAATATATTAAATAAATAAATAAATACACAAATAAATAAATAAATAAATAAACAAATAAGCAAACAAACAAACAAACAAAGAAACAAATAAATAAATAGATAGATAGATAGATAGATAAATGAATGAATGAATAAATAAATAAATAAATGAATAAATAAATGAATGAATAAATAAATAGATAAATAAATAAATAGATAGGTAAATGGAAATGCAAAAAAAAAAAAAAAAGAAAAGAAGAGAAAATCCGTAATTTCCCCTCGAGTATTATACTCTGTTTTGTTGAGTAGTTCATTCTTGGTTTTAATCCTAGCTCTTTTGACCTACAGAATATCATATCCCAAGCCCTTTAATCCCTTAATGTAGGAGCTGCTAGATCTTGTATTATCCTGATTGTGTTTCTGCAATACTCAAATTGTTTCTTTCTTGCTGCTTGCAATATTTTCTCCTTGACCTGGAAACTCTGGAAGTTGGCGACAATACTCCTAGGAGTTTTCTTTTTGGGATCTTTTTCAAGAGGTGATCCGTAGATTCTTTCAATTTCTATTTTATAAGGGGTTGGTGCCGACCCTAGCACTTGGCCTGTTTCCCGGGTAAACCAGACAGGCTTAGTAGGAGTGGAACAGCAGGCGCCTGGAGGGAGGGCCTCCACCTTTGGAAAGCCGCTGTAGTCATCCTACACATGCAGGCAGAGTCTGTCCACAAGGGACTCACAAGCCCAGAAGGAGGGACCCAGCTGGCCGTCACCTAATGCTCTTGAACTGTTGCCTAACACAGTGTTTTGTTACTTTACTTACTGGAACATCTTTGATACTTTACAGGGACATCTTGCCTTGTGTCTCACGTAGCTCATACAGCTCGCAATATGCCCGAGCATTCACATGCCCTCATAGATACTGTAGAGCAATATCCCACCTCGTTCCCGTACCCCTACAGATACCGCCTTGCAAAAGTCCTGATCTTTCCCATACCCTAGTAGATACCATAGTGTACCATACATTGCAACAATCCACATCCTTCCCATTATCATGCTGATGCCCACACCAAAACAAAGTGCAACGATATACCCATACCGCAACATTTCTATCCTGTCCCTCTGCAACATTTCTGTTCCTTCCCATGCTGTCATCCTCATACCCATTGGCCACTTGCTTATGCCCATGTAGTGCAAACCCTATAAAATTGGATGATTTCTCCCAATAAATTGGATTACCTTTCATCATGTCTCCTGCCTCATTCATTGCATCCCGAGACTGGAGTCCTTGGGACCACTTACACTATTTTACACTCTGGTTCTAGAATATCAGGGCAGTTTTCCTTGATAATTTCTTGAAAGATGTTGTGTAGACTCTTTTTTTGATCATGGTTTTAAGGTAGTCCAATATTTTTTAAGTTATCTCTCCTGGATCTATTTTCCAGGTCAGTGGTTTTTCCAATGAGATAGTTCACATTGTCTTCTATTTCTTTCATTCTTTGGGTCTATTTTATAATTTCTTTATTTCTCACAAAGTCACTGGCTTCCACTTAGTGCAATCTAATTTTTAAGATGATATTTTCTTCAGTGGTCTTTTGGACCTCTGTTTCCATTTGGCTAATTCTGCCTTTCAAGGCATTGTTCTCCTCACCGGCTTTTTGGAGATCTTTTGCCATTTGAGTTAGTCTATTTTTAAGGTGTTATTTTCTTCAATATTTTTGGGTCTCCTTTAGCAAGTCATTGACTTGTTTTTCATGATTTTCTTGCATCACTGTCATTTCTCTTCCCAACTTTTCCTTTACTTCTTTTATTTGCCTTTCCAAATTCTTTTTGAGCTCTTCCAAGGCCTGAGAGGAATTCATATTTTTCCTGGAGGTTTTGATGTGAGCTCTTTGACTTTGTTGACTTCTTCTTGTTGTATGTTTTGATCTTCTTTGTTACCAAAAAAGTTTCAATATTCTTATTCTTTCACTGCTTGCCAATCTTGCTAGGCAAGTACTTAACCCTTGAGGTTTTTGTCAGGGTATGACTGCCTTAAGAATGGTGATTGCTTTGTCCCAAGCTTCTGGGGCATTGTGCTCCTGTTTTCAGAGATACTTCTACATGGCAAGCTCCAGTGCTTCTTCTCCCCCAAGTAACACCATACAGTATTGCAACCCAGATCCAAGCAGTGCAAAGCAAGAGAACCCTGCCTCTGCACCAGCAAAGTGCTCCCTGAACTCCCACTCTGATCTGCAGATTGATTCCTCCCACCAGGTCATCAGGTGTGCCTGGGGCCAAAAACAACCAGAGCTGGAGCTCTGGAAGCAGGCACAGGAGCTTCCTGCTGCTGCTGCTACAAGAGCTTCACCACCCCCACCAACCCTAGGTCTGGGGCCAACTGAGCACCGCTCTCACACTGATCAAGCAGTTTTCCCACTGACCTGTTAAGTTGTCTTTGGTGTTTGTGGGTTGAGAAGTATAGCAACTTCCACAGTTCATTGATTCAGAGCCCTAATCCCTGCTCTGTCCAATCTCCTCAGTGCCTGGTCTGTTCTGGTGTGGCCCACGCTGTGCTATGCTCTGCTCCCAGGGATGGTGCAATGGACCCTTCCCAGTGACCATCCAGGATGTCTTGGGCTGGAGACACGCTTCCCTCTTTTATTTCGTGGGTTCTCTAGCTCTAGAATTTGTTCAGAGCCATTTTTACAGGTGTTTGGAGGGATTTGGGAGAGACCCTAAATGAGTCCCTGTTTTCCAGCCTCCATCTGGGCTCTGCCTCCCTATGCTGTCTTTCACTGTGTGACCAGAGAACTCCTGCAGCCACCATTTCTTTGGTTATTTTAATTAATAATTAAAACCCCCAAATCAACAGAATTGATATATCTTCCAGAAGCATAGGCCAAAGTTCCACTTTCAGCACAAGCTATTATATGTGCTAGGGGTGAGGAAAACTGAGCTGGACAGAGTAGCATTAAACTCACCTGGGTTGGTGTTATGGGTTATCCCAGTAACTAGCAGTGTGACTTCAACAAGAACATGACCTCTCTGAGTCTAAATTTCCTCCTTTATAAAATAGGAATAATGACACTTTTACTACCTAATTCAACAACTATTAAAAGGATGTTCTGTGTGTGTGTGTGTGTGTGTGTGTGTGTGTGTGTGTGTGTGCGCGCGCGCGGGAGAGAGAGAGAGAGAGAGAGAGAGGGAGAGAAAGAGAGAATTAAGCCTGTTCTTGGCACTGTGCTAAACTTTGGGAATACAAACGAACAAGGGAGTCCTTACCCTCAAGGAGTTTAAACTGTATTATAGAAAATAAATACAGAACAGAACAGAAGGAGCAGGTAGGGAGGAAGCTGATGAAGAGATGAATTTTGGAAAGTGTTGAGAGGGGAGTGAAGTGGTAAAGTGAGAATGGCTTGACTGCTTCTTGAGAGGGTAATAAAGTAAGCAGTGACTTCTGAAGTATAAAGCTCCATTTAAATGGCAGTTTTTATTGTTGTCTCTAATGTAACTCTCAGTGCTATAGGTTGGTAATTATCATCCGATACATAGTGAATTGACACAGACCCATACCCAACTTCAAACCTGCACCCATATTCTGTACTTCTCCCTCCCACCCACCCCACATGGGTCTTTGAAGGGGCTATGCCTTTTTAAAAGTATTAAATATAGTAATACTTCAGAGATATTGCAGATTTGGTTCCAGCAATAAAGCAAGTAGCATAATAAATTGAGTCACATGAATTTTCTGGTTTCCTAATGCATGTAAAAGTTATGTTTACACTGTACTGTACTTTATTAAGTGTACAAGAGTATTATATCAAAAAAGAATGGGCATACCTTAATTAAAAATACTTTATCGCAAAAAAATACTAACCTATATCTGAACCTTTAGCGAGTCATAATCATTTTGTTTGTGGAGAATTTCAGTGTTGATGGCTGCTGACTGATCACGTTGGTGGTTGTTGAAAGTTGGGGTAGCTGTGGTAATTTTTAAAATAAGATACCACATTAATTGGTTCTTCCTTTCATTTGAACATTTAGAGGCCATGGTAGGGTTATTAATTGGCCTAATTTCTATATATTACTCTGTCTCAAGGAATAGGGAGGCTTCAGGAGAGAGAGAGAGAGAGAGAGAGAGAGAGAGAGAGAGAGAGAGAGAGAGAGAGAAAATTGCAGGTTGGTGGAATAGTCAGAACACACACAACATTTATCAATGAAGTTGCAAGATTCATGTTTACCCAAAACAATTATAATATTAACATCAAAGTTACAGTGATCATAGATCACCATCACAGATAGAATAATAATGAAAAAGTTTGAAATATTGTGAGAATTACCCAAATGTGACACAGTGATATGATGTGAGCACATGCTGTCAGAAAAATGGTACTGATAGACTTGCTCAATATAAATTTGCCACAAACCATAAATTTGTAAAAACAAAACAAATCTGTGAAGTACGATAAAGTAAAGCACAAAAAAATTTGTTGTGCTGCGTATATTTTCCATTTAGCATAAAAAATTTTACCTTCTTCCTCCAATTATCCCGAATGATGAACTAGAACCAATAGACATCATTTTAACACCAATATATTTCCACTTGTGCCATTAATTGATATGGCTATGAATCATGGAACACCATCATTTTTGAAGAATTAGAATTACAAAACACACACACACACACACACACACATGCACACACACACGCACACACACACACACATGCTGGAAATGCTTATGTTGGCTACAAATAGAATTATAGATTTAGAAATGGATGAGGCTTTAAAAGTCACCTAAGAAGCTGAAAGATGTTGCCAGGAATGATTTTCACGTTAAAAGCAGCATAAAAATTACAGTCAAGGCCTTGATTCATAGGTTCAGAAGTGGATATAAGTCAGCCCTGTATCAAGAATGAGAAGTAACCAATGAATTCTGAGTGCTACATTTTCTTTCATTCCTGCAATGTAGTATGCACTGTGCTAGATATTGGGGACACAAAAGGAAAAATGAAACAATCTTCCCCTCAGGAAGCTTAATCTAAAAGGACATCAACAAGTTGTGTGGATCCTACACACGGTACTTGCGGGAAAAGAGGAAAAAAATTGGAAGAGCAACCACCTATTCCAGTACATCTCTAATTGCTGCAGGATCAAATATGTCTTTTGTTTGGTACATAAAGCCTTTTACAACATATGTTGCATGCTTTCTCCACCATTAGAATTTGAATTGCTTAAGGAAAGAATTTGGGGGGGGGGTGTCTTACTTCATATCCCCAGCACTAAGCACAGTGCCTCACACATTGTAAGTGCTTAATAAATGCTTGCTTGGTGGAGGAAGTAACCCCACTGATGGAACTTAATATCTGCTATATTACCAAAGTGCAAAAAAAACAACAAAAAAACAGAGAACACAATGGAATATGCAGTTCCTCAGGCAAATGAATCTTAGTTTTTAGATGTGTAAGTTGGCATAATGAAATAATGACATGGGGGGGATGAGGGGGAGTTGAGCATCAAAACTCTATCTCTCCGATTTGTTGCTTAAACTATTGGATGCAAATTTGCCTTAAGGATAGCCATGAGGAATTTTTTTTTTCAGTAGCAAATGTACAAAACAACAGAATTCTACCATCTGAACTTAGATAGAAAAAAAATCATTAAAAAAATTTCTTAGTCACTAAATTTTATCAGATTTCCACATTGTCACTGCTTCTCCCCATATCATCACCATTAGTAATGAGAAATCTGTTGTCAGCTGATATCAGTAATCAGAAAAAAAAATTGTGGTATGCTTCATGTAGCCCAACTTCACTGGACTCTAACATTAGCTTTTGAACATTAAACCACTAGGTATACATATCATATCATAATATCACAAAACATTTAAAGCATCAAATTGCATATAATAATATATTAAATGCTAAACAATACAGATTTTATAGATTTCTTGTTCCTTGCTCCCTAACAGCTTACACTCCTAGACAAATTGTAATAATAATGTGGATGCACACATATGTACATAAAATATTTATATATAACCATAGTTATCAACATTACAGAGAAGCATTATATCAAATGAATAGAATATGAGAAGTTTACACTGCAGAAAGGATGTTAACTTGATTTATACATGGCACTTAATAGACCATTTTTATGATGGTACTTGTTAAGGAAGATTTATAAATTAAATGAAGATAATAGCCACCATGAAATTTGCCTTTTAACTTTCTGCTAAATATAAGTGATGATAACAGTATATTTGTCTCTGTCATATGCCATGAGAAATTTCTCTGCATAATAGGACTATGTGGGAACTGTCGCAGAAGAAGCATATTCAATAAGGAGATTTTCTTATTTTCTCCTCATTTTACAGATTAGGAAACTGTGCCCTGGTTAGTGAAATTGACTTTCCAGAGATCTAACAGATTTTTCATGATAGGTATTTTTTGTTTGTGTAATTCTGTATGTTTGTCACAGATCTGCTCAAATAATTAGAATTTTTTATATTTTTTCCCTAGGTTATGATTACCAATTACTCAGATGACCTATTAGTTATCTCATTGACTTTCTACATGGCCACTTCAATTCCTTTTCTGGGGATTCTTTTCTTCCTCACTGATATCCCTAAAACTACTGCTTCAGCATAGGTTATCATAAAAAATATACTGCCAACTACTTGGTCTCCCTTGAATCCCTCTGTTGTCCTTCTGTCCACCCACAGATTATATAGCTGCCAAGAAGTAGCTTGGTGACACAATGCATAGAGTGTTGGACCCAGAGTCAGGAAGACCTGAGTTCAAATCCAACACCAGACACTTGCCAGCTGTGTTACTCTAAGCAAGCTGCTTAAATTAGTTCAGCCTCTGTGATCTTACCTGTAAAACAGGGATAGCACCTGTTTCTGATGATTGTTATGAGGATCAAATGAGATGTATATTAAAGTGCTTAGCTTAATGCCTGGCACATGGTAGATGCTTAGTAAATCCTTCGTCCTCCTTCCTGCCTATCTTCTCCAGATGCATGCAGAATCCCTGGGAGAAGATTGCTATTTAAAAAAAATAGCTTTGTGTTTAAGGTCTTTAAAAGCACTTCACAATTTCATAAAGAAAATTCTTGTTGCTCTTATTGCTTCTACTAAAATTATCAGCCCAGCTCATTGTCCATCTGCGATGCCTTTCCCAGATATATGTACTGATACGTTAATACAATGGATTGACCATCCAACAATTGCATGTGGAGCTACATTATGCATTGTAGTATTATACTTAGTTTTGCTGGGTAGTTGATTCCTGGTTTTAATCCTAGATCCTTTGACCTCCAGAATATAATATTCCAAGCCCTTCGATCACTTAATGTAGAAGCTGCTAGATCTTGTATTATACTAATTGTGTTTCCACAGTACTCGAATTGTTTCTTTCTGGCTGCTTGCAATATTTTCTCCTTGACCTGAGAACTCTGGAATTTGACTACAGTATTGCTAGGAATTGTCTTTTTGGGATATTTTTCAAGAGGTAATCGGTGGATTCTTTCAATTTCTATTTTACCCACTGGTTCCAGAATATCAGGGCAGTTTTCCTTGATAATTTCTTGAAAGATTATGTCTAGGCATTTTTTTGATCATGGTTTTCAGGTAGTCCAATAAATTTTGAATTATCTCTTCTGGATCTATTCTAAAAGTTGGTGGTTTTTTCAATGAGGTATTTCACCTTGTCTTCCATTTTTTCATTCCTTTGGTTCTGTTTTATAATTTCTTGATTTTTCATAAAGTCATTAGCTTCCATTTGATCCATTCTAACTTTTGAGGAAGTATTTTCTTCAGTAAGCTTTTGGACTCCCTTTTCCATTTGGTTAATTTTGCCTTTTAAGGCATTCTTCTCCTCATTGGCTTTTTGTTACTCTTTTGCCATTTGGGTTAGTCTATTTTTAAGGTGTTTTTTCTTCAGTATTTCCTTCAGCAAGTCATTGACTTGTTTTTCATGATTTTCTTGCATCACTCTCATTTGTCTTCCCAGTTTTTGCTCTACTTCTCTTATTTGATTTTCCAAATCCTTGTTGAGCTCTTCCATGTTCTGAGACCAATTAATATTTTTCTTCAAGCTTTTGATATAGGCTCTCTAACCTTTCTGACTTCTTCTGGCTGTATGTTTTGATCTTCTTTGTCACAAAAAAGATTTTATGGTCTGAGTATGAATCCTTTTTTGATGCCTACTCATGTTCCAAGCCAACTACTTGACTCTTGAGGTTTTTGTCAGAGTATGACTTCCTTGAGAGTGGAGAGTACTTTGCCCAAACTTTAGGGGCCTTGCTCTGCTGCTGTTTTCAGAGTCTATGCTAGTCACTGCACTCTCTGCCACACCAGTGCTCCTCCCTCAAGAACCACCGACCCAGACCCAAGCAGGGCAAAGAGAGAGAGAACCCTGCTTCTGTGCCAACAAAGTGCTCCCTGCAGTCCCACTCTGATCTGCCACTTCATTCCTCCCACCAGGTGGGCCTGGGGCTGGAAGTAGCCTCCCCTGGAGCTCTGGAAGCTGCCCCACTGGAGCTTCCTGCTGCTGCTGCTGCTGCTGTACCACCTCTGCTATCCCTGGGGCTGGGGCCAGACCATTCACTTCTGTCACCCAGATCCAGCAGTTTTCTCACTAACCTGCTCTGTTGTCTTTGGCATTTGTGCATTGAAATGTCTTATAACTGCTGCAGCTCAGTGATCCGGGGCCCTGAGGCCTGCTCCACCTGACTCCCATTCTGGTCTGTCTTGGTGTGGCCCATGCTGGGCCGGCACGGTGTGACAGAACCTTCCCAGTGACCATTCAGGACATCCTGGGCTGAAGGCTTGTTTAGCTCTGTTATTTCATGGGTTCTGTAGCTCTAGAATTTGTTCAGAGCCATTTTTACAGGTATTTAGAGGTATTTGGGGGAGAACTTAAGTGAGTCCCTGTTTTCTAGCCACCATCTTGGCTCCAGCCCCCCGACCCCCCCATCATGGAGCTACATTATGTACAGTTACTTTAAGGGATGTATGTGGTAGTACCACCTCCACAAATCCTTATTCAGATGTACCATGGTGATGTAGCCCAATATAGGTTCATGATTATTATCCCAGCAGTGCACAAACACTGGAAAGTTCTGCTATGCCAGAGGGGCTTTTAGATTAGATTTAGTAGGAGACAGAATCTGCTGTCTGGGGGACCAACAGAAAGGGTCATCATCAATTGGTTATTAAGTAATGAATTCTTGGGCTATTGCAAACCATGTGAAAAAAATAAAGAAAAAAATAAAAATAAATGAAAGGATCCTCAGTCCCACACAATACTTTCCATTTTCACATTTTAATGACTTGCTGAGAATTGTCAAATATAACTGAAAAAAAATGGTTGTATGCTCACCAGAGTTATGTCCTGCTGTCTCAAAGGAGGTTCTTCCAAAGGGAAGAAAGTTTCTAGAGGTCATGGAGCCCTCCAGGTGACTTCCTCCTTCTGAATCATATTATATCAGTTATGTTGATTTTATTAAGCCCTCCAACTTTATTGGCCTCCTTTATGAAATTTACAATTATTAAAAGGAGATATGAGCAACAGTTCACATACGAATATGAAATGCATGAAAAATGCTTATGGTCCAGAGAATAACCTATCTAGTCCCTTGAGTACATCTAACAAGATAGATAGATAGATAGACAGACAGGTAGATAGATATCTCAGGCACATGTCAATGAGTTGGACTCCAGACTGAATAGGAGAAACAGAAATCATTACAACTATATTTAGGGAAATCATTCAGTGCTTTCAATAACTGCAAGCTGTATCCCAACATGAAGAATTATATTTTTCCACTTTACAAATATTTTAATTTTAACTATAAATTAGCAAATGTAATTAAACACAAACTTTCCACAAATGAAAGAACAAGAAGATTGTATATGAAAAATTAATAATAACTGGCATTAATATAGAACTTTAACATTTACTTATTGTTGTTGTTCAGTTGTGTCCAATTCTTTGTAACTCCATTTGGAGCTTTCTTGGCAAAGATATTATAGCAGATTGACATTTCCTTCTCCAGCTTATTTTGTGAATGAGGAAACTGAGGCAAACTGCATTAAGTGACATACCCAGGGTCACAGAAATATTAAGTGTCTGAGGTCATATTTGAATTCAGGTCTTCCTGGCTCCAGGCCTGGTGCTTTATCCACTGTGCCATCCAGCTGTTCTTAACACCTTGGGTTTTAAAAATATTATTTCATGTGATCTCTGTAAGAACATTGGGAGTTTGGTGCTATTTTTGTCCACATTTAATATATGAGAAATCTTATATAGAGAGACTAAGTGACTAGTGCAGGGTTACACAGCCAGAAATTGTTTGAGGCAGGAATGTGAACTCAGGTCTCCTGACTCCAGATCCTATGCTCTATCTGCTGCAGCCTTTAGCTGCCTTGGTGGAAATATGAATCTCCATTACATAAAACTTATTTATTTTAAAATGTGTATTAAATTTAGCACAGTAATATTAATGTGCCAATTAATATTGCCATACTTTTCAATAGTCAATAGTAAACAAACATTTATTAAATGCTTCCTGTATGCCAAGTACTCAGATAAGAATTAGGACTAGAAACAGGCAAAACCCTATCCTTGCCCTCAAGGAGTTCAAATTCTATTGGTGAAAATATGTATATAAAAGTCTATTTACACACAAGACACAAATGGAAACTGATGGAAAGCAATCTCAGAGGGAAGGTGCTGTTGTAATTTGTTGGCAGTGGGGAAGAATAGACTGGGAAAGGAATTCCACGGGAAGTGGATTTGAACTGAGTATTTAAGGAAGTCACAGAAGTCAATAGATATGGAGGAAGAGTACTCCAAATGTCAGGGTTAGCCACAGTAAAGTCAAAAGATGGAGTGTCATGTGCAAGGCACAACAAATAGGTCAGTGAAATTTGATTATAGAGTGTGCAGGGGAGCAAAGTATAAGAAAACTGGGGAGACAGAAAAAGAACAAGTTTAAAGCAAACAGAAGACTCTAATATTGGATTTCAGATGTAATAGGAAGACATTGGAGATTAATTGGAGAGGTTGGTGACATCATTATAACCATGAAAGGATGACTTTGATAGCTGAGTGGAGGAAAGACTGGACATGGGAGAAACTTTAAAAAAAAAAGCTAATCAGGAAGTCCCTTTAATAGTCCATATGAAAGAAAATGAAACACTCTTGTAGAAAAGTGATTATGTGAATGGAAATAAGAGGATGTATGTGAGAGATGCTGTGTAGGTAAAAATGACAACACATGAGAATAGATTAAATACCTGGGATTAATGTGAGTATGGGGTCAATGATCATATAGAGAGTAGGAGCCTGGATGATTAGGATGACTTCGTTCCTGGATTTGTCTTGGAAGGTAGACTATCGAATATTTTATATTGTCCACAGTTATTTTAAATGGAATTTCTCTCTCTATCACTTGTTTCTGGGTTATATTATATAGTCGGTTTTTTAGTTGATTCTCTAAGAAAACCATCATATCATCTGCAAAGAGTGATTGCTTTGTTTCCTCATTGCCTGTTCTTATTCCTTTAATTTCTTTTTTTTCCCCTCTTATTGCTAAAGCTAACATTTCTAATGCAATATTGAATAAAAATGGTGATAATGAACATCTTTTTTTCACCCCGGATCTTATAAGGAATGCTTCTAGCATAGCCCTATTATGTATAATGCTCCTGATTATTTTAGAGAGCTGCTACTTATCATTTTAAGAAAAATTCCACTTATTCCTATGATCTCTACTGTATAGGAATGGGTGTTGTATTTTGTTCAAAACTTTTTCTGCCTCTGTAGAAATAATCATATGATTTCTGTTAATTTTGTTATTGATATGGTGAATTATGCTGATAGTTTTCCTAATATTGAACCAGGTCTGAATCCCTGGTGTAAATTCTACATGTCATAGTGTATCATCCTCATGATAAGATGCTGTAATCTCTTTGCTAATATTTTATTTAAAATTTTTGCATTGATATTCTTTATGGAAATCGGTCTTTAATTTTCTTTTTCTGTTTTGGCTCTTTCCAGTTTTGGAATCAGTACTATATTTGTATCATAAAAAGAATTTGGTAGGTCTTTTTCTAGGCCTATTTTCCCAAATCGTTTCCAATAGTATTGGAATTAATTTTTCTTTAAAAATTTGGTAGAATTCACTTGTTATTCTATTTGACTGGGGAGATTTTTCTTATGGAGTACATTGATGGTTTGTTCATTTTATTTTCTGAAATGGGGTTGTTTAAATATTTTATTTCCTCTTCTATTAGTCTGGGAAATTCATATGAATTTTTTTGTAAATATTCATCTAATTGACTTAGATTGTCAGATTTCCTTGCATACACTTAGGCAAAATAGCTTCTAATTATTGTTTTGATTTCCTTTTCATTCGTGGTGAATTGACTCTTTTTATTTTTGATAATTTGGTTTTCTTCTTTCTTTTTTTAATCAAATCAACCAAATGTTTATCTAATTTATTGTTTTTTTTTTCATAAAACCAGCTCTTATTTTTATTTATAAGTTCAATAGTATTCTTAATTTCAATTTTATTAATCTCTCCTTAGACTTTTCAGAATTTATAATTTGCTATTTCTTTGGGGATTTTTGGCTTTTTAAGTTGCCTGTCCAATTTATTTATTTCCACTTTCTCTATTTTATCTACCTAAGCATTGAGAGATATAAAATTTCCCCTAAGAACTGCTTTGACTGAATCCCATTAGTTTTGGTATGTTGTCTCATTATTGTCATTCTCTTGGATGAAGTTATCGATTGTCTCTGTGATTTATTATTTGATCCACTCATTCTTTAGGATTAGATTATTTAGTTACCAATTAATTTTTAGGCTATCTTTCTATGACCCTTTATTACATGTAATTTTTATTGCATCATGGTCTATAAAGGATGCATTTAATACTTCTGCCTTTTTTCATTGGATTGTGAGGTTTGTATGCCCATGGTCAATTTTTGTATAGGTGCCATATACCACTGAGAAAAGTGTATATTGCTTTATATCCCCATTCAATTTTCTTCAGAGGTCTACCATATCTAACTTTTCTCAGATTCTGTTCACCTCCTTAACTTCTTTCTTGTTGATTTTGTGGTTTATCTAGTTCTGAGAGGAGGAGGTTGGGGTCCCCCACTAGTACAGTTTTGCTGTCTATTTTTTTTTTTCTGTAACACCCTTAACTTCTCCTCTAACAATTTGGATGCCATAGCACTTGGTGCATATATGTTTCATTAGTATGTTACTTCATTGTCCATGTTACTTTTTTTCATGATGTAATTTCATTCTTTATCTCTTTTAATTAAATCTCTTTTTGCTTTTGCTTTGTCTGAGATTTTTTTATTTCAGTTGAATCACAATATATTGTGCTTTTGCCTTTTACCTTTATTCTATGTGCATCTCTCTGCTTCAAGTGGGTTTCTTGTAAACAACTTAATATAGGACTATAGTTGTTAATCCTCTCTGCCATCTACTCATATTTTATGGGAGTGTTTATACCATTGACATTCACACTTATGATTACTATATATGTCTTTCTCTCCATCCCATTCTTCCTTTTTTATACTTTTCTCTCTCCTTTCAGCCTTTCCATCCTCATCCCTGTTTTGGTTCTGACCACTGCCTCCCTCAATCTCCCTTCCCTACTATCCTCCCCCCTCCTTTTTCTTTCCCCTTTCCCTTAATACTTCTGCCCTCCCTCCTTTCCATCCCCAGCCTTTTATTTCCCCTTTTTCCTACTACTTCAATACAGTGTAAGACAGGTCTCTATGGGCAACTGAACATGTATGTTATTCCCTCTTTGAGTCAAATCCAATGAGAGTAAAATTCAAATAACGCTCACTTCTTTCCCTCTACTGCAATAGGTCTTTGCACCTCTTTATGTGATGTAATTTAGCCTATTCTGCCTCCCCTGTCCATTTCTCCTGGTACAATCCTTTTTTTCACCCATTAATTATTTTTTATCATTACATCAAAATCACCTTATACCCACACCACTATGTATGCATACCCCTTCTTACTGCCCCAATAAATGTACAGTACACAGTAGTTCCAAGTAACATCTTCCTGTGCAGGCATGCAAACAGATTAACTTTATTGAATAATTTGGTTTTTCTTCCTGTTTACCTTTTTATGCTTCTCTTGAGTCCTGTAATTAAAGATCAAATTTTCTGTGCAGCTCTTTTTTTCATCCTGAATGATTGAAAGTCCTGTATTTCATTGAATGTCCTTCTTTTCCCCTGAAAGATTATGCTCAAATGTGCTGGAGAGTTGATTTTGGCTTGTATTCCAAGCTCCATTTCCTTCTGGAATATCATATTTCAAGCCCTTTGATCCTTTAATGTAGAAGCTACTAAATCCTGCATAATCCTGACTGTGGGCACATGATATTTAATTATTTTTATGGCTGTTTACAATATTTTCTTGACCAGATAGTTCTGGAATTTGGCTGTAATATTCCTGGGAGTTTTCATTTCAGGATCTCTTTCAGGCGGTGATTGGTGGATTCTTTCAATGAATATTTTACCCTCTGGTTCTAGGATATCAGGGCAGTTTTCTTTGATAACTTTTTGAAAGATGCTGTCTAGGTTCATTTTTTTTATCATGCCTTTCAGGTAGTCTAATACTTCTTAAATTATCTCCCCTGGATTTATTTTCCAGGTCAGTTGTTTTTTCCAATGAGGTACTTCACATTTTCTTCATTTTTCCCATTCTTTTTATTTTGTTTGACTGATTCTTGGTTTCTAATGAAATCATTAGCTTCCACTTGCCAAATTCTAATTTTTAAGGAATTATTTTCTTCAGTTAGCTTTTGTACCTCCTTTTCCATTAGAACAATTCTACTTTTTATGGAATTTTTTCTTCAATCGGTTTTTGTCCTTCCTTTTCCAAACTGTTGACTCTCTCTTGCATACCTCTTCTTTCTTTTTTCCCAGTTTTTCTTCTACCTTTATTATTTGACTTTTAAAATCTTCCAAGAAGGCTTTTTGGGCTTGTGACCAATTAATATTTTCCTTTGAGGTTTTAGATGTAAATATAATGACAATTTTGTCCTCTTCTGAGTTTGTGTTTTGATCTTCCCTGTTTCCATAGTAATTGTCTGTGGTCAATGATCATTTTTTTTTACTTCTTACTCTTCTTGTTTCCCTATTTCTTGGCTTTTAAAGTTGAGATCTCTTGCTGAAGCACAGGGGGCACTATTCCAAGCTTCTTGTGCTGGGGCTCAGGTGCCCATAACTAGTTTTTTGAGCTGGCACCTCAGGTGCTGGCACTTGGAGACTCTAGGGATCTGGCAGCTATCTGGTGCTAAACTGGGATCTTAGTGGTGGTTCTGGAGTGTGCTGAGGCCAGGTGGGGTTTTTCTCTGCTTACCCAGGGTTACACTGAAGCATGTGGAGGTCTGGCCCCTGGAGGCTGCCTGTTTTTCAATGGGCTGTGCTGAAGCACATGGAGGTCTGGCCACTGGAAGATATCTGCCTGCCCAGGGCTATGCTGAAGCATGTGATGGTTCTCCCAGCTGGAGTCTGCCAATTCCCCAGGCTATGCTAAAGTACAAGGGGGTGAGGGAGTGTTGACATTTGCCTACTCCACCACACTGGGGCTCAGGATCTCCTGCTGGTTTTCTGAAATTAGGCTTCCTAATACATTGCCGAGATACTCACTGTCCTGGAATGTACTCCCCTTTTACCCAAGTGAGATGTACCTTTCTTTCCAACATTCCAAGTTTCCCTGGCTGAAAGACTACTCCACTCCATCTTTCTTCTGGCTCCACTGTTCCAGGATTTGTTCTGGGACACTATTTTATGGTTGTGCAGAGATGAATATGGGAGAGTGACAGTGATTTACTGCTTATTCTGCCATCTTGGCTCCTGGAAGTGGGGATGGTTATTATTTATAAACCGAAATGGTATGGTCAGATAGGAAGGATTCAGTCACCTGAGGCAAATTTGTTTTTTAAAAAAAGATCCATTGTCTCTGCCTTTTTGGGGGTTTGGCATTTCTTCTCTGGCCTTGTGAAGCTTGGACTTAAAGTTTCTCTACTAGGGTAATAACATGGTGTCTATGGGAGTACGTGTGGCCTGAATCAAATTTTAAATGAAATTTTCTTCTAAGAATAATACCCATCATCCCATCATTAAGGAGGTAATAAAAAACAAAACTTACTTCTCTTCTCTTCTCATCCCTTTAGGACATCTACCCATTAGTATATTGGATTAAATATATATTACCTAGTACTTTGAGAGAGTTAACTCCATTAGGTGATTTATTTCCCACTGACTACTTTTGCTACTATGATGAAATACCATTTAAAAAATACCAGGAATGTAGAACTACATAATATATAATATAATAAAAATAACTATATAATCTTAGGACACTATATGATGGATACCTCAGGCTAGATAAAGAAAACCAAATAGACCTCTGGGTGGATAAGTTCATGCATGCTCTAGTTTCTGTTATGGATGACATCCAGTACTAGAAGATCTATAAAATCTACCATGACTTTAACAGAAGGGCTGCCCTGAAGTTATAATCAATGTAAAAGGTTGGTTACTTTGTTTTGTTCTGTTTTGTTTTCTACAATAAGGTCCATCAATGTTACCATGCTAATTAGGATAATGCCCAGCTCTAGGTATATATGTGTTGGAAGGTACCAGAACTAAGGTAAATTAAATACAGGGAAAATAAAAATGTGTCATAAACTAAAACAATATCCCCAATAATTAGATCTATTAGGGAATTATAAGACACAAAGACCAGTGTTTGGAAAAAAAAATTTTGTTCTCAAAACAAATCTTGAAAATTAGGCTCCCCATTTCTTGTGTGTTATTGTTGTCCTGAGGCTTTGGGCTTGGTTAGAATGCATCTACCTGTAACCTCTCCCTACAGAGAAACCCTCAGAAAATGAATCTCAAGTTTCCATCAATTGAAAATCAAAACTCATCACCCTCCAACCAATGTGTTGGCTTTTTCAAGACAAAGTCTGCCTTAGTTTAAAGAAAAATAAATTTGGCTAAATAGCATCCAACAGAGTGAGTGAGTTTTAAGAAAAAGGTCTCTCTGTGTATTTGTTGGATATATTTACTTGTAGATTACCATACCTTTTGTATGGGACACCATATACATAAGCATCTATGAGGCAATGAAATATGTGTAAAGAGGAGCCCCCAGTGAATTACATACACAGGAAGAAATGTGGCCACAGTGAATTCATGACTGGGATATATCACACCTTCGATGATGTGAAATAATCAAGGGCTTCCAGTGATGCCATTGTGTTGTTCTTTGCTACTATCTAGCTAATGTTATAATCTCTATCAGTCACTATGTCTTTTCTGTCTCTGAATCAGACATTTTATTAATTTCATGTTTTGTTCCTAGGTGTCTCCATTGTTTTCATGTTTGCTGAGTTCTGTCACTATACCTATTCATCCTATTCTGAGATATCTCTGGGTCTCTGCCACCATCCTTTGGGGTGCAGTGCCTAGTAAGACTTTCATGACAAGGGATAGTTAAAAGACTTTTATAGCAAATAGCCTAGGGCTATGATTCTCTATAGCCAAGCAACCAGCAAGATCTAGCAGCTGCCACCAAGCTAGGTTGTCTGTTCTTTTCACTGACATTCTCCTGAGAGAGATTCATAGTCTTTGTTGCTGGAAAATTATTTGACTTAGTGTTGGAGTTAAAAAAATTTATTTTTAGATCCTGTTGAATTATTTTTTCAGAAATGTGTTTCTAAAACCTATTTCAGGGACTCTTTAAACACAAACATACATCACACACACACACACACACATACATATACACCCATCCACACACACCAGCTATGGAGGAGCTGGGGTGGCATTGATTCTCCTTGATTTGCAAATAAATGAATGTTAGGGCAAGAGCAACATCCTAGATAAAACAACCATGAGGGTAATTTTTTCTGAAATTAAAATAAGTTCCTTTATTTAAAAGATAATATTAAAATGGCTTTTGTTATGTGCCTCCGTGTTTTCCATCCTTAGAAGCAGCCTCTTGGGTCTCTCTATAATCCTAGCTATGTCAATTCAGGTTGTGTCTACATAGTGGTCACATGGTCATATGAACATATATACAGGTATATTTGTAAATATATGTAGGTATACATATTTTATTCACATATAAAAAGCCTCCCTTTTATGATTTGGTGTGATTTTCCATTAATTGACTTGGTTGACCAAATTTACCAGTTTTATATTTGTAGACACATTTTTTTAGAAACAACATTAATCAAAAAAAATGTATTTTTGGTGGAGTTTATTCAGTGGATAACGATCAATCAAAGCAGTAGTTTGGTGTCATGAAGACAAAACATCAAAGTGATTGATTGTCATACTTTTCAAACTTTTAAAAGTAGTGCAGCTAAGTCCTTGTTCTCACTTGTGACCATATTTGACTACAAGGAAGTACCATTATTGGGTATTAAAAGGGCTCACAAATTCTTTTCTTAATATGGAAATTGTTCTTTGAATTTTTTAAGATTTAAAAAATTTGTCACATTTTGTATGACTTTCTTTTTATTAATTAATTTATTTTTAATTTTCAATATTTACTTCCACAAGATTTTGATTTCCAAATTTTCTCCTGATCACTTCCTATCCCACACCCCAAGAAGCTGTACAGTCTGATTACCACTTCCCCCAATCTGTTCTCCCTTCTATTACCCCCACCTTGGTTCTCTTGTCCCCTTCCCTTCTATTTTCCTGTAGGGAAAGATAAATTTCTATACCCCATCATCTGTATGTCTTATTTCCCAGTTGCATTTAAAAACAATTCTTAACATTTGTTTTTAAAACTTTGAGTTTCACATTCTTTCCCTTTTTCCTTCCACAACCACCCTCATTGAGAAGTCAAGTAATTCAATATAGGCTATACATGTGTATTCATGCAAAACATTTCCATAACAGTCATGTTGTGAAAGGCTAACTATACTTCCCTCCATCCTGTCCCACCCCTCCAATCCAATCCAGATTTCCATACCCAATTGAGTGTGTATGTTATTCCCTCCTTAAACCGAATCCAATGAGAGTAAAGTTCACTCATTCTCACCTTCCCCTGCTTCCCCTCCATTGTAAAAGCTTTTTCTTACTTCTTTTGTGGGAGATAATTTACCCTATTCTACCTCTCCCTTTCTCCTTCTCCCATTACATTCTTCTCTGACCCCTTAATTTTATGTTTAGATATCATCCTTTCATATTCAACTCATCCTGTGCAATTTCTCTTTCTCTCTGTGTGTCTCTGTCTCTCTGTGTCTCTGTCTAGTTCTCTGTCTCTGTCTCTCTGTCTCTCTGTGTGTGTCTCTCTCTCCATGCACGCGCGCACACACACACACACACACACACACACACACACACACACATATACACACATTCCCTCCAACTATCCTAATACTGAGAAAGGTCTCATGAGTTGCAAATATCATCTTTCCATGTAGGAATGCAAATAATTCAACTTTAATAATTCCCTTATTATTTCTTACCAGTTTATCTTTTCATGCTTCTCTTGAGTCTTGTGTTTGCAAGTCAAATTTTCTATTCAGCTCTGGTCTTTTCATCAAGAATACTCAAAGTCCTCTATTTCATGTAATATCTATTTTTTTTCTCCTGAGGGATTATACTCAGTTTTGCTAGGTATGTGATTCTTGGTTTTAACCCTGCTCCTTTGACCTCTGGAATATCATATTCTGAGTCTTTCAGTCCCTTAATGCTGCTAAATCTTGTGTTATCCTGATTGTATTTTCACAGTACTTGAATTGTTTCTTTCTGGCTGCCTGCAATATTTTCTCCTTGACCTGGAAACTCTGGAATTTGGCTACAATATTCGTAGGAGTTTTCCTTTTGGGATCTCTTTCAGGAGATGATCCGTGGATTCTTTCAATATCTATTTTCCCCTTTGTTTCCAGAATATCAGGGCAGTTTTCCTTTAAAATTTCTTGAAAGATGATGTCAAGGCATTTTTTTGATCATGGTTTTCAGGTAGTCCAATAATTTTTAAATTATCTCTCCTGGATCTATGTTCCAGGTCAGTTGTTTTTCCAATGAGATATTTCACATTGTCTTCTTTTTTTCATTCTTTTAGTCTTGTTTTATAATTTCTTGATTTCTAACAAAGTCATTAGCTTCCATTTGCTCCATTCTAATTTTTGAAGAATTATTTTCTTCCGTGAGCTTTTGGACCTCCTTTTCCATTGGGCCAATTCTGCTTTTTAAGACATTCTTCTCCTCATTGGCTTTTTGGATCTCTTTTGACATTTGGGTTAGTCTATTTTTAAGGTATTATTTTCTTCGGAATTTGGGGGGGATCTCCTTTAGCAAACTATTGACTTATTTTTCATGATTTTCTTGTGTCACACTCATTTCTCTTCCCCACTTTCCCTCTACTTCTCTTACTGGATTTTCAAAATCCTTTTTGAGCTCTTCCATGGTCTGAGACCAATTCTTATTTTTCTTGGAGACTTTGGATGTAGGAGTTTTGACTTTGTTGCCCTTTTCTGGTTTTATGTTTTGATTTTCTTTTTCACCAAAGTAAGATTATGTAGTCTGAGTTTTTCCCACTGATTTCTCATTTTCCCAGCCAATTACTTGATCTCTTAGCTCTTTCTTATTGTAAGTCTCTGCTTCCAGTGTGGATGGTGTACTGTCCCAAGTTTCAGCGATTTTGTGCAGCTGTTTTCAGAGATATTTCTAGGGACCTGTAAATTTTCAGTTCTTCCAAGGTGGTGTGAGCAAAGGAGCAATATTTACTGCTCTCCTGGCCTGTGCTCTGGTCTCTGAGTGATCACAATCACTCTTTTCTTCCTTATAACTGTGAGGTGGATTCCCTCTTTACCACTTCCATAAGCTCTGCCATACCAGTGCTCCACCTCACCACATGACTGTCTCCCAGGACTGTGACCCAGATCCAAGCAGGGCAAAGTAAGATAATTCTGCCTTAGTGCCAGCAAAGAGATCCCTGAAATACCCCTCTGATCATCCACTCAATCAATCCACCATCTGTGGCCCAAGAGCTCCAGAAGCAGCCTCTGCCACTCCTATTGCCATTGCCCCTACCTTGGGGCTGAGGCCAGACACTACTCTTTCACCCAGGTCTGACAGACCTTTCTTACTGATCTTTGGTGTTGTCTTTGGTGTTTGTGGGTTGAGAAGTGTGGAAACTAGTACAGATGCCAGTGATTCAGTTCTGAGGCTCTGGACAGTCTATGTCGGCAAAGCCCGTACTGGACTTTGCTTCTCTCAGCCTGGTTGAACAGACCTTTCCTGTTGGCTTTCCAGGTTGTCTTGGGTTGGAAATCTGTTTCCCTCTGTGATTTTGTGGATTCTGCTGCTCTAGAATTTGTTTAGATTATTTTTTTAGGTATTTGGAGGGGTTTGGGGAAGAGCTCAAGCAAGTCTCTCTCTTTACTCTACCATCTTGGGTCCAACCCCTTCCCCTCAGTATGATTATTTTAATTTATATGATGGCAATGCCATGATACCTGTGTTTAAAGTTTTTTTTAAAAGATATATTACTTGAGCAACTGTTTTGTTTACTTTTCAGAAAAATTAAAAATTACTCCTCCATGTGTCTCATATGGGAGTCCTGTCTCAAATACCAACTGAAAATTTAAAAAATGTGAGGCAATTGAAAGATCATTTGCTTCAGAGCTAGAGCTCAAGTGAGTTTAACCACCAGTCACAAAGGTTGCCTGGAAACTATATTTGTCCTGTGCTAATATAGTGTTTATAAAGTTATACAAAATAGTATATATGTATATAGAATTTTGAAAATCGTAGCGTGTTATGTAAAGGTGGGTTGATATTATTATAATATAAAATAGAACAATGATTTTTCATCACTTTTGATCCCAGTGATAGCCTTATGAAGCAGCTGCTATTATTATCCCCATTTTGTTTTTCAAATAAGGAATCTGAAGCTCAGAGAATAATTTCCTTGGTGCCATATTGTTTATAGATACCAGGGGTAAGATCTATTCAAATTAAATCTTCCTTACCAAAAATCTAGCATTGTATTGAATCTAATGTACAAAAGAATTATTAGAAGAATATTCCTACATTTCAATTAAACAATTATTAAGTACCTATTGTAAGCAAAGTACTGTGATATACACAAAGTTTAGGAAAGAGATGATAACTGCTCTCATAAAACTTAGAGCCACAGGGATGGGAAACCTGCAGCCTTGAGTCCATATGTGGCTTCTAGGTCCTGGGCTGTTGCCTTTTGCCTGAGTCCAAGTTTTACAGAACAAATCTTTTTGTTAAGAGGATTTGTTTGGTGAAGTTTGGATTCAGTAAAGGGCTGCACTTGAGGACCTAGAGGGCCACATGTGGACTTGAGACCTCCAGTTCCCCACCCCTGGAACTCATATAGGTGAAAAAAGGCAAGCACAAATGCCTATCTTGATGGGGCGGAGCCAAGATGGCGGCTGGTAAGCACGGACTAGAGTGAGCTCCGTACCCGAGTCCCTCCAAAAACCTATAAAAATGGCTCTGAACCAATTCTAGAACGGCAGAACCCACAGAACAGCGGAGGGAAGCAGGGCTCCAGCCCAGGACAGCCCGGATGGTCTCTGGGTGAGCTTTATTCCGCACGGAGCTGGGAGCTGGGAACGGAGTGGAGCAGAGCCCAGCCTGAGCGGCGTGGACGATCCAGACCGGTAGCCGGGCGGAGGGGGCCCTAGCGCCCTGAATATGTGAGCTGCGGCAGTTACCAGTCACCCCTCGACCCACAAACACCAAAGACTGCGGAGAAGGTTAGTGGGAAAAGCTGCGGGAGTGGAGGGAGTTCGCGGTTCGGCTTCCAGCCCCGGGGGCAGCGGAGGAGGGGCAGCTACAGCTGTTGTTACTTCCGGCTCCAGGCCCACCTGGTGGGAGAAATTAAGTGGCGGATCACAGCAGGGGTGCACAGCCTGCCGAAGATCTGAGCCCAGTCTGGACTGGGGGTCCTTGGGGAAGGAGGAGTGCGGCTCTGACAGAGCTGGCACCTCCCCCCCAAACGTAGAACATAGAACTCTGTAATCTACAAGCAGTCATACCCCACTGAAAAACTCAAGGGTCAAGTTAGTTGGTTGGGAATATGGCCAGGACGCGAAAACGCGCCCAGATTCAGTCTCAGACTTTGGATTCTTTCTTTGGTGACAAAGAAGACCAAAACATACAGCCTAAAGAAGACAGCAAAGTCATAGAGCCTACAACCAAAGCCTCCAAGAAAAACATGAACTGGCCCCAGGCCATAGAAGAACTCAAAAAGGATTTGGAAAAGCAAGTTAGAGAAGTAGAGGAAAAATTGGGAAGAGAAATAAGAAGGATGCGAGAAAACCATGAAAAACAAGTCAATGACTTGCTAAAGGAGACCCAAAAAAATACTGAAAAATACACTGAAGAAAACAACACCTTACAAAATAGACTAACTCAAATGGCAAAAGAGCTCCAAAAAGCCAATGAGGAGAAGAATGCCTTGAAAGGCAGAATTAGCCAAATGGAAAAGCAGGTCCAAAAGACCACTGAGGAAAATACTACTTTAAAAATTAGATTGGAGCAAGTGGAAGCTAGTGACTTTATGAGAAATCAGGATATTATAAAACAGAACCAAAGGAATGAAAAAATGGAAGACAATGTGAAATATCTCCTTGGAAAAACCACTGACCTGGAAAATAGATCCAGGAGAGATAATTTAAAAATTATTGGACTACCTGAAAGCCATGATCAAAAAAAGAGCCTAGATACCATCTTTCAGGAAATTATCAAGGAGAACTGCCCTGATATTCTAGAGCCACAGGGCAAAATAGAAATTGAAAGAATCCATCGATCGCCTCCTCAAATAGATCCCAAAAAGAAATCTCCTAGGAATATTGTGGCCAAATTCCAGAGCTTCCAGATCAAGGAGAAAATACTGCAAGCAGCCAGAAAGAAACAATTTGAGTATTGTGGAAACCCAATCAGAATAACCCAAGATCTGGCAGCTTCTACATTAAGAGATCGAAGGGCTTGGAATGCGATATTCAGGAGGTCAATGGAGCTAGGATTAAAACCTAGAATCACCTACCCAGCAAAACTGAGTATCATGTTCCAAGGCAAAATATGGATTTTCAATAAAATAGAGGACTTTCAAGCTTTCTCAGTGAAAAGACCAGAACTGAATAGAAAATTTGACTTTCAAACACAAGAATCAAGAGAAGCATGAAAAGGTAATCAAGAAACAGAAATTGCAAGGGACTTACTAAAGTTGAACTGTTTTGTTTACATTCCTACATGGAAAGATGATGTGTATGATTCATGAGACCTCAGTATTAGGGTAGTTGAAGGGAATATGCATATATATATATACATATATATATATATATATATATAGATATATAGATATGTTTATGTATATATATATAAGTGAATGTGTATGTATGTATGTATCTATGTGTATATGTATGTATGTGTATGTATGTGCATATATATATATATAAAAGAGAGAGAGCAGACACAGGGTGAGTTGAGGATGAAGGGAAGATAGCTAAAAGAAATAAAATGAAATTAAGGGATGAGAGAGTAACATACTGAGAGAGGGAGATAGGGAGAGATAGAATGGGGTGGATTATCTCGCATAAAGGTGGCAAGAGGAAGCAGTTCTATGGGAGGAGGGGAGAGGGCAGGTGAGGGGGGAATGAGTGAACCTTGCTCTCATCAGATTTGGCCTGAGGGGGAATACCATACATACTCAGTTGGGTATCTTACCCCACAGGAAAGAAGAGGGAGGAAGATATAAAAAAATAAAAGGCGGGGGGATGATGGAGTGGAGGGCAGATGGGGGTGGAGGTAATCAAAACAAACACTTTGGAAAGGGGACAGGGTCAAGGGAGAAAATTCAATAAAGCGGGATGGGTTGGGAAGGAGCAAAATGTAGTTAGCCTTTCACAACATGAGTATTGTGGAAGGGTTATACATAATAATACATGTGTGGCCTAGGTTGAATTGCTCACTTCTTAGGGAGGGTGGGTGGGAAGGGAAGAGGGAAGGGAATTTGGAACTCAAAGTTTTAAAATCAGATGTTCAAAAACAAAAAAAGTTTTTGTATGCAACTAAAAAATAAGATACACAGGCAATGGGGCGTAGAAATTTATCTTGCCCTACAAGAAAGGAAGGGAAAAGGGGATGAGAGGGGAGGGGGGTGATAGAGGGGAGGGCTGACTGGGGAACAGGGCAACCAGAATTTAAGCCATCTTGGAGTGGGGGGGGAGGGCAGAAATGGGGAGAAAATTTGTAATGCAAACTGTTGTGAAAATCAATGCTGAAAACCAAATATGTTAAATAAATAAATTGCATTAAAAAAAAAAAAAAAAACAAATGCCTATCTTATACAATAATACATGATATGCCTATTAGTAGTATATGATAATACATGGCATGTTTTTTAAGAGAGATGGAGTATAACATGAGGTACAAGGTAGAAAAAGCATTTTGATCTGGGCTTTAGGGGATATATAGGAATACAACAGATGAAGAGGAAGAATAGAAGATACTCTAGGAACAGAAAACAGTTTAGTCCAAGGCACAGAGCAGAGAAAGCATAGGGTATATTCATGAACAGAATGTGGCCAAGCTGTAGTGTAGAGTGCATGGAAGGGATCAAAATGGAGTACGATATTATTTGCATAAAACCTTAAATGGCATTTTATGGGAGCCAGACACAGAAAGTACACTTGGCAAGTTGTCCAAAGGACTGGTGACCAGAACAAAGTTAAAGCATAATTGTTGAATCTGATCCTTTATTATTTACCTGTAGTCTTTCATGTAACTAATTAAACTTTTCTTAATCAGCCTTCAAATCCCTTTAGGTAATGAACTATGTTGATTCCTGTAGTTATATCCACTACTATTTGATCAGAGGTGAACCTGTATGCTCTATGACACCCCTGATTCTAAGATTAAACTTGACCGCATTTAGGAGGAACATATATAACCCAGCTTAGTAAAACACAATTGACCAGAAAAAGGTTAACGTAATTGGTGTTTGTCTGAGCTTAGTAACACCATAAATTACTTCTATCTCACCCCTCTATGATAGAGTTCCTACTCTTTATCTCAGTGCCAGGGTAAATGGGTTCTTTTCTAGTTCTTTTTGTGACTAAGTCCCTGTTTTGTAGTCTAGTTCTTCCCTACAGAATGGATTTCTTGCCTTCAATCTCCACATGGTTAAATTCCGATTCCTACAGCTGGGCTCTTCTAGTACTAACTACCTGCCTACTTGAACCTGTAAATCCCTTGCAATAATGCTGCTTGGCTAGACATCCTGAATATCGGACTCTGTGTCAACCTTTGTCTAATGACACCTGTTTCTTACCTGTCGCATTTATCCCCCAGCACTCTTTCCTTCCTTATTGTCGTCTAAAGAGTATTTTCCACTTAGCTTGGCGCAATTTGATGGAGAATTCAGGTAAGCAAGAGTAAATTTGGGGACCATCATTTATTGCTTGTGATATTGTTTAGGAACATGCTGTGAATTAAGCTGCATAACCCCTCATAAATTGTCCTTAACAGGAAGCATCTAAAAGCAAATATGAAGCCATTTTTCAATGATAACTTATTTTTAATTTAGAAGGGAAAGCAAACCTCTGAAGGAATGTTTATATTTTGCATTCTGAAATACAAATTCATCTTTCATGTAATGGCCCAGTCAGCTGGGTAATGCTGTGAGACACGCAGTTAGCAGAAGTATTGAACAGTGACTCATTTGCATTAAAATACAATAAAAGTTGTCAAGTAGGGGAATAGATAGTTCATGAGATTAGTAATGGAATGGAGAGCCTTGTTGCCTTGGGTTACCATTTCAAATCCATCATGATGGAGAAGTCATAGAACATCATTTCATTGGGAGGGAAGTAATAATTTTATCAGCATTTCTACTGGACAAGTGCTTCTCTATAGAGCTGCTTTCATAGGAAAGGTAGCATAATATACCATGAAGACAATAGTCTAGGAAAGAGGAGACCTGGGTTCTCATCATGGTTCTACCTCTAGCTAGCTATTTGAATCAGATGAAGTAATTTAAACATTTTGGGCTTCAGTTTTTAAATCCATAAAGTTAGGACATAGGAGTACTCCAATTTTACTCCTTACCTAGAGTTTTACAATAATCTCCTAACAGGTCTCCTTGCTTCAGGTATCTCCCTTATCCAAAGCATTCTCTACATAGTGATTGTTCCAATGCACCCTTATAGCCATGTCATTCTCTTACTTAATAAACTGGAATGGCTCCCTATTATCTTTGGAATCAAAGGCAAATCTTTTTTGTTAGGCATTCAAAGCCCTTCACAACTAGACTCCAAACTATTTTTGAACTTGCATCTCCCTTCGCACAATATCTGGTCTAGTCAATCTGGCTCCCTTGCTGTTTCTCACAGCCAGTATTTCATTTCCTTACCTGAAAGATTTTCTCTTCTCCCACTATCCTTCAAAATCTTAATGTCCTTAACTTCTTTCAAAGATCAGCATGGTACTACTTATATAGCTGCTTTTCCAGAAACCCCTAGTTGCTAGTTTTCTCCTCATTCAATATGCCCTTATTTTGAATTTTTCTATTTTTTTGTGTGCACGTTAGTTCCCTTAATGGAATGTATGTTCTTTTAAGGCATTTTTGATTTCTTTGTTTTCTTTGAATCTTCAGCACTTTACATAGTACCTATCAATACTAGGCTCTTAGTAAACACTTGTTAATTGATTGACTCATTTGTTAGATGATTGTGGAGGTCCCTTCCTGCTCTCGATCCCATGATTTAATTTGAAAATCAAGGCTATTAAGCAAAAATAAATTTTATTTGAAATAAATTCCTGATTTTCTGCACTTAACAGGGGTGCTTCCTTGTGCTGTTTCCCTTTCTCATGTTTTTGGTTACATTATTCTGTCAAAAACAAGTTTGGAGTAGTCGCAATAGCTGGCTTGAAGCAGTTAAAATTTTCAACTTATACAGATACAAGATGAGTCAGGACTGTCTAATACATGATGGTGGGTGATAGCTCACATTTTTCACTTGTTTTCCAAGTGTTCTTTTTTTATTAATCATGAGTGAAAATGAGAAAAAATCTAAAAATCATAGAGGAAAATAAGCCATGAATGTGTTGGCTTTGTAGTTTAAAAAGAAAAAATATAATGGGCATTATAAATAGGATTAAAGCAACCTGTGAGTCAGGTAGTGATCATTTCACTCTATTTCTCATTGTTCAGACACTAATTAGAATTTTATTTTTCTCTGAATTTTGCAGATAATTTGGGAACATTGTAGATTTATATATGAATAGCTAAACTGATAAATACTTTGCCTAAACTGAGATTTAATCCATGTGATTTCTTCCACCAATACATTGCATATCAAAACCTTCCACACCTCCTCAATGAAATTCTTATCTTGGTAATTTCATAAATCACCCCATGGATTGCACATCCACACAAAATAGCATTTTTCATCTTGTTCTTTTAATGTTTTAGAGGTACTAATGAAGCCCTCTCATTGTACCCATTTTCGGGCTTTTATTCTTGACTGAGTTACCTCATTTTTTAAGGTTACACATGTCCTGAATGATGGCTTCTATGTCACCTCATTTGAGCAAGTTATCATTGGTAATGGGACTGCTGCAGACTTGTATTCATAATGTTTCTTTTCCATTCCTCTTTAGGTTACTTGTAATTCTGATTCTCCAAGATCCATGTGTTCCATCATTCACAACTATTTACCATCGCAAGGAAAATATTACTGTTAAAGAGGAGCCTCTATGTCAGTGAGCAGTAAAGGAACATTGAAAGCCCTGTGTCTTTTAAAAAATGTGATACACTTCTTCCTTCTTCTCAATTTGGGGTCCAGTTCTTGGATTATCTATAGTGCCTGTGAAAATCATGTATAATTCATGGTAACAAAGTGTGCATAAGAGATACTTCTTTTTAGGAAAAAAGTTTCAAGGTAAATTTTGTTCCAGAGAGTCAGAGCCCTCACTACTACTACTACTACTACTACTGTGATGACGATGACTATATACTTCTCAGTTAAGTGATTTACAGCAGAAATTACTTACTATGAAATTTACCTATGACTTTCCTGTGTTCTTCCTTAGGTTACTTTAAAGATAATAATGAAAGTTTACATATAGAACACTTTAAGTTTGATAAACTAATTTTCTCGCCAAAAACCAAAACAAGTATAAAAAACCAAACCTGTACAGTAGGTATTTTATAAACGAGGAAAATGAGGTTTGGAAATATTCAAAGATATGTCCACAATCATAGGGTTAGAAAGTTTTAGTAATGGAATTTGAAGCAGGTGTTCTGATTCAAGCTCCAATAATCTTGGCAATATACTATGTTGGTCATCAAAGTATTTGTGAGCTAAGAAAGTCATGATTAGAATTTAAAATATATATATATGCATATGTATCTATATACATATATAGTTGACTTCTTTACTTTTTTGTCACCATTTTGGGGGGAATCTTACTTTGTTGTAGATATCCTTAAAACTCACCCACAAGCACCATTAAAATCGTGTTGCCCTCTTCTGATATCTCCATTATGCCCCAAGAAAGCTTTCCATCCTAGGTCATTTCAGCCCTAGAACTCACAAAATCATACTTTAGAGTTGGCTTCTACCCCAAGGCTTTTTATCCCAATAGAAGACCTCCTGCTAGAACATCCTTTTTAAGGAGATTGCCCCAGCCAGTCATCACTTCATTTCTCACCAGGCTGTACTCCTCTGACCTTCTCCATAATGCCCACTTGCAGGTACTGTCATATCCTCCCCGCCAATGCCTTTTCAGCTTTTTTCTATGTGTTTTCTTCCCCAATAGAATATAAATAAGTGCCTTGGGATTGGGGACTATGTTCTTTTTGCTTGTATTTGTATTAACACCTATTCACAAAATAAATAAATAGTAAACATTTAATAAGTACTTGTTGACAGACTGAAGTCTAATACAGGTCATTTTTTTCTGTATGCATTTGTTTAGACCTAGCCTCTCCTCCTGACTTCATATTCTTAAATATTATTGAGAGCCAACACGGTATAGTCAGTAAAGGGTCCACCTCTGAATCAGAAAGACCAGGGTTAAAGTCTTGGCTGAAGAAATCTGTAAAATAGTACCATTTTTTCTTTGTTTTGTCTGTTTAACAGGCCATAATGGACAAAACTTTTATCATTTTGATGGCCAGACATTTGGTGATAAGTTTCTTTTTGTTTAGTTGAACTGGTCTTTATTCTATAACTAGATTTTCCAGAAATCCACCATTCTATAAGATGAGGTCTCATTTGGTTCTCTTCCTCTTTTTCTTCACAGCATAGTGAGTTTGGCTATGTGAAGGCCAGTTTGGAAGAAACAGCCCAACAACCTGGGATAATCATTTTTATTGCCTTGATGTAGACATCATCACAAGAAAGGTGTGCCCATTAAGGATTTGGAAAACAGCCACTACTTTCTGTTTTGCACATCAATGGCCTCAACTTCCTAAAAGTGGTAACAAAATAAATACTACAAAATATGACCTAATAACTGTCTTAAGGTTGATTGAGTTACTAGTATGAAGATGATGACCTTTTAAATTATTCTTTATACATAGTGTGAATATGCCTATCAAGAAATTAAATTAGTCATAAGGAAAACTCCCCGAGTACAAAGTTCATTAAACACCAAGGGAGTTTATGCAATCTCCACTGATATAGACATTTAATTGTTGTATATACGGTCATCTGTTTGGAGGTCCCTTCCGTCTCAGTGATTTAATGATCTCATCGTGTTCTTCTACCTCATCTAAAGCAAACAATTGAAGGAGAAGATAAAATTTCCTTATTTATAAGATTTATTTATTCTCAACTATGCTATTGCTGCCTTCAATGAGTCTTTTAAATCTTATTAGGTGAAGAACTCATACAAGCAGCAAATCTTCCCATACAGGAAAATAATTTTCACTAGATGTTATAGGAAAACCAGGACAATAATAATATGTATTGATTCAACCCTTTACACATTAGAAAGTACTTCACGGTACGTTATCTCATGGTATACTCACAGCAGCTGTGATAAGTAGTCAGGCCAGATGCTTTAATTCATATTTTGCAAATGAAGTAACTGAGGTTGAGGTTTAAAGTGACTTAGCCAAGGTCACTTAAGCTAGTAATCAATGAAGCCAGTTTCCTTTCCTTCTATGCATATGGATATGTGAATTGTGTTTAGTGCTTTGGGTTGTAAAATTAACAAAAAGAAAATTAAAACAAATTTCAGGGCTGTCATTCAAAATTCATCTTTCAGAAAATAGGTAAACTTAAAAAGCTAATGCCTTCCCTATGAGATTACCTCTAAGGTCGATAGATAGATAGATAGATAGATAGATAGTTTGAATGTTGTCTCCTCCATTCACTATGAGCACCTTGAGATAAGAGACTGTTCTCTTTGTCTTCCCAGGCCTTAATTGAGTGTAGAAGTCCTTCAAAGTATTAGGCACTAAAGAAATGCTTGTTGACAACTTGACTTGAAATTGTCAGTTAGTGTCTTAAGTTTCATGTTTCTCATGTCATCACTAAAATGGAGAATCAACAGACATGTTGCAAAGGAGGCATAGGGGTGAACTGCTTTTAGGTCCTGTTCCATGTTGTACCACTAGGAAATTATGACAGCTATATGGAGAACAATTAACTGTGCTATGGAAAGAAGGGCTTGGAAGATAAGACACTTGTATTATCTGACCTAGAAAACATTGTTCTTCATTGTTCAGGTGAAAGGTCACACAGTTAGTTGTAATCAATCAGGAAATATCTATTAAGTAACTACCTTGTATCACGTACTAAGCACTATGCTAGGTTCTGAGGATAAAGAGACAAATGCTAAAGAGTTCTTGAACTGAAAAAGCTTATATTCTAAAAGAGAACACAAAGTGCACATTATAGATATACAGAAAAATGATACAAGGTAGTCTGGAAGGGGAGTGCTAGCATATAGGAAGTTGAAAGGGTAATCAGAATAAAAAAGTATTGTCAGACTTTTTTCTGTTTGACCTTAGCCTAGGAAGAATGAGGTAGAAATGCAGGGGCAGATCTTGTCTACACATAAAGGAAAAAAAAAACCTTCCAAAAAGTTAGTGATGTTCAAAAGTGTAATGGTATGCCATTGGACCTAGTGAGTTGCTTATCACTACAGGATTTTAAAAGAATGCTAGAAGACCTTTTGTCCATAATACTATAAAGAACCATTGATCAGGTATGGGCTAGACTGAGATCCCTTCCATATCTGAGATTCCTGTTGGGATCTCCTGTGTAAGATAACTGATGTGGTCAGGAGAGTCTTTCTGATCCTGACTCTTATATTTTGTGGTAAATGCCTCACTGTAGCAAATCTTGAGCGGAAACTTAAGTAGCTGATTTTTTTTGCCCTGTATGTGTGCATATTTCCCAATGACTTGGTCATGGAAGCACAGGTTATCTTTCCTGTTTTGGGTAGTGGAGTCAGTGACCATATGGATTTTAGCAAATAGGCCCTAGTGGAATTAATCAATGCTTATTCAGCAACTGGCTCCCTACCATTGACTTCTGCAAGTTCCTGAGGACAATATATAGTGTTCTAGCCTGTGACTGCTGAGCTTTTTCTTTTAATTATTTCTTTTTTGTTCCTAAACACCACCAAAAGCACTGAATCTGGAGTCAAAAGGCCTTAGTTCAAAGCCTGGTTCTGTTTGTTACTGTTTGACCTTGAATAAGTCTCTTAATCTCTCTTGGCTTTGGTTTCCTCATCTGTAAAAAGGGTTTTGTATTAGAGGACCTCTAAAAGGGGACCTTGGTTTCTTTTAGCTCTAAATCTATAGTCCTGTGAACCTCATTCAAAATGGTTGATGTAGCTTGAAATTATGAGCAGCAGCTAGGATATTTGATGGTCAGATTTTTGAGTTATACTTCAAAAATATAAAAGATGGAACTAAGGAAAATGATCTCTGAGCCAGAAGACTTGGAACAGTGGGGGGAAAAGTATGGTTCTTAGTTTAGGTCGATATTATCTGTTTGTTGATATATCTATACATCAATTATCTATCTACACATGCCTAACTATCTACATCTACATATATAATATATTGAGTAACATATATGAATATATTATACATATCATATATGCATATTTGTGTACATACACACATTCATTTATTGTTGTTGAGTCATATCAGTCATGTCTGACTCTCTGTGACCCCATTTGAGATTTTCTTGGCAAAGTAAATGGAGTGGTTTTCCATTTCCTTCTCCAGATCATTTTACAGATGAGGGAATTAAAGGAAATAGGGTTAGGTGACTTGCTGTAAGCAGAATGGCCTTTGTTTTCCTTGAGTGACTCAGTTTATCTCATTGAGCCTTGCTGGGTACTTGGCAGGGTAGGGCTAACTCCAGGGAGGGCCTATGTTGGATTAAAGTAAGCTTGTCAACCCTTTCACCTTGCTTCCCTTGGTTAAGCAGATAGAAAGAACCTGTGCTTTCCCAGTCAACCCCTTCACCTTGCTTAAGCAGATCGAAAGAACCTGTGCTTTCCTGGCGTACCGGCAGAAGCTGTGGGTGGGTCTTACACCCCCACAGAAGCTGCTAGCCGGACTGTTGAAAACAGCTTCCGTTGGAGCCAGAGACAGCTACAGCCGAAGCTGAAGCGGGAGCTGCCGGTAGCAGAACTGACCTAAGTGTGGATCAAGGAGTGCTGAGCAAGGACTTGAGGCCAGTGGATAATCTTTTCACCATAGAGGGGGAGCATGTATATGATTTTGCTTTATACCATCATGTTTCTCTGTGGCCTCCTGGTTACTCTTGTGAGGCGGACTTATTGGGCCTGGAGGCTTTTGATCCAAATATCAAAATGGGGATGCTGGTTTGTGGGTCTGTTATTCTGGAGCTTAAATACATGCTTTAATTCTTCTGCCTCCTACCTTGAGAATTCCTTATATCCTGTGGTTCTGAACCTTTCAGACATATATATGATTCTCTTTGAAATTATAAATTCTGCCTTCATAATACACTTGCCCAGGATCACATGGCTAGTAACTATCTGAGGTCAGTTGGTGCGATGGGAGGACTGATATGCATTGTTCCTTACTTTGAAGCCAGGGCTCTAGCCACTAGTTGATGTCTCCCTCTTAATCATATAGTAATACCAGAAAATTTTGTACCTACAGATGATACGAAATACTACGTCCTGGGGTATCTTTTAAATGAATAGCTTTCCAAACATTGTCATTTTTTCCCTAACATGTTGGTGGTTAATATAGAATAGATGTTATTTACAATGTGAATGGAGGGAACAATAATAAAAAATCATAGGATTTTACATATAGAAGGGATTTTAGTGGTCACCCAATTCAATAATTTCATTCTACCGATGAGAAAATTAAACCCCAAAAGGCTAAGGGATTTGTTTAAGGTTATTATAGATGTAATGCTAGACAAAAATAGTATTAGAACCTACCTCTCCATATACCTAGTGTTTCTGATATCATGTTACCTTTTCTACAGTGGCATGCCTATTCCGTTATTAAAATGCATTCAGTACTAGCATTAAAATCCTTGTAGGTGACCTATTCTTTATTTGATTTGGTCTTCCCCCCCCCATATGAGAAATGATCTACTTTAGGCTTTATGTAGATTTGCAAATATGTGGAATAAAATCAAATCGTGTACAATGTGGAAATTATTTTTAAGAGATAGAAGTTATAGCAAAATCCTTACAGATTTTCACTGAGCAGGGAATAACTCACTGCATGTGGGGTAACATTTTTATTGCTAACATTGAGCAAGGTTAATTAAAAACAAGTCATGGAAAGGGATTGCTGCAAAAAGTTGTAAAAGAAGTTGTTTTGGTTCAATGAAATATTGTGACAATTTAATATAAGTTTAAAGGAGGGAAAAGCTTACTGTTGTAATATAATAGAAGCTAAATTTAGTTCTGTGTGATACTTGGCAAACAGACCAGAGATTTTTAAGGATGATAATTCAAGACTGCCTGTGGCTGAATAGTTCACAGAAATATCTAAATGACCACATAGGATAAAATGTGTATTACTTGCCAGAAATAAATTTGAAAATTTTCTAGGCACCCAGAATGAACACTTCTATGTTGATGATACTATAGGTTAAGGCCTATGCCTTAAGTTTAGATATACTGGTATGTTGTTTGACTAGAATTCAACCTTTAGTCAATATATATGTGCAGTGCTTTTGCTATTGAAATTTATTATGTTTCTCAACTTCACATAGCTGTTTAGGAGTTTCTAGAATTTAGTACTCTTAGGCTTTTAGACTCAGATACTTTCCATTTAAGTGTGCCACCTTAGAATTAAGAAGAATGAAAGTATTTGGGTCTTTTTAAAATATATTTACTGCTTCAGTGCTAGTCTGGATGCTAGTAAAATCATTTATTACCAATTGCCTACTTGCTAAAAGTAAAATTATGTTCATTTTAGGGAACATGGCAGTTATGCCCATTCACACTAATCTAATGCAAAAGCCTCCAATCCAAAAGTTAAAATAAACTGGAAATGAGCTAGTCAGTTTTCATTCTATTATTATGATATTTCATAAACTTCTCTTAAACTTAAAGTATGTATTTGGAAACATCACAATAACGACTTACTATTTGTGTTCTGCTTCAGAGTAACAAATATTATGAGATGGCATATGTAACTCAATTTAGCATCACAGACTTTATGAAAATCAGGAATAGATTTTAAATTTCAGATGAGTTACATGCAAGTCTATGGGAAATAATATAATGGGGAAGGTGGGGATATCAGGTCAGAGGACACAGGTCTGATCACTACTTGAGGGATTCTGGGCAAATCACTGAACTTTTCTAGGCCTCAGTATTGTCATTTGTAAAAGAAAGATTCTGGATGAAAAGCTCCCTAAATGGTTGACCAAATTGTATTATAGGTCTGTAAGTTTTATTTCAGGGAAAATTTGAGGATTTATAAAGAAAGAGAGAAGTATGAGGATACTAGAAAAAATCAATAGATTTTTCAAGATGAAGAAAAAGGTGAGTTCCAGAAAAAAAGATAATTATAGAAGCACAGAACCTCAAAGGGGGACAGTACTTCGGAATTCATCTAGTGCTATCCTGAGCCTAAACATGAATCCTCTCCATGTCTGCCACATTCAATTGGCCAAGTTCTTTCTGACTGAGTACCTATGACAAGGATCTTACTACCTTGTGAAGCAGGCATATTTAAAGTCCTAATTAATGGTTTAAGTTAGTGGATCCATGATATCACTGATGTCTGTACTCCCTTCAACAGTATAGATTGTGTCCTGTCTGTGCTTTTTTATCCTACTCTTATATATGCCCTCCTCTTCTCAACCCCTATAAATCCTCTATAGTGTGCTGGGTGCTTTTCTCTAGATTTCTTGACATTGTATGGATGTCAGTGGAATAGACAAGCTGTTCGTAAGTTATCTCTTCTTGCTGCATGACTGGTTTACCTCCTTTCCTGGACATATATCTCTCTGATGACATTCTTTATGCCACAACTTGTGAACAGTCCTTCATTGATAATATGGGACAGCCTGTTTGCACTGACCATATACCTGTCCATTGCTTTTTTTTGGTAACCTGTAACTTTAATTCTTCAGGGCCTGTAGTACATCATGAGTTATATCCATACAGCTTTATCCAAAGAATATTAGCATTAAGAAAGATTGAACTTTGTTTCCAGAGTAAACTTGAGATCATTAAAAGCCCTGAAGAGTTTGGTGAAGTGGAAAGGAGAAAGGGATAAGCATGTATGTGACACCTACTAAATGTTGGGCACTGTGATAAGCACTTTATAAATATTATCCCAGTTGGTCCTTACAACAGCCCTGAGAGGTAGATGCTGTTAATATTCCCATTTAACACTTGAGGCTACTGAGGCAGACAATAGTTAAATGATTTGCACAAGGTCATAAAGTTAGTAAGCATCTGAGGCCACATTTGAATTCAGGTCTTCCTGACTCCATGTCTAGTCCTCTATACTCTACACCACATAACTCCCTCAAGACATACTAATAGCAATGGTATGCTGATCTACTTTCCTTCCTCTAAGCAATACTAGACCAAATGAACAAATCAATTTAGCACCTACTATTTTGTAGGCACTATGCTGGGCACTCGGTATATATAGACATGAGAAACATTCTTTGCCTACTAGGAGTTTGCATTCTAACATAAGAGACATAGACATATATAAGATTATGCAAAAAATGAATTTGGTGTGAAGGCCCTCGGTGGCAAAGTAGAGGGAAGGAACAGGAAAGCCTTCCATGAGGATGGAAGTGATGTTTGAGCTGTCTCTTAAAGGAAGTAAAAGATTCTAAAAGGTAGATGGAGAGGAGAAGGAATTGCATTCAGGGCATGGGAAAGAGCCATAGAAAGGCAGTGGCATTGAAAAAGGGATGCTATCTGAAGAAACAGAACAATCTGATGACCAGTTTAGTCATTTCCCTCCTCTATCTACCTACATACCCTCCTTATTCCTTTCTGCCTCCTACTCTTCAATGACAAACCTGGTTTCATACTATTTGGAGAAATCTGAGGCCTTTAAAAACTTTCTCTTCTATTCCATTTTGTACATTAAATCTGCTCAACATTTTCTCCGTATTATCTCTTCACTTATTCTGATCTTGGGGGAAGAAGTAGTTCTACCTTGAACTCGGTATTATCATTTTTTGACAAACTGGCATTATTAGATATTTTCATTTTATATTTCTTGTCTTTTGAAAAGATTGAAACCTGGTTATCCTCTAAAAGGTGTTGTATATCTTGCCATACTTTGCAACACTAAGTTTTTTCTGTCACATCCATAGAGACATTAGGCCTGAGGGAAATAGACCTACTCCACACTCTTCAATGTTACTTCCAGACTGTCAGCCTCCCCAATCACTTGGTAACCTCTCCTCCTTCGAGGTTGACTCTATCCAGATAGATCACAGCTTTCAGAACCTATTAGCAGCAGCTCCCAGGTCATTCTCCTTCCTTTCTCAAGAAACATGGTACCTGAATGGTACACTGCCATTATACAGGAATTCTTCAGGATGCATGTTGAGGTGCTCTCAAACATGCCCACTTTCGAATTCATCAGCCAGGTTCTTTAACTTCCAGGACTTCTACTTTTACTTCACATTTAAGTCTATCCAAGAAGGGCACAATATAACAATACAACATAGGAGGAATAGGATTGAAAGGAATAAGGATGAGAAAATAGTTAGTGATACTAAGGGAGGAGACTTAGATTTTGACTCTGAAATATTGGTATTTGTGGAGAGGAAGATAAAAATTCATTAGTCATGTGAAATGAAACATTTTATTTCCATTTTGAATGTTTTATCTCATGGATTATAGCAGACCAAACATTATTTATGGGTAAAACAAATAAATGACGTGACAGACAAATCATGAACAAAAAACATTTTAAAAATATTTTCTAAGACCTAAGGGACACAAATAGATTTGAATGAATGTACAGAATATAAATAAAGTATCCATTACATTTTTATGGATGTATCATAATATATCTGGGCAAACATTGGCCTAGAAATCAGAAGATATGCAGTTCTATCACCAACATCCAATGAGACCTTAGGTAAGTTATTTAATCTCTCTGAACTTGTTTCATTGCCTAAAATGAAAGGATTGAACTCATCTTTAAACCCTCTCCAATTCTTAAAATTCCATGATTTACATGGCTACATTTTACTTATTAAAGATGTAGTCAACATACTCAAAATCATGCCATCCATGCTGAAATGTAAATACAAATGCTGTGATTTTTGCCTTTTATTTTCTTTGTATGTGTAAAGGTTCTGATTATGATAGCAACACATGGATGAGCAATATCAAATTATCTTTAGCTTGTATACATATTGACAAAAGAACAATTAAGAACCACTAAAATGACAAACATTGGACAGAGAAATATTCAATTGAGCATAAATAGAAAAAAATCTATATCCTAGCAATTTAAAAATAATCCTAACAAGAATAAAACACAAGCTTTTGGAACTGTGCTTCTAAGATGTCGATAAAATCCACTAATGTGGTAAAAATAAGGGGAATAGCTTATTATTTCTTCCAAGTTAAGCCTACCGTGTTTCTCTGAGAACAACTAACTCTCAGCACCATCCCCTTTCAGACAAAAGATAAAGGCAGTTGGGAATTGGGAGTGGGCCTGCACTGGGGTAGAGGGAGGTTGAGATAAAATGCTAATTCACAGAAGGCACACAGCCAACTTTTGTTTATTCATGCTGATGGGCTAGAGTTGTGAATGATTAAAGAATAGCTAATAATAGAATTTTCTGATTTAGAAGGGAAGATTGTACAGTCCAACATTCTCCTTTTTAGGCAAGAAAACAGACATAAGAGGTCAAATGATTTATCCAAGCCCATGCATCTAGCTAAAAGATATAGGATTTAAAGAGACATAGCCCAGCATTACTGACTTCTTTCTTCCCCCTACCACACCGTATTTCCTCTTGACATTGGAATTTAGTCAATGTATCTGCAATTGCATCTAGGGAACTGCCTAAATGATCATTTTGACTGCTTGCATTGGTCAAATCAATCGATAAGCTTGCCACTTTGCTAGAGGAAAATCTTTTAAGAAAACTATTTGACTTAATTGACTAGATACTTGATTCGATTGTCTGGTTAGTACCATAAAAATCAGGCTTTTTCCAGATATAGTTTTGAAATGGGCAAAATGTATCTTTACTTCCTTCTCCATATTCTTTATTTTTAAGTTTATTTAATATGTTTAGTTTTCAGCATTGATCCTCGCAAGAGCCTAAACTACAAATTCTCTCCCCATTCCCACCCTCCCCCCCGCCCCCACTCCAAGACGGCGTACACTCTGGTTGCCCTGCTCCGCAGTCAGCCCTCCCTTCTGTCACCCCACTCCCCTCCCATCCCCCCCTCCCATCGCCCCCTCCACCTTCCCCTCTTGCAGGGCAAGACAAACCTTCACGCCCCATTGCCTGTGCATCTCACCCTCTAGTTGCATGCAAAAACTTCCTTTTTTGTTTGTGAACATCTGTTTTCAAAACTTTAGTTCCAAACTCTCTCCCCTCCTCCCTTCCAACCCACCCTCCCCAAGAAGTCAAGCAATTCAACATAGGCCACACTCACGCTGGGAAAGACTAACTACAATTTGCTTCCTCCTAACCCATCCCCCCGCATCGAATCCTCTCGCCTGACCCTGCACCGCCCCCCCCACCCCCCCACCCCCTGCTAAAGTGTCCGTCCTTGATTACCTCCACCCCCATCCGCCCTCCCCTCCATCATCCCCGCCCCTTTTTTTATCCTCTTCCTTCTTCTTGTGGGGTAAGATACCCAATTGAGCATGTATGGTATTCCCTCCTCAGGTCAAATCCGAGGAGTGCAAGATTCACTCACTCCCCCCTCACCCAGCCCCTCCTCTCCTCCCACAGAACTGCCCCCTCTCGCCACTTCCATGCTAGACAACCCACCCCGTTGTATGTCCCCCATCTCACTCTCCCACTATATTCCTCTCTCATCCCTTAATTTTATTTTATTTCTTTTAGATATCTTCCCCTCATCTTCAACTCACCCTATGCCGGCTCTCTCTCTCTCTATACATATACACATACATATATACATACATATACATTTACCTATACGCATATATACATAAACACACACACACACATACACATATGCATATTCCCTTCAGCTACCCCAACACTGAGGTCTCATGAATCACACACATCATCTTTCCATGCAAGAATGTAAACAAAACAGTTCAACTTTAGTAAGTCCCTTGCAATTTCTTTTTCTTGTTCTTTTTCTTGATTACCTTTTCATGCTTCTCTTGATTCCCAATCTCGGTTCTGCAGTTCTCAGTGAGGTGTAGAGGTCCTCCTGGGTTCTCAGAAGTCTCTGCCAGCAAAATGAAAACTCTTGTTTTTCCCTTCTCAATATTCTTAAGAACCCAGTATTGCCCTTGCACTTAGCCCAGTACCTGTCACAAAGAAGGTGCTATATAAAAGCTCATACTCCCCTACCTCCTTTGTTTGAGTGAGGTCCCTCATTTTTTTAAGCTTGCCTTCTGAATCAATATTCTGGGAGCACATAACATATAGTAAGTGTTTAATAAATGGGTACTTCTTTTTTGCCATATTCTGAACCCAAAAGAGAAATATAAATAATGGAATTTTAGTTTCTCCATGAAGAGAAAATATTGGGCAGAGGTTTTTTTTGGTTTTTTAACAGCTCAAAACATGCTGTCCATTTAGCTGCAGGGTTGAAGATCTTATCTTGGTTGAATAATTTAATGTATAACACTGTACATCCACAAATATACACTTTCTTAGATCTTGATATGGTCGCCTTTCTGTCTTAAATGATAGCCCTTCCTTGTAGCTTAGTCATACAGAACCTAAAAAAGGTCTTAGACAGACATTTAATCCACCTTAAGGCAATATTCAATGCAGAGGATTGATTCATAGATTTTGGAGTGAGCTTTAATTCTACAAATTTCTTAAAGTGTATGATTCAGTTACATACAACCAAAAAAAATTCTTAATGTTCTCTTAATATGTCACAGATAGCATTTTAGGTTTGACTGTTAGAAATTTTATTTTGAATGGAGGCAATTAATTATAATTTCTTTGTGGGAATAACCATGAAGAATCAACTATGCTAAATAACATATTTTGTCCAGGTTTTTGTTACTACCAATAGCTTGTATGCTTAAAACAGAATTAACTATTAGACACCTATTTTTTACCTATGCCACCTGTAGTTTCTTCAAAGAAAATAATAGCTTATTAAGTTCCCAGCCATCTTTACCTTCTGCTACTCATTTATGGGCATGGTGTTACACAGAATATATCATCTATTAAAAAAATATTCCAATGAAATTTAAAGAAAAACATGTTCATAACTACCTTCATTTACTTTTTGAAAATTCCATTGTTTCTATGAAAACTAAAATGAACTTTCCTTAGTATTTCAAAAATGCAGATTTTGGCAAAATATAAGAACAAATTCCCTACCAGAATATCTCAGGCAGTAGTGAAATATCTGTCACTGAAAATTTTCTAGAGGAAGTTAGACAATGATTTGTTAGAGATACATCAACCAGACAAAAAATTGCATGAATATATATATATATATAAATATATTTCTACATACACATATTCACACATATACATATATGTGCACATACATACATACATATACATCTATATTATGATATACTGAAATCCAATTTTTTTATTCTAGGAAATATAATGAAATCCTTTGTAGAGTAGATTTTTTTTCTTGACATCAAGCCTAAATTTAACTCTTTGTAAGTTCTACTCATTGCTACTGGGGAACTTCCTGAAAACAGGAAGGGTAAGTATGGCTAGGCAGCTATTCATCTATTATTACATTCAGGCCCATTTTCTAATCTGCCATTTTTGAATTCTGATTCTGTTATTCAGTTTTAGTTATCCTTCCTACTTTTATGTCATCTACACATTTGATGATCATGCTATCCATGGTATCTAGTCAGTGATGAAAATGTTTCTAGTCATTCCACAATTTCCAGTCCAAAGATCATTCTTCATGGCAATAGAAATAAAAGCAGAATAAGAATGAAGTAGCTCTGCTTTCTCTCAGATGTCAGTTATGATCATGTATTGGTTCATCTCAACCATATCAAAGGGGAATTTTCTTCAGTTGCACTGTCTCTACCATGATTGCCAAAGGCTTATATTGAGGTAGTCAGATTGAGGTAGCTATTTCCTCATAGTTAAAATGGGAATAATAGGACTGGTACTGTGTTCCTCACCAATTTAATGGATGGTTTTAATGAGATAATGTATGTGAAATTCTCTGTAGCTATTAAAAAGTCCTGGCTACTTAAGACAGCATTAGATTAAAAGTAGATAAAAAGAATACTGATTTTGTATGTATATATGTATATATATACATACATACATACGTATATATGTATACATATGCTCACACATATATATACACATATATGTACACATACATATAGATATAGAGATATAGAGATATAGATATAGATATATAGGACATGGTACTAATGATCTGACTTTAATGTTTCCTTGTGAGGTCATAAGCTCTGGGTCTCAGTTTGCTTACTTGTAAAAATGATGAAGTTGATCATAATTCATGTATTAACAATCTCATGGGTATTTGTGAAAATCAAATAAAACAATGGGGATGAAAGTTCTTTGTAAGTCAAATCTCAATGTGAATGTAGGTCCAAAAGTTGTTGGTGAAATTGTTTTAATTTGGGGGAAAGAGATTCTTTCTAATGGAGGTAGATCTGTTTGTAAGTGTAAATATCAGTAAGGCTAAGTAACTCAAAACATAAAGTTAGAAAGTAGAAGATCAATAATCAAACCCATGCTAGGATTTAGCTTAATGTTCAGAGAAATCTGAATTTATGTTGGTTTATCGGCCCACATAAGCCATGTTATGGCTTATGAAAAGCCAGGTTGTGTCTACACAATCAAAGTGTCATGGATAAGCATCGTTTCTGGCTGATGACTCTGGCACTAAATTCCGGTTCTCATTTCAATATAATAGTAACCATCTCTAGGGCTGGAAGTGGGAGGAGAGGGAAGAAAAAAAATTAATGACATGATTTTGTTGCATCTTTGAAAGGAATAGCAAGTTATATGTGGTAGATTTGCAATTTCATGTGCAAGCATCTTTTTTATTGTATTATGTTATGGAGATACTTGTTATATTCCATGAGTTAAAAAATTTTAAAAAGACCAAAAAAAAATAGCTTGCCCACATTATCCTGAGGGCTGTTTCCATCTTCTATTTCATTTAGCTCAGAGGTTCCCAAAGTAAGCTATCCCACCCATTGGGGATCCTGGGAGGTGCTAGAATGATCCAAGAGGGTGTAATTGGGGGACATTGAGTAAAAATAAGGGGACAATGGAAGCGTAAGGAAAGAAGAGAAGAAAATTTTGAAAAAACCATTCATACATGTTTCATCTGTTGTATAACAGAGTTAGATTTGTAGTGATTACATTATTTTCCAAATAAACACACAAAATGCAAGTTTTAACTGATCAGTGGTCAAGTCTGCCAACAGGTTGTAATGTTAATGGGATAATAAGATCTTCCCTGCCCATTAATAGGCATCACATGGAGGTCATTAAGGGAAGCTTGCTTAGGGAAGGCTTGCTTGTAGGAAGGCTTTCACACTTTTGGGCACTAAGTTGATTAGGCACTGAGTCACGAGGATTGGGATGCCTTCTGACTCTGAGAAGTGTATATGTACTCTGAGTTGGTATTTTGCTTTGGGGGTTCACTTATGGGAAGGATCGTTTGATTCCTTGGTTGAGACTCTGAATAGCCGGATGTTCAGAGCTCCCCAAATGCTCGGATGTAAAGGCTCTCTCAGTCTAGTGGTATGTGTAAAGTGTACCTCAATACTGCTTTGACTCAGGCAGTTAAGATCGTCTTTATGGTAATTTCTCTGCTTGTAATTTCTCTGACTTTCAGGGAGCTGACTTTTTCCCTGAACTAGTGAATGTAATTAAAGAAGATTGTTGACACTTTTAAAGTTGCTTTCCTTTAAAAGAAGATTAAAGAATCTGTGCTAGAAGTCCATCCTGGGTATGCTAGGGTGCTTGCTGTTACACAGGTCTTAACAAGTAAGTGTTTGCAGGCAAGCATGTCACTCATTGTCAGAAAGTCTAGCTTTCATTGGCAGGAATATGTGCATGTAATAACTTGTTATAATTTGTACTATACGGTTACATGATGCTATAGTGTGTCAACAAAACTTCAATGAAGGAAAAAAGCACAAATTTAGAAGAAATAATTAAATTTAAAATGCATCATTGCATTGGCACTGTATCATTGCAATGACACAAATTTAAAAAAAATGTTAAAGGGTTAGAGATTTCCAGGGGGGCACTGAGCAATTTTTTTAAAGGGGACAGTAGGCCAAATAAGTTTGAGAACCTCTGATTTAGCTAGTTTAGTCATGGCAGGGCCTGAAATGAGCAAGAACAAGGTGGTTTGTCTCTTGTTAGTGCATTTCCTACCACCTCCCCACAATATTTGCAGCAGATTGCTTCTTATTTTATTTGAGAAATTATATTCTGAAAGACTCCTTTCTTCCCTCTTCTTGCATAAGAATCACAGATCAGAAAATCCATGTAGTATAGTGAAAAGAGTTCTGTCCATAGAAGCAGGAGAAGCCTATATTTGAATTGTGCCTCTGATACTCACTAGTAGTGTGACACGGGCAAATCACTTACTCAATCTTGGATTTAATGAGGGTGATCATGGTGATACCTGTAGTTAACCAGCTTATAGGGTCATTGTGAGGAACAAATGAGATAATATACCAAAAATACTTTTTAAAACATGAAGTGATAAAGAAAAGTTCCTATTAAACCAGTGAGCCCTTTGTTTTCTAGGCTCTTTTCCACCTAATAAAATATACAAAAATTATAGGAGATAAAAATTATCTGGCAGGGTAGTCACTTATAAATTTAGTGAAGGCCTATATGTATGGCAAGAATCAGATACTATGAAATAACATTTTCTCTTTCTCTAATCCATAGCTACTCTAAATTTCAATTCAACTAAAATTTTACCCTTTTCTACGGTTTTTGAAATCTTTCTTTTTCTAGAGCACATGGTAACATATGAATCCTCACTGTAACCTTGATAATGATGAACTGTAAGAAAATTATAGTACCTGAACATTTTTTTCTTTTCATTATTGAGAAACTTCACTTATTTCACAGTTCAGTTCAGAATCCTATAGCTTAGATTTAGCATTCATGATCTTCGATCTGTTTGCAGCCTAGTATGCCAACATTACCGTTAGAAGCATTAATTTCAGAAAATCAATATTCTGAAAAAAAGAAATTACTTTTTACTTCTCCTTTATCTTTTATTATCTGAATTTTAATACACTAGAAAAGAATAAGGACAATTAATTAAGTTAAAATATGATTGTTTCAATTAGCTCTAAAACTATATTGTCTACAATAAACTGGCCAAGTTGTGTGTTTGTTTCTAAATGTGAACAATAAGCTAAAGATGTAAAGCATAATTAAAAAGTTCACATTAAAATAAAAAGTAATGTAAATTTCAGGTGTCCACATTGAATTATATTGGAATGCATATCATTCAAAGATGAAATTGATTCTTTAACAAGTAGAAATAAAAGTACAAATTTAACTAGGAAGAGGAAAAAAATTCAAAGTTTCATGTGATAAAAATATACATTGTACGGCAAATAGCTGAAATACTTTAATAAACTTAATGATTACCAAAACAGTAACTGTCTACATAGGGAACTAATAACATACATATAAATACATGTAACTATAATATATACATAAACACATTTATTCTATAAAGATTGATATTTCAAATGAATGGTATTTCATTTTTGAATTTTTTAAATAAATTATAAATAAAATATTTCATATTTGAAAATGTTGCAAATATACTCCAAGAAATATGATTAGAAAGGAAGCGATGGAATTAATATAATAATTGAAGAAATAATTATTTCAATTCAAATATTCTGCTATTGATTTACTACTTTGAACTTAATTATTAGACTTTTAAAATTGTTTTCTTTATTTATGATCTTGGAAAAATAGAATAAGTGATAGATACGGACATTAATTTAGGATGACAAACAACAATATTCATCATCATTTAGGTTGGAATTTTTTTTTCATTGATATCAGGTTTTCAGGAAACCAATTTTTTGGTGCTGTTGCACATTGATTTCATTGTCATCATCATCACCATCAGAAGAGATATCTGACTACATAGTGAGTGTTTTACTAGATATTAAAGGGAGAAAATTATATAGCCTCAGGACATTACACCTTAAGCTAATATGTTAATCAATTAATACAATCAATCAACAGAAAATAGATTTTGTATGTCATCATGACTAAGGATGGCAGAGCCCTTAGACTCTAAGAAGATGAAGGAAGCATCTGTTGTCAAAGTCCCCAGTAAAGCTATTACTTTCTCCCTCCAAGGCCGCCACAAGCATCTTATAAAGGCAGATGTAGCACAGTGATCTGAATTGATGTCTTCTTACCCTGGTTCTTATGCTATGTTGACAGAGCTGAGTTCTTTGGCTGAGGGAGAAAAAAAATGGCCAAGAGAAAGCTCTTTGCATCTGTATACTCTGTATTGTGCTGGAACCAGCTCTAACCTGAGAACTGGTATATATTCATTGTGAATATTTCCATCTCAGTAATCTCGGAGCTGAAAATCAGGGCTTGATTTATTTTTTGTTGATTTTCTAGTCTTAAAAAGGTGTTAATAATACTGATTAAACTTAGAAATATCCATATATACATTCCTCCCTCTCCCCCAACCAGAACTCAGTTGTTAATCATTTCTCAGCACACTCCTATTTTACCCTCTAAACATTGCTTGAGCTAATGCAATAGAAAGCTCAGGGTATGAAGCAATCACCAGGTTGGAGGCTGGTTAACTGTGGGATAACAACAATAACTGGCATTTGTATAGCGCTTTGAAGTTTGCAAAGTGCTTTGCAACCCTTATTTCTTTTGAGACTCAAAACAACTTGGTAGTTTTATAAGTAGGTGTATGTAGTGCAGGGAGTCTGTTTAGGTGGGTAGGGTTCTCTTTGTCCTATGTCCATGTTCTTTTGCATTGTGTATACCCCTGGGAGAAATCCTGTAGGATGTATGAATATTGTAAGCAAGGGACAGGTGATAAAAACCTTGTTCTTGGAGTCAGGAAATGTGATTTCAAATATGACCTTAGATATCTCCTAGATGTATGACTCTGGGCAAGTCGTTAAACCTTCACGTTGTGATAGATGATTAATTGAACCCCTGTTTTATTGGACCCCTATTCTATTCCAATCAGTATTAATCAGTTTTATATGATTCCATAAGGGTAGTGATTATAAATTCTGGTAGTAGGCCTCAGAGCTGTGAACTGAAGATTATAAGTTCACTTGATTACTCAAGGAATGCTAACTAGAGGACCTCCACCCTTTTTCCTTGGTATGGTGACCAAGCCCACTGTGACAGAGGTGACTCAATTACATGGAAAGTCCCCCAGCAATTTTTGCTGCCCCTCTGTCTCTTGTCATCCCTCTATTGCCCAACATGGGGAGATGACTGTGAGGGCATCACCAATGAGCGTCCCTAGTTGTCAGCCTGTGGCCTGCCCTTCTACCAACCCATTGGCCTGTATAGATGTTTTGACATCCACTCATCAGCCCAATCCCATGAGGCTGTTCATCAGCTTTGGTAGTATATTCTGGAAGGTCAGAGATAGGCGTGTTAAGGTCTGCTCACTAGCCATTTGGTCAATCAATTGGATTATGTATTTTGTGTAGACATTCCTAGAGGGTAAGGGACAAGGTCTATGAAGCAACAAGATTCTGTATTTCTGGTCTGCTTTATCTGTATTGTCCAGATATCAAGTACTATAAAACTAAGGCACTGGAGGAAATGGGAATCTCAGATTATGAAGATTTGAGGTCCACTTCATTAGAGAGAACCATGGACTCCTTAATAAAGTTCTATTTCCTCAGAGCTCTGTCTCAGTGTTTTGTTTTTCCTTGCAGATTGGACAATTTTAAAAATCGTTATGATATGCCTCAATTTTTTCAACTGTAAAATAAGAATGCTAATATCACCTATCTTAAAGAGTTATTATGAGAATTAAATGAAATAATATTTGTAAAGCACTTAATAAGTACTGCATTTAAATTTTAACTAAAAACTGCTTGAGATCTTAAGCACAGAAAAATAAACTGAAGAGTTGGACAGTAATGACTCGATGTCACTAAATTAATGACAGTTTGTGCACTTGGTAAAACTTTCAAAGACCTTTTATGTTCTCAGCAGTTTATCTCTTTCCAAGATCCAGGGACCCTGTTTAAATATAAAGAAGAATAAAACATGAATGCTGCCCTCATAAAGCAACCCTGAAGAGAGATATGCCATTTGCACAGAAAGGTAATATAAAATTGCATATGATGAATGCTAAACTAGACACAAGGTACTATGGTACCTCAGAAGAAAAAGACATCACTTTGGTCTCAGTCCGAGAAGGCTTCATGGAGACTGTGAGAGTTAAATAGAGTGATAAAGGAAGAAGAGGTTACAGCCCCACAAAGAAATGGGACAATTTTGGGTGAAGAGAATAATAATAGTGACAGAGAAACAATAATGTGTATGCCAAGTGCTTAGTGGTACATAGTGAAGAGCCGCTCTGGCATTATTAGGCCTATTCACGAAAGACATCTAGGAAATAAGAGAAGGTCTGTGTACCGAAATGTTTATATGTGTATCTCTTTTTTTCTTGGTGGCAAAAAACTGGAAATGAAGGAGAGATCCATCAATTAGGGAATGGTTGAACAAACTATGAGATAGGAATGTAATGGAATACTATAACTATAAAAATGAAGAAATACTTTCAAAATGAAAAATGGTAATGCTAGCATGAACTGATGCAGAGTGAAGTGAGCAGAACCAGGTGAACAATTTCTACTATAACATCAATAATGTTTTAAGTGTATAAATCCCATAGGATTGAAAAGGAAACCAATTATATGTTAACACAGTGATCAAAACATTGAAAAAAGTTAATGATTAAGAAACCCTGCTTTAAGATCTTAACATACGAAGCTTTGTTCTGTCATGTCTTCCCTTTGAGATTGTAAATTCCTTATGGACAGAAACATTCTCTTTTTCACCCTTGTATGCCATCATTTAGAAAAATGACTTAAATTTAGTAAGCCCTAATGAAAGTTCATTGAATAAAGACTGTCTATACAATGCTACTCCTACACAGTGTGTAGTTGTGTTATAAAAGACAGGAAATAAGATACAGAAATAGAAGAGAAAGCACAATCAAGTTCATGTGAGTGAGATAGGTATAATTATTAGGGTGTTTTCTGGTTATTCTATTAGACATTCTTTCCCAAGCAATTGTCTGGCTGCTGTTCTTTGGGGCTTGTTTTCACTTGTTAGAAAGCAACGACCACCGACGGAGCTAAATTTGGCCCTCAGATACAAGCTGGCAACTCCCCTTGACTTCGATGCGCATCCAAGGGCAGAATTTGGCCTGCAGTGATTCACAGGGATGAAATGAAAATTCTTCAAAGGGCCAGAGTAGCCATGAAGCTAAGGAGCAGGCAAGAAAATGATGAAGGGGATTAAATGCAATGTGAAACAGATTCTGTGCAGCAGCATTGTGGGAGCTCTTACTTACACTTGTTAAACAGCAAGAACACCGTAACCCCCTGGAGTTCTTAAATGGCATTCTTAACTATGAAGTCTGATGTCTTGGTTGCTCCTTAGGCAATTTATTATTGCTTTAAACGATGTCAGTCAATAGAAGATACCCTTTAAGCACAGCAGATGACTGACACTGAGGCTTTTCATTGCAAGAGAAAAATACCATCTTTGTCCCTGGTTTTAACTAAAATCTCATGCAATGCAATGTCACATGAAAAAAAAAATAAAGACTAAGAAAAAAATTCAGCTAAGTATTGTTTCTGTCACTCTTTCCTGTCTTTCATGTCTAGTGAGAATAGGCCAATGCGTTACTGCTGATCACATTTCTTCCAAAAGACTGTAGGAGTTGATGGAATGAGGGATAGAAGTAAAAATAGTGGGTCTAGAATCATAAGATTTGGATTTTTGTACCAGTTCTGCAATTTCCTCACTATCTGCCTTGGGCACATAACTTAATATTCTGTAAGACACTCAGTTTCCTTCTTTTGTACAATGGAGGGAATTGGTACAGTGGAATAGTAGAAAGAACATGAGACCTGCCTTTGAAAGATCTAGGTTTAAAATCTACTTTTGATATTTACTCTGACATGATAAAGTACAATTAGCATTTATGAAATGCCTACTATGTGCCAGGCACTGTGCTAATCATTCTATCTATATCACATTAGGCGAGCCACGCAAACTTCTTTAGACTTCACTTAGTAAGGTCTTTACATCAGTAAAATGAGACAATTGGACTAAATTATGCTTATGGCCCTTTCCAGCTCTAAATCCTAAATTC